>NC_138370.1:58653018-58732537 GCF_054177405.1 Leptonychotes weddellii
ACTTGGTCGTGGTGAATAATCCTTTTAATGTACTGTTGGATCCTATTAGCTAGTATTTTGGTGAGAATTTTTGCATCCATGTTCATCAGGGATATTAGTTTATTATTCTCCTTTTTGATGGGATCTTTGTCTGGTTTTGGGATCAAGGTAATGCTGGCCTCATAAAATGAGTTTGGAAGTTTTCCTTCCATTCCTATTTTTTGGAACAGTTTCAGAAGAATAGGTATTAATTCTTCTTTAAATGTTTGGTAGAATTCTTCTGGGAAGCCATCTGGCCTTGGGCTCTTGTTTGTTGGAAGATTTTTGATTACTGCTTCAATTTCCTTGCTGGTTATGGGTCTGTTCAGGTTTTCTGTTTCTTCCTGGTTCAGTTTTGGTAGTTGATACATCCCTAGGAATGCATCCATTTCTTCCAGATTGTTAAATTTGTTGGCATATACTTGCTCATAATATCTTCTTATAATTGTTTGTATTTCTTTAGTACTGGTTGTGTTCTCTCTTCTTTCATTCATGATTTTATTTATTTGGGTCATATCTCTTTTCTTTTGGATAAGTCTGGGCAGGGGTTTATCAATCTTATTAATTCTTTCAAAGAACCAGCTCTTAGTTTCGTTAATCTGCTCTACTGTTCTTTTGGTTTCTATTTCATTGATTTCTGCTCTGATCTTTATTATTTCTCTTCTCCTGTTGGGCTTAGGCTTTATTTGCTGTTCTTTCTCCAGTTCCTTTAGATGTAGGGTTAGGTTGTGTATTTGAGACCTTTCTTGTTTCTTGAGAAAGGCTTGTATTGCTATATATTTTCCTCTTAGGACCACCTTTCCTGTATCCCAAAAATTTTGAACAGCTGTGTTTTCATGAATTTTTTTAAATTCTTCTTTAATTTCCTGGTTAATTCTTTTAGTTTCCTGGTTGACCCATTCATTCTTTAGTAGGATGCTCTTTAGCCTCCATGTATTTGAGTTCTTTCCAACTTTCCTCTTGTGATTGAGTGCGAGTTTCAAAGAATTGTGGTCTGAAAATATGCAGGGAATGATCCTAATATTTTGGTCCTGGTTGAGACCTGCTTTGTGATCTATTCTGGAGAATGTTCCATGTGCACTAGAGAAGAATGTGTATTCTCTTGCTTTGGGTTGGAATGTTCTGAATTTATTAGTGAAGTCCATCTGCTCCAGTGTGTCATTTAAAGTCTTTATTTCCTTGTTGATCTTTTGCTTAGTTGAAATGTCCATTTCAGTGAGGGGTGTGTTAAAGTCCTCTACTATTAATGCATTATTGTCGATGTGTTTCTTTGGTTTTGTTATTAATTGGCTTATATAATTGGCTGCTTCCATGTTAGGGGCATAAATATTTACAATTGTTAGATCTTGTTGGATAGACCCTTTAAGTATGATATAGTGTCCTTCTCATCTCTTATTATAGTCTTTCATTTAAAATCTAAATTTTCTGATATAAGGATTGCCACATCAGCTTTCTTTTGATGTACATTAGCATGGTAAATGGTTTTCCACCCCCTCACCTTCAATCTGAAGGTGTTTTTGGGTCTAACATGAGTCTCTTGCAGGCAGCATATCAATGGGTTTTGTTTTCTCATCCAATCTGATACCCTGTGTCTTTTGATTGGGGCATTTAGCCCATTTCCATTCTGGGTAACTATTGAAAGATAAGAATTGAGTGCCATTGTATTGCCTGTAAGGTGACTGTTACTGTATATTGTCTGTGTTCCTTTTTGTTCTATGTTATTTTTCAGCTCTTTCTTTGCTTAGAGGACCCCTTTCAATATTTCTTGTTGGGCTGGTTTGGTGATCATAAATTCTTTTAGTTTCTGTTTGTCCTGGAAGCTTTTTATCTCTCCTTCTATTTTCAATGACAGCCTAGCTGGTTATAGTATTCTTGGCTGCATATTTTTCTCTTTTAGTACCATTTCTAGATTTTTTAAAAAAGCTTTTCCTTCTGTCTAGACCAACCTACCCATAGGTAGCATAGAAGCATCCTTAAAGGGGCAGATCACCTCCCCTTCTTCCAGAAACCTTAACAGATTTCTGAAAAGAAGAAAAGAAAGATTTTCTACCTAAGAGAGAAAGTTTCTTTCCATAGCTCCATTATTTGGTCTCCATTATATTAGCATTACCTAGGTATATATCTTTTCCCCCTGCTTATCTCCTCTTTTTAAATTTGAATTCATGAAAAACAAGATCTATGTGTTATTTGAATGGTTTTTGAGAATCAGAGAACAGGCTTTGCCCACTAAAGGTGTTCCACAAAGGATTCATAGATTAAATTGATAGAAGAGGCACATTGGTGTGCATTAAAGAAAGGACTGGTTCTTCCCCCATGCAATAAGTGTGCAGTGGTCTTCATTCTTTATTGAATGCATAGCCACTTGGTCATTTCTTCCTGGCAAACCTCATTTTGAGCGCAGAGCCTAAATACTGTCTGACTCTGTAAATAGCAAATTTGCAATAAATATCTGTTGAATATTTAAAACATCAAACTCTAATCTTTATTATTAGTGTTTTTCATCTTTACCAGACATTGAAACTATTTAAAAATTATCTTCTTCCTGAGAATTTCAAATATAGCTATTGGAAATCTACAGAAATCCTGAATCAAATAATTTTAAGAATAAAACATTGTTAACAAATGAAAATACTATATTTGGGGCTGGCTTAATGGAGTCTGAAATAATGAGGTTTTGAGTAACTTTAATCTTTTGATACAGTGTTATGTTAGTGGAAAAGCTGGAAAGTGAGGTTAGAGAAATCTATATACCCATTGCCTAAATCCCTTAATTGTTAGCTTTCTATCACATTTTCCATTGTCATTCTTTCTCTTTCTCTCTTTGTGTATGTGTATGTATATATAATATGTATTAAAATTTCACTCTTTGATGCTTCTTGCCTTGAATTAAGTGTTACTGTCATGGCTGCTAAATGGTAATTTTTAAATTCCATTATTCCTTCAATATTTATTAGTAAAGCTCTAAGATAGAGCTTTTTCTTCTAGTTTAGTTATTATTTATATCAGTATGTATTCTTGTTTGGTAAGTTCTAATTCATTTATGTCTTTATTTAATTCGATTCTAAAATTTTATAAATTTGGCCACTTAACACCTCTTCAAATTGTCTCCTGGGTCTTTTTGATAGGTTTTTATCATTCTTGAGAATTTCCTTGTTCTCTGGCACAAGTTGGTCTAGGATCATCATGTACTCTCCCTGCTCAGCCTCTGGATCAGCTATTTTTTTAATAATACCTGGTTCCTTTCAGTGGTTAAGGATATTTAGAAAACGTCTTGTGATTATCATTGGTCAGTTCAAAGGTGTCAATTTTATTTTAGAATTACTGTGTATGATTAATCTCACATCTGTCCTCCTTGCACGTTTCTGAATGTGAGACAACCTCTAAGAAAACTTACATTCTTTGTAATTATTAATATTTAAAATAACCCATAAAATAAGAATGCTTTACATTTCAAAATCCTGTTTTAAATCCCTAATTAGCTTAGTAATATACATTTCTTTGGGGGTCATGACTTATCAAGGGGGGAAAGTGGCACAGCATACTTTTTTCCATCAATTAAAAAGTTCAGGTCATTGTGTATTTAGAAAGTAAGTTAGTTATAAGAACAATTAAACATAAACTTTGTTTGCTTCTAAAATAATTGCCAGTTACAATTTATTCTACATTAATATGTGCAAAACGAACTACCAACTTAATAATAAACATTTGATAATTAAAATTGACAGGCAAGACTTGTCTGTTCCATTTATATTTGTTGCTGTAACATCTATTTTCATAAGTGTGTTTCTATGGGAGACTAATACTTCGAAGTGTTTGAAAAGTATAATTCTGCTAACGTGGTTCAAGGCATCTTTGACATCTGTTTAGACATACAAAAAAATAGATTAGCTCTTCAAGTGAGTATTTTTGACAAAGGTAAATCTCAGTTTCTCCCAAAATGTATTTTCAAATTTCGCAAGCAAATTCTTGACTTTAATTATGGAAAGTGGAGTACATGTGAAAATTTTCTTGACTTTGTGCTGTTTTGACCTTTTTAACTAAGTGCAGGCCACTTGACTCTCTCTAACTTCAATTCAGCCCAAGACTCTGGGGTGATCAGAGGCTTTGTGAGTCCTATAAGAGGGTCTCAGTGGCTCATTGTATCTGCTTTTCTGCCGAGGCAGCTCTAACCAATATCTGCCTTAAGAATGGGAACCTGCCAGGTCTATTAACTGGATACTTCTCTTGTCTCCAGTGCTGAATCTTTTTTAGTTCTTCCATCACTATAGTAATATAAATGTCAATAACTTAGACTAAACATATTTTTAAAATATTTGGGCAGATTTGAGTGTGAAAAATTTATCTCTGAATTCCAGAGTACATATGAAAGTTTGCATGTATAGAGGAGAAAAAAACTTTTCCTCTACTTTCCTAGGCTCAATAACTGGGCCTATGAAACAAACTGACAACAGGTAGATTAATAGAACATATATGCAAATTTATTAATTTTAATAGTATGTGCTTGGGGTATCACAGGAAAACAAAAATGAATTGGCAAAAAACAATGAGATTTGGGAGCTTATCTTTGTCTTAATAGAGACAGGAGAAGGGAGGATGTAGGCTACTGAGGGAGAGTAAATGATTTTTAGGAACGATGTAGGGCCCTTAGTGGAATAGATGGGAAGTAGGATCATCTGGGCCAAAGTTCATCTGGGTGTGGTGTCAACTTCTAGCATCCTCTCCTGTAATAAGAGTGAGTCTTCCCTGGTTGGTGAAACTCCCAGGGAGGGGATTATGACAACTGAGTTCCTTTTCGAGGCTCTGTCTTTAAGCAGCTAAAAGGAATTCAGAGAAATCTCTGCATTTGTTCTTTCACAAATGCCTTCAGCTAAAAATAATCAATATATCAAAGTGGCATATTTTGGGCTGGCATGCCCTGAACATTTTCACATGTTGTGGATATACATGAAGAAAATCTATCAATAAATGGTATGTTTCATCCAGAGGGATTTAGACACAGTATAGTTCAATTTCCTCACATTATAGATTTGTAGATAAAATGAAGATACAACTTTATTTTATTTTATTTTATTTTTTAAAGATTTTATTTATTTATTTTGACAGAGAGAGACCCAGTGAGAGAGGGAACACAAGCAGGGGGAGTGGGAGAGTGTGAAGCAGGCTCCCCGCAGAGCAGGGAGCCCGATGAGGGACTCCATCCTAGGACCCTGGGATCATGACCTGAGCTGAAGGCAGTCGCTTAACCAACTGAGCCACCCAGGTGCCCGATACAACTTTATTATACAACTCACCAACTCTTAATTTCTTTTCAGTAAAGTATAGAGTAACCCTCAAGTTATAAATCAACCAGCTTTGGAGAAGTTGATTTATGGTGTAATGTTTCATCATGCAGGTAAGTAAACATTTTCTTCTCTTCCATTGTTCTTCTCTGTTCACTTTTCTTCTCTTTTAATTAATTTCAATAGCGTTAGTTAATTTCAATGGCATTCTTACTAATTTTACTTGCCAATAATTTCAGTCTTTTTCTACACTTTGGAATTTTGCTTTATTCTATTATTCTTTATTATAATTTTTTCTTTATGCTACTTCAATCTTTTAAATTTTTTGGAATTAAGAAGCATTTTGTGTGTGGGGGGGGAGGAGTTTAAGCTTTGCTTTTTAACTTCCTTGATTGATTGCAATTAAAACAATGTAGAAGCTAATTAAAAAATTTAAATTAAGGTAATTTTAATTTAACATATAAAAGCTCTGAAGACAATATACCCACCTTAAAAAAAACTGAACTGCTACCAAAAGCTTTCCTCACAGAACTAGAACAAATAATCCTAACATTTGTAGGGAACCACAAAATACCTTGGATAGCCAAAGCAGTCTTTTTTTTTTTTATTTTTTTTTACCCCAAAACAATCTTGAATAAGAAAAAACAAAGCTAGAGGTATCAGAATTCCAGATTTCAAGTCATACTACAAAGCAAAACACTATGGTACTGGCACAAAAATAGACACATAGACCAATGGAACAGGATAGAAGGCCCAGAAACAAACTCATGATTATATGGTCAATTGATCCTTGACAAAAGAATGAAGAATATGCAATGTGAAAAAGACTGTCTCTTCAACATATGATGTTGGGAAAACTGGACAGCTACGTGCAAAAGAATGAAACTGAGCCACTGTCTTACACCATACACAAACATAAACTCAAAATGGATTAAGTACCTACATGTGAGGCCTGAAACCATAAAAATCCTAGAAGAGAGCACAGGCAGTAATTTCTTTGACATTAGCCATAGCAACTTTTTCCAGATATGTCTCCTGAGATGAGAGAAATAAAAGAAAAAATAAACTACTGGAACTATATCAAAATAAAAGGCTTCTGTACAGCAAAGGAAATAATCAACAAAACCAAGAGACAGCCTACTCAGTGGGAGAGGAGATTTGCGAATGACATAAGTGGTAAAGGGTTAGTATTCAAAAGTATATAAAGAACTCATACAACTCAACATCCAAAAAGCAAATAATCTAATTAAAAAATTAGAGAGAAGACATGAATAGACATTTCTCCAGATACATTAAAAGATGCTCAACATTACTCATCATCAGGGAAATGCAAATCAAAACTACAATGAGATATCACCTCACACTTGTCAGAATGGCTAAAATCAAAAACACAAGAAACAAGTGTTGACAAGGATGTGGAGAAAAAGGAACCTTTGTGCACCGTTGATGGGAATGCAAACTGGTGTTGTCCCTGTGGAAAATAGTTCGAGGGTTTTCAAAAAATTAAAAAATGGAACTACCCTATGATCCAGTAATCACACTACCGGATACTTACCCAAAGAATATGAAAACACTAATTCAAAAGGGTATATGTACTCGCATGTTTATTGTAGCATTATTTACAATAGCCAAATTTTGGAAGGAGTTCAAGTGTCCATTGATAAAGAAGATGTGGTATATATACACCATGGAGTATTAAGTCATAGAAAAGAATGAGATCTTGCCATTTGCAGCAACATGGATGGAGCTAGAGAGTATAATGCTAAGCAAAATAAGTCAGTCAGAGGAAGACAAAGACCATATAATTTCACTCATATGTGGAATTTAGGAAACAAAACAAAAGAACAAAGGAAAAAAAAGGAGACAAAAAATGGGCTCTTAACTATAGAGAACAAACAGAACATGACCAGAGGGAAGGTGGGTGGGGTGGGGGTGAAATAAGTGAAGGGGATTAAGAGTACATTTACCATGAAGAATACTGAGTAATGTATAGAATTGTTGAATCACTGTATTATACACCTGAAACTAATATAACACTGTATGTTAACTATACTGAAATTAGAATTAAAAAACTTAATAAAAAAACTGAACTGAACTGAACACAAAATTCTGGTAGTTATAACCTACTTTTTTTTGAAAATCTGATGGAAATTAAAATAAATCAACTATGTTTTCTTCTTTCAAATACCTCTTTTCACATCAGTAACTCAGACCATATTGTATAAATCAAAATTTATGGAAATAAAACAATTGGTGAAAATGTTTAAAATGAAAATATAGCAATTGCACATACTGTTACTGAGAAAACATTTAAAGATGTCAAGTTACTACTGAAGCAATCCATAGGATTTTTAATAAATTTGGTCTTAGAATAATGAAAAGGAGTGACATGATATAGAGTGGTATGTTCTCATATCCAAAACTTCAGCAGGATTTTAAAGGAAATTTTTGATGGCATTAAGGTTTAAAATGTAGACTTCCTTTTAGTCTTATTCCTCCCTCAAACACTCAGCATGAATATGTCTCTAGTTTCTAGCCAGAGGACAATCGCTTATCTTAAGACTTGTTCCAACTTCAACTTAATTATTGCCAAATATAATGGAGCCCAACTTATTATCCATAATAATGTCCATTTTTTGTGAAGTGTTCCTATACTGCGAACTGATAGCTCTAATGGTCTGTCTAAATGTTGACATACAACTTGCTTTGTGTTGAAACTCCTGAGAACAATTAAAAAAAAGTATCAGTCTTCATTCCACATAACAATGTTTTTTCCAACATTCTGGAAACAGTGCTACTTCTGTGAACGGTTTATTATTTATCATCAGAGATGTTTTGCAGAAATGAAATTACTTGGATTAGTTATAATCATACAAATTTAAAAGAAAAATGATCTTTCATACCACACTAAAAGACAATCATATGTTTTGCTGAAGTGAACACTATACATAGTAATGAATTACAGGTTGGTAGGACATATTTCTAGAAAAATACAGAGAAGCATAGGAAAAATGTCATACAGGGAATGTTGGGTGATAGCCTTCCGAAGTCTAATTTACTCCTAACGAAAGCTATATTAATTCTTCCAGACCAATGCCATGCTCCAAATCAAGATTCAGAAGTTTGTGGCTCTCAACGCCACCCAAGAGATGCTCTTCTCTGCTGTCAACCATCAGGACTCAGGGAGAGAAAGGAAAGAACTATAACATGAAGGGCTATAATCATGAAGAGTATGTGGTGGATGGGTAAGAAAGAAAGAATATAGAACCTTGAGGAGTTGGTTCGAATGTTCCTGAAATTGCCGGAGGTACCACAGAGTGGCATGAATGGCATGACCTCTTGTCTGCAAATTAATTTGTACTTTTTTAACTCGCAAAGATTAATGTATTTCCATATGTGTTTAATACTGTCTGAGAGCATTTTTGCCACAGATAAAAATACAAATGCTAAAAAAAATGCATTTACACTTTTCAAAAATCAACAAATGTTTATTAAATATCTGTTATATTCTGGTGATTAACAACAGGCATAAGAAAGATGGTCCCTGTTAGCGGAGTAAATGAAGCATTACTGGGGGAGCAATTAATTCCCCTTAGTGCCTAGGGAAAGTTTTCTTCAGAAAAAATATTTCTATTTGAAATTGTCCTTGAAGACTGAATTGAGTTATGCAAAATAAGGAGGGAGTGATAGCAGTTAAGAATAGTCTATTGGTGTTGAAATACTCTTTTTCTTTTCCTTTCATACACTTTAAACAAGGGCTCTGAATTCAAATGCCCACAGAATCTGCAAGGTAATATTGTCAGGGACACCTATTCAAACGATTTAAACATTTAATTCAATGATACTTTGTTTTATTGTCTTTTAAATGTTTCTTCATAATATTCAAAATGTTTTCAGGCAGTTCCTTAAAGTTGTTCTCTATCAAGTCATTGAAAAAACAGGATCTACCACGACATCATCAGAAAACGTGTCCACTGTTGGTATTACCTTATTATCACATTCACTTTGTACTTCTTGTAGGAAATGGATCACTCTACAAATATTTTGGTTGGTCAACAGTGAAAATAAGTCTCTAAAATATGCTGCTATATCAAGTAAGTCCCAGTCGAGCTTGTGATCTCTCTCCAGTTGAATGTTCTGTCCAGAAAAACCTTGAATGTCTTGATACTGCAGACCAGTAAGGACTTTCTGGGCAAAACACCGGAATGGGACAATAACTGTTTGTAGATAATGCCAATATCTATAAAAAGTGGAGGAAAAAGTTAGAATTTAGTGACCTATGCATAAACATGATTGGCAATTTTAATAACACCAGGAAGAAACTAAATATTTTTCTTGAAATTTCATGGCTATCTTGGGTGGTAAGGGCTTTCTTTTATAGCCTAAGTAGCTTTGGTTTCCAATGCAAAAGCTTGTATATGTGAATCAAACCGCATTTTTAGAACCACTGTGGTTTTAGTACTATTTTCTATATCACATGCTACCCTCAAATAGTAATGGTGCAAAGTTCAATCACTGAAAATTGCGCATGTTCATGGAGCATGAATAAGGAGTATTACCACAATACATATTACCATTTTATGTATTTATATCTATCTCTATATTATCTACCTGTCTTTCCATCTAGAGATCTATGATAATGCTTTTAATTTCTGTATCTATTCATATTGTGCATTTCTGGATCAAGGTAGATTATTATTACTTAGAGCAATAACTGCACTAGTTCTTGCCCTTTCTGTAGCAACGTGAGGGGGACCACATGGACAGACCAGCATGTGCAAAGGGATTTTTAGGTCATTATAGGAAGGGAACCTCAAAACTGGGAACCTGGGAGCTTATACAGGAGGAGTACAGTCTCCAGAGAGACAAAGAGAAACCCCATCTCCCTAATATAAACAAATTCCATTTGGGAAGAAAAGGAAAGGTCTCTGGGTTCTTGCCTATGGAAATCTAAATAAATGTCCCCAGAGGGGAGATAAGCAATTCAGAGTTTATACTCCAGGGTTTTATATTTATAAGTGTCCAAATGAAAATTTGGCTTTTTTTTTTTTTCAGAGAATCAAAAAATGTTAGGCTAGGTGTTTAGAAATTTCGCTCGCTCACAAGTAGCCTCAAAGGTTGCCCACGTAGGGAGAACAATGTCTAGCCCCTTTTCGTAATGAGTATCTCTAGTGACTGCAGGAGGAAAGACTTCATATTTCTGTAGGTGTGAACGGTTTCCTCTGCTGATTCCCATTTGTTCGGTTCCACTAAGGTCACCTCTTTGCCACCCATCCCTAATGTGGTTGCTTCAAACTGTGCAGATTTGCATCTACTTTGTCCTCTGCAACTCGGCTTAATGTAGTTTGTCCACGGCCTGGGGCGTTTGCCCCTCAAATACCTGCGGTGGGAGGCTGAAGCCTACTCAGTTGGGAGCTCTCCCAGCTCCTCTCAAAGGCCTTGCTTCTTTTTTTGAGGCTTATTCCCCTGTTGATGGATTAGTGGTCTTCGGTTCACAGAGTTTCTTGCCTGTAGAGTAGCCATTGGGTTAATTAGTTAATTAGTTAAGAATACACCGAAGTCTAGAAGAAGAAACTGTTCTCACTTAGAAGACTGAAGGGGGTCAGAGGCATGGTTTGTGTGGGGGAGCCGCCGACCGAGGAGGTCAGGTAGCTGTCCAAGTGGGTGGAAATGGTGAGGGGGACCATTATTCGCCACCGCCGCGGAGGAGGACTCCAGATGAAAACAGTAAGTAGTTTTTACCTGCGATTTTGAAATTTTAAAAATGCCTTTCTCTTTGGGCCTCCTCTTTTCCATACCCTGTTTTGTTTTTCTCTGTTTAGCATACGTAGCGAAGGAGAAGAAACAAAGGATTAAACAAATACTATGAATATAACTGCTCTTGAGTTCTTTCCTGCTCTTCCTCTACAACTCCTTTGAAAATACTCTTCTCCACGTTCCTAAACCTGCCATCAGTGAAACTACAGGTTATCCTCACCTTTTTGAAAGTTCATGTTTCCCCACTTCACTTTTATAAAAGACCTGTATGACTAAGCTGTTTTTGGCAACTAAACGAAATCTAAGGGGATTTTAACTTTTACCAAAAAAAAAAAAAGACAAAAGGCCAAAACTGCGTTCCGTGTGCGTTTTGCCCCAGATGCACAGGAGCAGCGGGGGCTTGGATCAGCAAGAGCGGCCCCGCCAAGCTTCTTGCTCAGGAACGACACTGAGCGTCTCAGCCTCAAGCTGCCAGAGCCCTGAATCGTGTCTGTGAGCATCCGTGCTTTATCTCAATTTTATTTTGTGCATTTGTTAGTACGATGTGTTCTAAGGTATCAGAAAAGCCTAAGAACGATTATTTTTTGGGGGTCCGGGAATGCTCAAACATTTTTCATATAAATTAATGGTGATTTCTTATTCACTTCATGCCATTTTAATTTATGGAAGTTTTCATCAGAATGCTCTACTTTCGGATAGTAGGAAAGACCTGCATTTTATTTTATTTTTTAATTTAATTTAATTTTTTTAAAGATTTTTTTTATTTGTTAAAGAGAGGGAGAGACAGAGAACACTAGAGGGAGTAAGCACAAGTTGGGGGGAATGGCAGAGGGAGAGGGAGAAACAAGATTCCCCTCTACTCAGCGTGGTGCTCCATCCCAGGACCCCAGGATCATGACCTTAGCTGAAGGCAGACCCCTTAATCCACTGAGCCACCCAGGCTCCCCAGAGAGACCTGCGTTTTAATATGCTCTTAACACTGAGGAGGTTTGTCTTATAGGCTAATTGAGTAGCAGCTATGAAGCAGTTTGGGTAGTTTTAGTTTTAACATCATTTGAGAGATTATAATTAGATTGTAAGCAAATGAGATTGCAGACAAAATTTGACTTTATTTCTTTGACGTACAGTATGGTTATAAATAAAGATAAACTCATGATGAGGAAAAATTAAAAAAAAAAAAAAACCCTAGCATTTATCAAATACTTACTAAATACCAGGTAGTATGAGGTAGGTATTTTAGCTAATACTTGACCATGACCTGAGGAATGCACAAAAAACTGTGAAATAAGATTGCCTTTTGAGAGTTTATCTATAAAATCAGAAAAATTGCCCTAAAAAAGAAAGAAGAGCTCTAGGCCTAGAAGACTCCATTATAAAATATCTGAAGGTTAAAATGCCTTTCTTCATGTATTGTATCAATCAACAGGGAAGCTGTTAGTAATGGATTAGTAATGGAGACTTAGGGGTGCCTGGGTGGCTCAGTCGGTTAAGTGTCTGCCTTCAGCTCAGGTCATGATCCCAGGGTCCTGGGATGGAGTCCTGCGTCACGTTCCCTGCTCAGCGGGGAGCCTGTTTCTCCCTCTCCTGCTCCCCCCACCCCCCCACTTGTGTTCGCACTCTCTGTCAAATAAATAAATAAAAATCTTAAAAAAAACCCCAAAAAACATAGTGGAGACTGAAGAGAAAAACAAAAAGCGGAGGCCAATTTTGAGAATGCCCATCTATGAATGAATCAGGAGCCCTCTGGACTGGAATAGTATGACAACATGACAAATACAGCTGTAAGGGAAGAAAGAATTTTCCTAGACCCTTTTAGGTTCTGTGTCTAAACCTGCCCATTAAACTGACGAAAGACAGACTAGTAGGAGAAAAGCATACACATTTTATTTGATGTTAATATTTGTACATGTACACAGAGCTTTCATATGTAAGAAAGGAAGACTCAAAGAAGCAGATGGACCTGAGAGCTTATATACCATTTTAACAAAGAGCAATATCTTGTGGTGACGTGACATGACAAAGGGAAAAGGTGTGTGTGCTGGGGGGGTACACTGTGGGAAAGTGCCTGGCAAGTATAGGGGGAGACTAATGGAAGGTAAGGGTTACTATGGTAGGTTTGTTCATATGGATGATGAGAATTGATAAGAATATCCTCTTCTGGGAGAGGAAATATTTTTCACAGGAAATGTAGGCCCCACTTTTTAGGTAGAAAGGGGAGATCAGAGAGCCTTTTCTGCATCTGCTTTTCTTCAATTGCCTTAGGCTCAAAATAATATACCCAAGCGGCATTTTGGGGGTGGTATGTTCGATCCCTTTCATAGACACATGGTGGAGAAAGATAGCCAGTTATGTTGTATGCCCAAATCAAATAACCCACTTTCCTCATCTGATTCCTCACTCAGCAAGAACCTTTCTGTTCAGCTGGCTTTCTGTGTAGCGCACTTCCAGGGACAGGATGCCACAGAAGGGTCACATGGCAGAGGCTTTCATTAAAACTAATATACAACTGTGTATACTAGTTTCTTCTGTGTTGATAGGTTAACTCAGAACTGCTGAGGCCAGTCTGTCTAAGGTCCCTACGACTTTTAGTTTCTGCACTTTCAGGACTGAAATCCAGAATGCAACTGTTGTAGGATCACTGAGACCAATGCCATTTGTGGACACCTACAAGGTGGGGCAGCTCATGAGCATTGACCTGATGACACCCTCTTTCTAGTATTTCATTCATTCTTTGAACTTCGGTAGGGATGATTTTCCCCATTTTACAAATGAAGAAGAAACTGAAGCTCAAAAGCTATAATATGCTAAAATGTACCTAGATGATAAGCGGCAAGACTGGAGTTTAACGAGGTCTATAAAGTATCAGAGCCTATTCTTATCAGTCATTACATCGTGTACCCTTTCATAAGCAGTACTGAGGTATCTAGAAGCAATAGGCAGGTAGGTCACTACAAATTATTATTCCATGTTCAACTTTGTCATACATGATTGTTGACCTTTGATGTAGTATAAGGAAAGCTCAGTTGCTATGTATTATGAAACAAACAAATAAAAGTAAATATCCATCAGAGGAAATAGAATATATAAAAATCCTAAACAATATAAACACAAGTGCATGATTTCATGTCTTACTCCTGTTTAACTTATGCAGCAAAGATACTCAGAATAACTATTAATTTGACTGCTACTTGCATTTATATTTTCTGGGATAATGTTGTAAGCAAAGCCTTTCTCTTAAGTATACTTGATTAGAGCAATGAGAACCATAATAATGAGCACTTAATGTTCTAGCACATTAGTTTACATGATAATGCTTTCATTTGCCTTATTTCCCTTGTTCCTCCAAATAACCAAGTGCCAGGCAGGGCTGATGTTTAAAATTTTTATTTTATATTGTGAAAACTGAGTTTCAGATTGTCAGAAATGGTTCTCAGACCCTTTAAAAAGTCCAGGATGTGGAATCTGGCACAAGGCAGTCAGAAAAAAAAAATTATTTGGAGTTCTGACAGGTACATTATGTTTCTTCTATTGTGACTTTGACATGCATCTGACACTACTTCATCATCCTAGCTGTTGTTGCTGTTTGCTTTGTCCCTTGCAACCTGGTTAAACCAATTTGGAGTTTGGTCTTTTTCTGAATTCAGCTTGGTTCTAATGACTGCTGATATCACCTAGTGTTCCAGGCTCCCAGTTTAAGCATTCATCCTCTGCCTTTTGTTGTGACAAATCTCGGGAACTTTGCCATTCCCACTTCTGTGCTCTTCAGCAGTCTGGCGAATAGCGGGTCTTCATAATCGATAAAGAAACCAAGGCTTGGAGAAGTTAATTAAATTATCTGGTACCACATTAAATTATCCAGGTGGCAGGATTGGGATTTTAACTTTTACCGCTCTGGCATCAAGCTGTACGTTCTTCCTATTAGCTAGTACTGAAAATTACAGTTATGTTCATAGTCTTGAACATGAGTATCTGCACGATGTTTTGCATTAAATCTAATACAAATTCTAATATAAAATTCTAATACAAAGCTCTGCTTCCAGAGTTCAAGCAAAACCTCAACTGTAACTTGTCCACATTTAAGAGACTAGTAGGGTTTGGTACCTTGTTGAAGCAACATTCTAAGTCCAAGTGGTCCAAGGATCATTTGCATTCTCATTAGTTGTCCCTCATCAGCTACCTGTTCCATTGAGTAGAAGTTGCAACATCATCACAGCATGCACTATTTTAGAGCTCTGCCTAGCAGTTTGCATAGGCGGACGGCATAGGCAGCCCAGCTCCTGAAGGAATAGGTGTGATCACAGTGAAGCAAGCTGTTTGCAAATCAATTATATTAATTTCCTCTGACACTGTAATCTTTTTTTTTCAAATCTTTTAATTAAAAAAAATTTTTTTTAAAGATTTTTTTTTAAGTTTACTTATTTGACAGAGAGCGAGCACAAGCAGGGGGAGCTGCAGAGGCAGGGGGAGAAGCTGACTCCCCGCTGAACAGGGAGCCCGACGTGGGACTCGATCCCGGGACTCCAGGATCACGACCTGAGCCGAAGGCAGACGCTCTCACGACTGAGCCACCCAGTGCTCGAAATCTTTTAAATTTTAAAATGTTGCTGGTACCGCTTTTCGAATTATATATTAAAGAAAGGTAGACCTCTCTTCAAATCATTTTTCCACTCACAGAAGTTTAATCTCCATTCGAAAACTTTGATTCCCTTTGTGATTGGCTTCCTGTTGAGCCAGTTTCAGGTAGATTAATTTTGTGCTTTGGAAAATGACAGATTAAAAAAGTCCGTTGATACGTTATTCTAATCATTAAACACATGTTTCACATGAGAAAGGACATAACTTTAATAAAACAATCCCCCGAGGGCAAAGCTTTTAAATGATTAAGAAATACAAACTTCATAAAGCTTGTAGAGCAGAATTCCTGAGCAGGACAAATAGCCAAAGCTCGGCTTCTATTTGGCTCACCCAGTAGAAGTTAAACAAGGCCATTCTTTGGCCCAACTGTGAAGTCTTTTAGATTTGTCTTCTGTGAAGGTGAATACTTGACATGATTTGAGAGCTAGTTCGATTCATGTATGGGTTGACTGCCTTTCTTGTAGTGAGTTTTTTTATTCACAAACAATTCTTGTTTTTTAGGCAGGGATTTGATTGTGAGCCTATTAACGCTAAGTTGTGAGAGAAAAGGTTTACCTCTTGTTAGAGGCATTTCAGGCAATAGCATACCTGATTTCATTAAGTACAATACATACTATGTTCCCCTGGTGATTATATACCAGCAGGCAATATTAGTGAGTGGATGGACTACAAGCATGGCTTCTGGAGCCAGACTAGCTGCGCTTGAACCCTGGTTCTGGCACTTGTTAGCTCTATGTTCCTAGGCAAGCTGACCTCTTTGTGACTCAGTTGTTTAACCTGTAAAATGGAGGAAAAGTTGATAGTAGCTATATTATAGGCTTATTGTGAGGATACGTGTTAATATGTGAAAGCATTTGGGACACAGACTGGTACATGGGAAATATGGTAAGCTGAATATGCAAGGGTAGCATGACCACTTTAACTGAAAAACCCACGGGCATATGCACCCCAATGTTTATAGCAGAATTATCAATTATGAAAAGAGCCCAAATACCCATTGACTGATGAATGGATAAAGAAGAGGTGGTATATATATACAATGGATTATTACTCAGCCATGAAAAAGAATGAAATCTTGCCATTTGCAACAACCTGGATGGAACTAGAGAGTTTAATGCTAAGTGAAATAAGGTAGTCAGAAAGACAAATATCATACTATTTCACTCATAGGTGGAATTAAAAAAAACAAAACTGATGAACATAGGGGAAGGGAAGGAAAAATAAAATAGGATACAAACAGGAAGGGAGACCAACCATAAGAGACTCTTAACCATAGAGAACAAACTGAGGGCTGCTGGAGGGGAGGTGGGTGGGGGATGGGCTGTATGGGTGATGGGCATTATGGAGAGCACTTGATGGGATGAGCACTGGGTGTTGTGTGTGGGTGATGAATCACTGAATCACTCCTGAAACCGATGCTGCACTATATGTTAACTAACTTGAATTAAAATAAAAAAAAAAGAAAACCCTACAGAAATGCATTGAGTATATAACTATATATACTGAGCTTGCCTCACACTATGCACTTTGCCCCTTGATCTTGTTTTTTTTCCCTCTTGCTTATGGATTTAGTAGGTCAAGTATGAAGCCTAAGCTGACCCATTCCCTGAGATGGGTAAATTGTTTAGAGCTGTGATGTCAAATATGATAATCATTAACCACATGTGGCTATTAAAATTAAAATTTATATTAATTGAAATAAAATAAAATTGAAAAATTCAGTCCTTTAGTCACACTAACCACATTTCAGGGGCTCAGTAGTCACATGTGGCTAGTGGCTACCATACTGGATGGTGCAGATACAGAACATTTCTAACTTTGCAGAAAGTTCTATTGGATAGTGCTGATAGAGAGTTTGGTAGTGTGTTATCTTTCTTGTTCCATTCTAACATGTAGCTAACATAAATAGCTTCTAACTTACAAATGAGATGTATTCTGAAAGTTCACTCGCAAGTTGATAGGGACCTTGAATAAAACTCTCTGTGGACCAATTACATTAAGATTACAGAAACAGAAAGCATATGAAGAGACAAATGGCTAACAAACATAAGAAAATGTTCAAGTTTATTAGAAATGGAAATTGCAACAATGAGCCTAGTTTTGATTATATGACTGGAAAGATTAAAATAATTGTCAGGTACAATGCTGGTAAGTGTGCAGTGGGGCAAATGCACGTGGGTATATATTTTTAGTAGAACTTTTCTTTAAAACAATTTGGCAATACATATTAAAAGTCTTAAAATTGTTTATACTCTTTGGCCCTGTAATTCGCCTTCCCAGACTTTCATATAAGAAAATAGAGATGCTTACAAGATTCAGTACAAAGGTGCTCACAACAGTATTAATTCTAGTAATAACTGGAAACAACCAATTGGGAGAGGGTTAGCTCAGTTATGACTTTGACATATTGGAAAACTGTATATTCATTAAAATGTTTTTGTAGCATATTTGACAATGTAGGAAATATTTTTGTAGAAATAAATGAGAAAATTATATTTAATACTGTATAGTATGCTCAAATAACTAAAATATCCTTGGGAAGCGCTTGAAAATTAATTAAAATATCAAAGTAGTTAGTCTAAGTTTTATGGGATAGTGTGTGATTTTTTTATACTCTCTACTTTCGAGTTGTCTACAGTGTACATGTGCTCCTTCTTTCAGAAAAAAATGCAAGAGTACCTCAAAACTATTTAGGATAAATTAATGGTAGGGAATCTAATAGTACTATAAATACAACTAATCAAATGAAAACAGTCAATAACAATTGGACACATCACCTGTACTTTGTCCTGTGTGAGATGCTTAAGTTAAAAAATAGAACTGAACAATGAATAAAATTAATGGAGCATGAATAATTAATCTGATGAGGGTTTTCAAGTGAGATACAGACATATCCTGCTAGGTTATGCTGTGGAAACAAATGCACCCCAAATCATAGTTCCTTACAAAAAAGATTTATTTCTTCATGTGGCAAGTCCCTTTTAGGCTGGCTGTAGCTATGATCCATGTCCTCTTCACTTTGTGGACCGAGGCTGAAGAAGGAGCCCCATATGGAACATTGCTGATCTTTCTGGCCTAGGAAAAAAGAGAAGGTGAAAGCATTAATGGCCTTAAAGCTTCTGCTCTGACAGAGCTTCACTCCAATTACATTTCATTGGCCAATGCAGGTCACATGGCTAAACTTCATGCCAGAAGAGTAGGAAGGAGAATATTTCTACAGGAGAGGCCAGAAGTGGAAGTGATGGGATACTTCGATGTTATCACATTCAGCCACATTCACCCAGATGTGGAGATTTAAATTCTATAGATAAGGCTCAGGAAGCTGTACTTTTAACAGTACTCTTTAAAATTTTGATGAGTCTGATGAGGGGACCCATGTCTGGGAATAAATAAATTAGAACATACAAAAATTTATTATTACAATCTATGGCAATCATGGGATAAAAGTAGAGTGATTATAGGTCCTGACTTGCTAAGGCTTACTAGTTGGCCCAATGTAAAGTATCAAAAATTCCCCCTTTTATTCTCCAAAGTATCCCAATTTATGTGATTAAATAATATGGCCACCCTAAGCATAGGTCATTCTTCCCTGAAATAGGGAGAATATATACAGCTTCTCCTTCTTCCTTTCACATTTGCTTAGCTCAGTATATTCGATATTTCCCTAGGCCAAGCATATAAACAATATCTCTTTGGGTCCAATGGATGGTATTTCAGAGAAACTCTAGCCATGAAATCCCCTTACAATTTACTGACACATTAGTCCTAGGAGTCTTCAGAGATAGCTTACATTTCCTCAAAAAGACAGTTTTCTTTGTCCTTCTAATTATTGTGGTCAATTGTATTACTGAGAAAATAATTGCTGCCTCTCTCTACTGAACCACTTTCTACCAGGCATTTCTCTACTCAGCTGTCTCTGCTGAATGAGTATACTTTTTGCCCTGTTGATATCAGGGTTGGCCAGGACACTGACCTGGGAAAGGTGAATGTGAGTGGAAATAATGGTGTCACTTCGGAAGTTTTAAGCACCATCACGTGGTTCTGCTTTCTCCCTTTTCTCTCTTCCAGGAGAACAGAAGGTTTCAGATAGAAGCTGCTGCTTAAGCCTTGGTCCTGGAATGAAGATGATGTGGAACCCCAGAGCTCAGAGCAAGACAAAGACCCTGCTGAGTGAGCCACTGTGGTTCTGGGATTGTTTGGAGAGGCAGCGTGACTTAGTCTAAAGGGAATGATACGGTTTTCAGAGCTTTCCATTTCTTTTTCTATTCCAGCTCTCTCTCATGGTCAGTCTCTAATGCCATGAAGCTACATGAAGAGCCACTGATATGTTGGATTAGCGGATGCTGCAACATTTGATATAGCGATAACGATACCAAAATGTCTTGCCTCATATCTTCTGGGCCAGAGGTGCTGCTGTTATAAAAGCTGAGCTGTAGTGGGTACATGATATTTTTGTTTGATGTGCTTCTTCCCTCTTTCATGAAGTGGTCTTTTTCTCTCTTCGTTCGTGTTCTATTGGGAGTGCCACTCACAGATTCCTCCCTCCTCATGTGGGAATTAACAGTCCACCCATTCATGGTATCCCATTCCCCCAGTCTAGTGATTGCTCCAAGGGCAAGCATGGGGCTGACGTTCTCTTTTGGGACTCTTCAGTTTCTAGCTGATGTAGAAGGTGCTTTTCTTAAGAGATGTTGGAGCTAGAATGGTAGGTAGCTGGAGCTGCTTGTGAAGTTTCACTACCATGTGGAGATAGCCTTTATAAGAATAAGGAAAATAAAAGTAAGCAAGGATATGTAGGGCTGAAAGCGAGTCATAGAAAACTTAGGGGAGCAGAGGGAGACAGGAACAAGATGGGAGGAGGGAGAGAGACAGAGGACCCACCAATTCTGAACTGAGTCATGCCTGAATATCGTTCTATTTATTCTCTCCCCATTTATATAAATGAATAAATTTCTATTTATCTCAAGCTGGTTTGTGTTGGGCTTTTTCCCTTGAAATCAAGAGAGACTTAACTAACACATAAGCTGTGCTAGGTGAAGCTTATCCTGTGGCTTCTACCCAGATCCTTTATTAGAAAGACCGAGAAATAGAGTGAGGGTAGCCAGAGGGAAAGCTGGAAATGCATCTGTGGGGCCTCTTCTTTGCCGCAGAAGAGCACGGAAAAGTGCACAGGTGTCCTCTTTATTTTGTCTGATCTAGACTCTTAATCCAGAGAAGTAGGCTACTGAATGAAGTTGGAGGAACCAGAGATTAATAATCAGATGAACAGCTATGAGCTACATGCTTTCCCTTTGAGCCTTGTCCATTTGTTGCTGGGGGCGTCTTCTCCCTCCAAACAGGAAACAATGGAAGATGAAAGGAGGTAACTCACTGGGACAGGAACACAGTAGACCTAAAAAATTCTGAAAGTGATTGCTGGAATTAAAGCTATAATTTACTAGCCCCAGCCCCTCCCCTACAATATTCTCAAGCAAATTGCATGTCTAAATATAACAGCCTCATTAAAACCATGATATTTAAAAAGGTCTAACACATGACCTTTCCTTAGATAGGAAAAAAGTGTGGGAAATAAATTGCAAATGAAAAATACAGATAAGTAAAATGATTTCTCCAGTATGCAAGAGAATTAAACAATTCTTGGTTTCTAAATGTCATTTCCCAGTAAAAGGAACGAATCTCTTTGAAGAAAGGATTGATAATAGTTTGGATGGGAGAAATACAGGGTGAGTTAATGTACCAGAAAGCTAAGAAGTGCACATTGAGGGGCCTTCCCAGCTGGCCAACTTTGAGGAACTGAAGTATTAAGAACAATGACATTTACAATAGATTTTGATACATTGAACAACAACAACAAGTTCCTAAGTCCATAGAAAAAGAGGGAAGGGAGGAAGCAGGAAAAGTTCATTTTCACAGAAGAATACTGGGTAAAAAATATACAATTAATGATAGAATTACAAAATCACCTTTTTTGCAGTCACTGATATAATTTATTCAGCAGGGGTCATCACTGGGTGCTATAGCCAATGGGTAAAAGTTAGTTGGGGAACAGGATATTTATAAACTTTCAAAATATTTTTTTAATAATGTATAAGTCTGGTAGGAAACACCTTAATAAAATTATCAAACTCAGCATCTCTCTTGATATGATATAATGGGAAGTCTCTACCACATTAACTATTGTATTCTGACAAAAACATCTAAACTGCAGTTATTCACAAGGAAATGATCAGACAAATCAAGATTATAGACTATTTTATAAGACAACAGGCCTAGATTCTTTAATAAAAAAGTCAATATCGTTAAAGAGAAAAACAGCTAGGACAGGGGACAGGTATAAATAAAAAGGCAGTAAAGAAACATGATGACTAAATTCCATGTGTAAGTCTTGAGTGGATCTGGATCAAAAAAGTGATAAGAAGCTATAAAGGACATTATTTTAACCACCAGAGGAATTTAAATATAGACTAAGAGCTGTTGCTCTGTATCTAATTAAAATTCAGTGGCTTAAATATTGTTTCTCAGGGTTCCGTGGATGGGTTGGGAGGTTCTTCTGTTGATATTGTTAGCACTCGCTCATGCAGCTGGAGGGAACCGCTGGATGGCTCGAACCCTCTCTTCATAGGCTCTTTTATTTTCTAGAAGGCCAGACGAGTGTCCTTGGCGGCACCAGTGGCCTTCCATGAGGCCGGGCCCCAGTCAGCATACGCATATCTAGTCTCTGCTTGCAGTGGATCCTTTTGTTGATGCCTCAGAGGTTTGCAGTGGCCATCAATGTAACAATCAACCACAGATGTCATATTAGATAACAGTTTTGGATCAATGTTAAGCTTTTCTGCTGTGTTAATAATATTGTGATTGTGAAGCACAATATTCTAGTCTTCAACAATAAAGGCTGAAGTAGTTAAAATAATATGACACGATTTGTTTCATGATTGGTGGAATTTACTTTTCAGGAACTCTAGGGAGGGAGGGCAGGAGAGAGGGAGGCGAGAGAGACAGAGAGACAATAAGAGAGAGGGAGAGCAGGTAAAGGGAGCAAAATGTTAACAACTATTGGAGTTAGGTGAGGGGTATACAGGTGTTTCTATTACTGTTCTTTCAAATTTTCAAACCTGGGTTTGTTGCACAAATTTTCAGTATGTTTGATACTTTGCAAAATAAGTCTTGGTAGAGTTCGAAAGAATCCTGGCAAGCTTGTGAAGAGCAAGCCCACGGCTTTTCCACCTCTCAGATCCTTGATTCAGGGGGCCTGGGATCTGTCTGTGTAACAGGAACCGAGCTGACTCTATTAGACTCTGGTTCACACTGGTTCACCCATAGCACACCAGAAAAGTGAAGAGGGGCCCATACACTTTATAATTACAAGGACAGAGGGTCAGAAAATAAAAAGACGGGGAAAGGGAAATTATGAAAAATGAAAAGGTAACATAAAATAAGATGGAAGAAATGAAACCAAACAGCGTTTATAAGGATAACAATAAATAGGATAAACTAGTTGGTTAGATAAAAAGACTATATTGGATCAAAAAGCAAAGCTCAGCTATAAGCTGCTCACAAACAACCCCTCTAAAGTTAGGTCAAAAAGTGCATTCAAAAGACACAGTGGAACTTTATAAACTTTACCTTCTGTAACAAAGATCTAACTGGAATAAATTTTTCTGAACTAAGTAGTATAACATCAGGATTCAAGAAGCAAACCTACAAGAAATAGAAAAGGAAATGAACAGAAAAACAATCCTTTCAGGAAACATTAACTGATAGATTAAATTTTAAAAATAATTATTTGGTTTAAAGGATGTGAAAAAGACAATAAATAAGGTTGATTTGATTTGTATATGCAGAATTTAAACACCTGAGAACAGTCATGGCATCTTATTTTCAAGCTTCCATTAAGCGTTTATAGAAATTGATCCTATCTTAGTGCAGAAAAGCTGCTTCAATGAATTTTAATAATTAGAAAGAATATGGGTTACATTGCTTTTATGAAGAATAAAAATTATAAAAATAAAAATTTAAAAACTTTAACCACTTGGAAATTCTAAAAATTTATTTATTTATTTGAGAGAGAGAGTGCATAGGGGAAGAGCAGAGGGGGAGGGAGAGAGAGAATCTCAAGCAAACTCCCTGCTGAGCGCAGAGCCAGATGCAGGGCTCCATCTCACCTGAGATCATGACCTGAGCCGCAATCAAGAGTCAGACGCTTAATCGACTGAGCCACCCACCGTGCCTCTAACCACCTGGAGATTTTAAAATGTTATCTTAATTATTCTTGTGTAAAACAGAGTATTTTAACTGATAGTGCAGAATATCTAGAAAATGAAAATATAAACTAGTATATCAAAATTTAGGTGACTTGTCTAAAGCTATATTCATAGAAAAATTAATAGATGTAAGTATTTATACTTTGAGATAGAATAAAATATTGAATTAAAAACTTAACTCAGATTAAAAATAGAGGATTAAAATAATTAAAACAGAAATATAAAAGACAAATAATAGAATTGATAAATAGAACCAAAAACTGTTTTTTCTCCCCAAAACTGGCACTTTAAACCAATAATAATAAAATATAAAACCATGCAGTAACACAACCAAAATACTAAAAAATTTGAAAGATGTCAATCGTCCCTGAATTAAATTTACAGATTTAGATGGTATCCAATCAAAATACCAATAGATGGGGGCCCCCTGGGTGGCTCAGTTGGTTAAATGACCAACTCTTGATTTCGGCTCAGGTCGTGAGCTCAAGGTTGTGAGATCAAGCCCCATGTGCGGCTTCATGCTGGGCATGGAGACTATTAAGATTCTCTCCCCCTCTGCCCCTCCCCCCTCTTAAAAAAACCCCAAAACAGAAAACTAAAAACAAAAACAAACCAACAGATGTACTGTTGCTGCTGTTTGTTTGCACGGAACATGACAGACTTACTCTAAATTTATCTTGAAATACAAACATATAAGAATAACCAGAAATAACCTGAAAGGGAAGAGGAGTAACAGTGAATAAGCTAACCAGTTTTAAGATGTACTATTAAGACATAGTAGGGGCGCCTGGGTGGCTCAGTCGTTAAGTGTCTGCCTTCGGTTCAGGTCATGATCCCAGGGTCCTGGAGTCGACCCTGCATGGGGTTCCCTGCTCTGCAGGGAGCCTGCTTCTCCCTCTCCCACCCCCCCCCCGCTTGTGTTCCCTCTCTTGCTGTGTCTCTCTCTGTCAAATAAATAAACAAAATCTTAAAAAAAAAAAAGACATAGTAAGTACAACTCTTGGTCCTAGCACAAAAAATGATTACATGATACAGAGATTGACTCAAGTACCTATAGGAATTTAGCGTACATTAAAAACATTTCAGAACATCAAAGAAAAGCAGAATTATTCAACAAATGGTGCTGAGAAAACTTACGAGGTTTTTGGAAAAATAACATTGGTAAATCTTCACCCCTTGCTCTAAAATTAACTCCATATGTATTAACACTTTAAATATAAGATATGAAAATAAAAGTGTTAGGAAAAAATCACAGAGATACATAAGAATTATTTTGATACTGTGACCAAAATTTGCTAAAAGGGAACACTTGATATGTTTTACCTTGTAAGAAGTAAATGTATGGGTGGTAATCATCAACAAAAGCAAAATGAAAAATAAACTAGGAAAAGTATTTACCAAAAAGTACACCACAAGCAAAGAGATTCATTCCCTTGATATATAAAAGGATCCTACTAATTATCATTTTAAGTCCCCAAACTTCCCAGAAAAAATTGTCAAGAGATAGGAACAAGAAGAAAGGTCACAAGGAAGGCAATACAAGGAGTTGATAATATGTAGACAGAATTGATCAATTCTGCTCACAAACTAATACACACCTAGACATTTAGATGTTTAGATGCCATTTTTAATCAACTCACATTGGTAAATAATTAAGAAACTGATAAAAATCATTTTGGCAATATATAGAGAAATCTGTTAGCAGAGTTAAAATACAATTACAACTTCTGCAGAGTATTATGGCAATATATGTCAAATTTTAAATGTGTATCTGTCTTGTGATACAATAATTCTACTAGAAATATGCCTTATAAACATATACACAGAAATGCACAAAATATACATGCAAAGATATTAATGGCAGCATTTTATTTATTTTTTTAGTAACAAATGTAAGAAATAATCTCTAAGACTGTGTGCATGTGCCTGTGTGTGTGTGTGTGAAAGAAAGAAACTGAGAGATGGGGAGAGAATGAGAGAATGAATCAAGGTGCTATTTAATTTTCAGTTTTATACTTTTTTTTATTGCTTTAAAATAAACTTATTTTATTGGTAAACCAATTTAAACAAAATCTATGTCCATTTCAGTGAGAATGAAGATGGGCATCATAAGTTATGTTAAAAAAACAAATTCTTGTTCTATAAAGAAATTTCTTTTAGTGTAGTTTAAACTCCAGCCAATATGAATAACAGTTTATGTTGATGTGCTTCTCTCCCTCTCCCTT
Source organism: Leptonychotes weddellii (assembly GCF_054177405.1). Classification (NCBI taxonomy): domain Eukaryota; kingdom Metazoa; phylum Chordata; class Mammalia; order Carnivora; family Phocidae; genus Leptonychotes; species Leptonychotes weddellii. Next base: position 58,679,194 of record NC_138370.1, read on the forward strand.
CCTTTCTCTCTCTCTCTCTGTGTCTTTCTCTTCTGCAGCTAAACTGCCTAAGAATGGGCCAAAAGAAAAGCCCTGTTGGATTCTGAGAGACTTTTCTGAAAAGTTCGCTGGAATGAATAGTAAGTCAAACAGCTGGTGCTACAGAATCCAGTAAAACCACACAAAAGCTGAGGGAAATTACGTTGTCTTACTTTGATTTATGATTTTGAAACATCTTTTCAGGAGAAGAAATCAATTCCACAAAGCACTGAAGTTCAGAAATAATTAGGCATTTTGAATTTTTGCAAAAGCCACAGAAAAGAGATCCACATTTACATAAAATGGCGCAGCATGTAGAGAGAGCCTGGTTTCTGCAGAAAATCCCTCCTACTGGAAAGCGTTCAATTCCAAGTTGTCTTCCAATTGCTCCCCCACCCCCCACATAAAATGCACAAAAAATCTCCTGGAATATATTGTGAGATTTAGATTTTTATATATTCTCTTACCACATATTTAAGAAATCTGTCACATTCCCATATTAAAGTTGATGGTTTTATTACCAAGACAACACATATATGTGATTTTGAATTTCAGAACTGAGGTCCTCAATAAGAAGCATCACAATTAAGATGGTACAAGTGAAGAGACAGGATTCGAAATGACTTTTGTTGTGTAAATGAATAGAAATGAAGAAGATTCTGGAAAATATCTCAGTTTATGATTTGAGTATTTTAGACATGTCCAACTTTCCTATCTCCATGGAATTTGCTTCTTGGTAATTTTCCACTAGGCATTTTAGAGCTGAAACAAACAGGATCGTTTGGTACCTGACTTTACCTCAGACATCTACCTTAGTAAAACATCATTCTGTACCCAGGAAATAGGAATTGAGGACACACTTTCCTTTAGCCAGTCCACCCCGTGATGTTAAGAAGCCGTAAGAATCCATATTCAGAATCCATCCAATTACAGCAAATGATTACTTAATAGCCTATTGGGAAAACATTTCCGCCTCTGGGTTGCCAAAAGGTCTTCAAAAATAGCAGGGCAAATAGTCCCAGGTCTTTGTGACCTAAAATGTCTAATGAAGCTGAGGAAGAATTATTAGAGCATCTTAGAGAAACCTGAAGCCATTCAGCCTAATGATTTAGTAAATGTCTCTGTCACTAGGTCAGAGAATAATGTGGCTGCTAGCTCAGTATTTATTCAGCCACATTCACCACTGTGGGTAGCACTGACTGAGAATTTTCCTATGCCCTGAATGTTCTCAGGCAACACACTCTTCTGTTTACATAACTCTAAAAATGGATTTATTTTGTGATGCGTTCCACTTCTAGGAAATTAAATGATGAAGACTAAATACTAGAGTCAAAAAGTAATAAAAATCCAAGACTGAAAAACAGATGTCACACTGAGAATTCAACTGAGATGTATGGGGTATGAGATAGAAAATAGTTTTCTTTCTTAGTTCAGATTTAAAAAAAATCCATAAATGGCAAAGTACAGTCATTTCAGAGGAGAGATGCGGGGGAAGGGGTGAGGGAAGAGAAAGGCAGCCCAAACTTAAAAAAAAAGTAAACATTTTTTTTTAAACATAAAGACTATCACAATTAAGCCTGCACTGTCCTCTGGTGGTCAAAATTGAAAATGTATTTTTACAGATGAATTAAATGAATGATTATTTAATACACATTAATAACTAAAGGCGAGGCAAACAGATGCTTCACTTTGAGTGAATATTTCGTTTTAACCAACGCACTTGACTACGACATTTCTCCTAATTATTAAAGTTGAATGGCTCTTCTTTGGAGAGGTCATAATTGTTCTAAACTTTTCAACTATAATGCAGGGGCTGTAAGTAGTAAGTTGTGTTGGATGACACCGTTTATATACTTCGGATTTAGGTTTTCATGTATGTTACAATTTATGTAGAAATAATAGGAAAGAATATTTTTCTAGATTTCTTAGGCTACTTCCTTTTAGGGAAGTAGGCTATGACTTATTTAATGCCTTATTTTATCATGCACATTAAAATGAAAATTTTAGGGACACAGACACATACATGATTGTCAAAGAATATCAGGATATAGAACCTTAACCCAGCAACCAAACCTAGTGCTTTTTGTTTACTGTATATAAACATTAGACATATCTTAGAGTATTGATCCTTAAGCTAAATAAATAAATAAATAAATAAATAAATAAGTAAATAAAATAAATATGTATACTTCATTACAGCTTTAAGAAATACAAGATTTTTAATTCCGAGATTACTTGGAATATTAATTTTTTTATCTAGAGAAAATTAAAGCCTGTATTTTCTTGGCTGTTTAGTTTTTTTTTTTATTATATTATTATTTGTATTTTTCCATATATTTTATACTTTTATTTATTTATTTTTTATTCTTATGTTAATCCCCATACATTACATCATTAGTTTGGCTGTTTAGTTTTAACATCATCTTGGATAATTTCTTATGAGAGCCAACAAAATTTTTTACTAATATATTCCTTGAGTCTCACAAAAAAACAATCCTTAAAATGTATAAATAATTTTATTTGGCTCCTCTTCTTACTCTAATCATAAGACATGTTTTTAACTAAGGAAGATATGACAGAAACTATGTTTTACTTTTGTTCTTTCTGATCGAGGATTTAAAATGGTTTCCTATTAAACTTTGTAAATTTTATCTACTGTATTAATTGGTTGCTAGCTCTTATTAAAAGAAGTTACACAGTGAAATTATAAATGGTCTTGAATTTTAGTATCTTAATTTTTCTCCAATAAACTTCTTTCAATATAAAACCTAAATATGTGATAGAAGATAATTTTAGCACCAAACAAGGCTTTAGGGATTTAGCTTATTTTAATTCATTCAATAAACATTCATTGTGTACTTTAAAAAAAATATTGCGTTGGCTACCTAAATCAGTGAGGTGAAACTACAAAGATAAATCAGAAATGTATCTTGAGATTAAGATGCTTGTAGCTTTGGGGAGAGACAAGAAGGGTTTAAGGAAAGTGAGACTGTAAAGAAGAAGGTGAAGACATGTATTGTATCAAAGAAATGACCTGGAGTGTACTTAAGCTGAAATAAAAGCTCCTTTTGAGGAGATGGGCAGATGGGAAACTAGAAAGAGAAGCATTATTTATTTATTTATTTTATTTTTTAAGATTTTTTTAATTTATTTGACACAGAGAAAGAGAGAGAGATCACAAGCAGGGGGAGTGGCAGAAGGAGAGGGAGAAGGAGGCTCCCAGCTGAGCAGGGAGCCCGATGTGGGGCTCCATCCCAGGACCCTGGGATCATGACCTGAACAGAAGGCAGACTGAGCCACCCAGGGGTCCCGCATTTAAAAAAAAAATATGGAATGCATGCAAATCCAGAAGAAAACATTTTTTTTTTTAAAGATTTTATTTATTTATTTGACAGAGAGATACACAGCGAGAGAGGGAATACAAGCAGGGGGAGTGGGAGAGGGAGAAGCAGGCTTCTCACGGAGCAGGGAGCCCGATGTGGGGCTCGATCCCAGGACCCTGGGATCATGACCTGAGCCGAAGGCAGACGCTTAACGACTGAGCCACCCAGGTGCCCCGAAAACATTAATATTTTAATAGATCAAAGGATTGTAGTACAAAATGTCAATTCATCTAGGTGAAAACTTCAACAGAAAAATGTTAAAACAAGTAATAAAGGAAAAGCAAATTAAGTAAATGACAGGCTATTTTTAGTCTACTGGATATTAACTTTAAAAAATGTTTTTAATTTTTATTAGGGAAAATTTCAAACATACACAAATGTGCAAATGATAACATAACACCACCCATCAACCACTTTCTGCAACTATCGATGAAGTCCAACTTTGTTATTAAAAGCCCCACCCACCTAACCCCACCCCTGTAGCATTTTGTAACAAATCCCAGACCTCATTTGATTTCATTCATAAGTAATTCTGTTTGAATTTCTAAAAAAGGACACTTTTAAAAAGTAATCAAAATACCGTTATCAAACCTAAACATATTTCAAGATAACTTATTTGGACAGTTTTCAAATTTTAATTGCTTTATTATTGAAATAAGGATTGAAATAAGGTCAGATATTGCTTTTGGTTCACATGTCTATGAAGTTGTTTTAAATCTATAGACCCTTCTCTCTTTCTCTCTCTGAATGTACACCTCCACACACGTGTATATATAAGCAGCTAAATGTATATTATATAGATGTACAGAAATACATATGTACATACATGAGCACATGCACACACACGTGCATTTGTTGAAGGAATCAAGTCATCATTTGTCCCGTACAGTTTCCCACACTTACTATTTTACTGATTTGGTTCCTGTGGTATCATTAACATCTTCCTCCTTTCCCTATTTTGTGTATATTGGTAATTACAATTAGGATTGAGACTCTGCTAGGTGGTTTTGGAGTGGGTTTAAGGATGTGGGGCTTTGTTCCAGATTGGATGCTCTCAGGAAATGGGTAATTCTGTGACTGAGTGTCTTTATAAATCTTATCTAGGAGGGGGGAAGACGAGAGAGAGGCCATAGCTGTCATTAGCATCTCATCCAGAAGGAGAATTTTGTGGCTCAGACAGTATTTCTGTTTTGTCTATGTTCAGACATGATTGTTTTTCTCTTGATCCATCTTGGTCACAGGGTGGCCTTGTCTGATGGTGATGTTCTGTGAAGTTGCTTCCATTCAACAGAACCCCAAGGCCTGAGAGTACTGGGCCAGTTAGTTCCTGAATATCAATCAGGGCCTCTTTTCTCAATGTTCACTCACCTCCACCCAGCAGTTCATCTCCTCAGTATATGTCTAAAAGAAATGCATGCATATATCCACAGAAAGTCTAGTGCAGGAGTGTTCGTAGTCTATGAAGAGAAGAGTGGATACACCAATTGTGGCATATTCATAAAAGGCGATGGAATACTACTCATTAACAGAGACCAACTATTGACATACAACAAAACATCTGAGTCTCAAAAACATTACGCAGAGGGAAAAGAACCAGACACTAAGGAAACATATTTTATGGTTCCATTATATATATTGTAAGGGCAAGCAAAATTTATAATGGTGGAAGAACAGTGATCGCCTAAAATGATGTGTGCGGGGTGTGGGGTGGTGTAGAAGGTGTAGGCCTGGGGAATTGACCACAAAGAGTCATGAGGGAAATTTCTTGGGTGATAGAAGCAAGGCTTTATAACTTGATTTGTGTCATGGCAGGTCAAATGTTTAACTTTGTAAAAATTTATCAGAGTGAGCATTTATTGTATATAAATTGTGCCTCAATAAAGTAAATGTCATATTCAATTACAATTTTTCTATTTGTTGGGCTATTACTGTCTCTTCAATGCTTCTTGTCCATGTTCTATCAACATGCAAATTTAATAAATTGCCTCAATGAAACTAATCCTCAAAGATTCCCCAAAACCTCTTTGTCTTACTATATCATATTTTGAACCAAATATAAACACTGTTTTTGAACATAGTCTTAACATGTTTTTACACTCAAAATTTATGGAATTTTATACAAAATAAAACATTTTATGTATTTTTAAAATTTATCATGAATGAATTGACCACCAATCTCATAATGCTGTGTCCATTCAAGTAAGTGACAACTTAGTCTTTTTTTTTTTCTTTACTTTTTCTTTCAAGAGCTATATGTCGTGTTTCAATTGAGAAATACACTATGTATATGGAGAGAATATATTGAGTTTCCTTCTTCAGACTGCGTAATTTTTAAAAAAGTTCTAACCATATTTTTTTAGGTTCCTTACTTCCCTGCCTCCAAAGCCTTTGCTCAATATAAGCAAATGAAATTCTAATTACTGTCAGACCAGGTAGAACCCAGAGGAAAACTTCCCAAGAATTCCACGTTCTTTTGTGTGTTTATAATAAACATGTTTTTACTATAGTCTCAGACACATTATAAAACAATCTTCATGGAATAGTAATACCAAGCAGTGTACTTAAGGGTTTAAACTCAAAATTCTTTTTATGGTTAAAGAGCTAATTACACAAAATGGCTTACCATACGTGTGATGGTTAATTTTATGTGTCAACTTGACGGGACCACAGGGTGCCCAGGTGTTTGGTTAAACATTATTCCTGGTGTGTGTATGAGAGTGTTTCTGGAAGAGATTAACATTTGAATTGGTAGACTAAGTAAAACAAATTGCCCTCCCCCGTGTCAGAGGCCTCATCCAATTCATTAAAGGCTGAATAAGAGGGAATTCACTGTCAGCCTGAACGTCTTTGAGCTGGAATGGGAGTTTTCTCCTGCCTTTGGAGGACCTGGACTCAGAGTAGAATTTAGTGTATTGGCTATCCTGGTTCTCAGGCCTTCAGATGCAGACAGCAGTTTCCACCATCAGTGCTTCTCCTTCTCAGGTTTTTGACTTGGACTGTAACTATATCATGAGCTCTCCCAGGGCTCCAGATTGCCAACTGCAGATCTTGAGATTTCTCAACCTCCATAATCATGTGAGTCAAGTATATAAAGGTTACTCTAGCATCAGTGTAAGCAAGTGATAAGTAAGCCACAACACACATATTAAAATTCTCTGTTCAATTTTATTTTTCACTTCCTCAGGATGCTTAAAAAGATAGGAGTTAAACTTTTGTCCAGAGAGACAGTTTGTCTTCAACAGAAAATGAGATACATTCCCACATGAAGACTTCAGTAGCTAAAAAAACAACCAAGTTAGTTCTGATGTCCTTTGTCTGCAAGAAGAATCTTCCTGTCAATATCATGAAACTTAAAAAAAAAAAAAAAAAGATCCTACTCCTTTTATCGAATTCCTGTCACTGCTTTTTGTATACAGAGATGTGTGCCTAAAATGCTTTATACAACATTCCAGGTCATTTTTTTTTCCTTAAAAATAAACAAACAAACAAAAATCACCTGACATATTCCATTTCATTTTATAGAGGAAGAGAGGTATGCCCCATACTGTACTATCTAAAGATGAAATACTCAACTCTGTTAAAAGCCACTTTTTGAGACCTTCACACCATGTAATTTTTCTACTTACTCTATGTTTGCTTTGCAGCTTAGCCAACATCTTTATCTGAGTAGTAGTATTGCCAGTATTAAAGGTTATGGGTTGCATTCGTGCGTCTTATTTTGTATGCTCATTGGATTAGTTTCCTAGGGATGGGACAATTATCACAAACGTGATGGCTTAAAACAACAGAAATTTATTCTCTCACAGTTAGTGGCTAAAAGTCTGACAAGGTTGGTTCCTTCTAGGAGATCTGAAGGAGAACCCCTTTCCATGCCTGCCTCCTAGCTTTCAGTGGCTTTCGCAATCCTTGACCTTCCTTGGGTTGTAGTTACATCACTCCAATCTCTGCCTCCATCTTCATGTGGCTTTCTTCTCTGTGTTTCTGTATCAAATAATCTCTTTCCTTTGTCTTATAAGGATACTAGTCATTGGATTTTGAGTCCATCCTAAATCCAAGATGATCACATTTTGAGATCCTTAATTTAATTACATCTGCAAAGACCCTATTTCCAAATAAGGTCATACTCACAGGTACTGGAAATTAGGACTTAGACATATTTCTTGGGGAGCCATATTCAACCAACTACAATGACTAATTATTCTTTGATGTTGCTGTTCATGAAAATGTGACAAAAGAGAAGTTGAAATTAAAATGTAACAAAATGCTAATCAGAGAATTTCTACTTCTGGTAAAGATGGAGGAATAGGAACCATGTTAATCTTTATACATTAAAGAAATAGCAAAATGGGTAAAATGTATGAAACACTGGACCATAGGCAGGACATGACCATGATCCCTGTCAGAAGGGGAAACAAATAAGTTGAGCACTGTAATTTTTCAATTTTACTGCCTAGATAGAGTTTGCAGGCTGCAGTGCTGTAAGGGGGAACACAGGGCCCGACAGGCTCCCTGAATTGAGTAGATAGAAATAAGAATTTGGGAAGGTCAAGGCAGGTAGAATATATGTATGTATAATTGGAGATCTAGAAAAAGAGGAAGGGGTGGAGAATAAGAGCAAGTTAAAAACTTATAAGAAACAGAATACATAATAGAAAAGAACACAAATCAATGAAATTGAAGAGGAAAACAGGGTAGGGCAAACTCAAGTAAATCTAGAGCTAATTTGTTGAATAGATGAATAAAATTGATAAACTTTTAGCTAGAATGTTCATAAAAAGAGAACAAATCACCAATATCAGGAATGAGAAAGTGGATATCACTATAGATCCTATAGATATGAAAAGGAGAATGAAGAAATATTATAAATAATATTATACTAATAATGTCTCAATGTATATGAAATGAGTAAATTCCTTGAAAGACAAAAACTAAGAAAATTCACTCAAGAAGAAATAGATGACTTGAATCAACCTATATATGTTAAAGAAAATGAGGCCTAGACAGCTTTACTTTTGAATTCTACCAAACATTTAAGGAAGAATAGTATCAATTCTTAGCAAACATTTTAAAGCCACTACCCTGATATTACAGACCAATATCCATCATGAACACAAAAGCAAATTAAATCCAAAAATTTAGAGAAAGGCTAAAACACATCATGACCAAGTAGTGTTTACTAGCGGAATGCAAAATTGGTTTAATATTTGAAAAGTAATCGATGTAATTTGCCATATTGACAGGGTAAAAAGAAAAACATGATCATCTCAAAAGATGCAAAAAAAATTTCGCAAAATATAGCATCCTTTCTTGCAGTAGGATGTGTCATTCCTGATTATGGAGCCTCCAAGGTCAATTCCATGGTCCTACTGGGTATTCTGTGAGCTACCTAAAACCCTTGTTTCAGAAATTTGGCCTCATTCACCATGAACGGCTCTTTCCTCTAATTCAAGCCATGCACCCTACTCTTGCTGGTACAAGCACTGGCATGTTGTTGGAGATTGATAATTCAGAACTTCTTCATCTGCTTGAGTCTCCAGAGTCTCTCCATTCTAAAGTAGATGAAGCTGTAGCTGTACTACAAGCCCACCGAGCTGAAGAGGCTGCCCAGAAAGCAGCTAACAGTGCCACTGGTATTCCAACTGTTTAAAATTGATCAGGGACCACGAAAAGAAACTCGTGCTTCACCGAAGAAAAATATCTAAACATTGAAAGACTTAAACATTTTAGAAAAAAAAATTGCAAAATATAAAATAAATAAAAAAAGGAAAGAAAACTTTGAACCTTATGTACCGAGCAAATGCCAGGTCTAGCAAACATAATGCTAGTCCTAGATTACTTACTGATTTAAAAACAACAAAAAAAATAGTAAAATATAAAAACAAATTAATGTTTTATAGACCCTGGGAAAAAGAATTTTTAAGTAAAGTGCAAAAATTTAAAGCATTCCTTTCTTTAATTTTGTAATTCTTTACTGTGGAATAGCTCAGAATGTCACTTCTGTTTTAAATAACAGAATTGATAACTGAGCAAGGAAACGTAATTTGGATTATAAAATTCTTGCTTTAATAAAAATTCCTTAAACAGTGAAAAAAAAAGAAATTTGGCCTCATTAAAACACACACACACACACACAAATATAGCCTATTTTAATTGACTTTTAATCAACTTTAATGAGGTATAATTTGCATCCAATAAAATTCTCCCACTTAGGTGGACAGTGTTATGAGCAAAGATATACACTCATGTAATCATCACTACAACCTAGATACAGAACACTTCCAGCAACCCATAAAGTTCCCTATACTCTTTGTAGTTAACCCTCATGCCTCAGGCCACCAGAATTTGTTTTCTGTCATTTTAGATTACTTTTGTCTATTTGGAGGAGGCTACATAATCAGGAACGACACATCCTACTGCAATGGAGGCTAGAAAAGTGAGTTTCTAGATTCTATCTTTAGACGGTGGGACTTTTAAGTTGGAAAATTTCTCAACTTTGCCTTGATCTCTTTTATTTGTGTGTGCATGTGTGTGTGCATGCTTGCTTTGAAATTAAAAAGTACTAAAAAAAATGAAGAGGAAAATAAAATACACCCATATTTTCCTTACTTAGTCTTACTTACTTATTTATTTATTTTAAGATTTTATTTAGTTATTTGACAGAGAGAGAGGGAACACGAGCACGGGGAGTGCGAGAGGGAGAAGCAGGCTTCTCGCTGAGCAGGGAGCCCGATGCGGGGCTCGATCCCAGGACCCGGATCATGATCTGAGCTGAAGGCAGACGCTTAATGACTGAGCCACCCAGGTGCCCCTAGTCTTAATTACTTTAACATTAGGCACATGTCCTGAGCTCTTTTGCTATTGACTCTTTAACACATATTAAAGAACAAATATATGAATTCATTGCTATAAAAATTAGAGTATTGCAGATAATGCTTAAGTTTACATTGACCCCAGTGTTGCCGTTCTTATCTCATTCATCCTCATTAGAGTCAAATATCATTATGAGCTTTGTATATGTATTTTTCTAATTTTTTGCATATATAGGTATTTATAGAAAAAATATAAATTACTTTGATTCTTAAAAATTTACCTAAATGGTATCATACTGTGCACATGGTTCTACAATTTGCCTTTTTAACTCAATGTGTTTTTCAACTCACCAATACTGATACATACAGGTCTAGTAGTTAGCAATTCTAAGAACAAATAAATGAATACAAGAGGAATACATGGAGATTTGGTAACTCCAGGGAAATGCTGTACTTAATAATTCCATAAAACTCATTAGGAATTTTGAGAAATTAGGAGTTTTTATTTTGATAATAAACAATTCCCATAATCTGGATGCCAGCCCAGTGAGTTGGGCTACCACTTCCCTACTTAAGGTAGTACCTTCTCTATAAATAGAGACAGAAAGCCAAGCAAGAAAAAGTTAAACACAAGAATTTGACCATACTAGACAAGGAAAAACAAAGCCTCAAAACTTCTAGAGAGGGGCGCCTGGGTGGCTCAGTCGGTTAAGCGTCTGCCTTCGGCTCAGGTCATGGTCCCGGGGTCCTGGGATCGAGCCCCGCATCGGGCTCCCTGCTCGGCGGGGAGCCTGCTTCTCCCTCTCCCTCTGCCTCTCCCCCTGCTCATGCTGTCTCTCTCTCTGTATCTCTGTGTCTCAAATGAATAATAATAAAAAAATCCCCATTAAAAAACAAACAAAAAAAACTTCTAGAGAGACAGGTGTTAACTTCTTAAATTGAGCAAGGAAAGTGGAGATTTGGTAATCACCTGTTTAGACTAACCTCTACGTAATAAGTTTTCTGCATGGTAACCATTTTGAAAAGCTTGTTTTTTTCCCCCGCACACTACTCTTACCTCTTACTAACAATAAAAGCATTGTGTGGTAGCAGAAACTGTATAGTGGTAATAAGATTTTTTTTTTCATTTTTCTTCTGCAATTGCCTTACTTCACATTTAAAATTTTGCATATAAATTGGCATTCTCCACTACAGATTAAACGCTATCAATATGAAATTTGAAAATATATTTAAGTTAGCAAAATAGCTTTTGTGTCATGTCAATTTATTTAAAGTTATCAACATAATATTTCAGGTTAAAATTAAAATGAGTTTTGGTAAGGTGTTACAAAGAATTCAATAATGAAATAGAGAATCCAGTATCATTACTTAAATTGCACTCAAATAGAGGAATGAATAATAATTAGTTGTTTAGATGGGTTGGTGGTGAGGGCATAGCTCTTACAAAATATTCTCCAATCTATAGACACATTTTCTTTCTCAAACAGTAGATAACAAGTATAGCTAAGAATTATACAATGTTTGCCAAGTGCCAGATACCCATGAACATGTTACAGATTTTAATTAATCTGAACCTTACAATAACATTATCATTATCATTATGTCCATTTTATAGATGAGGAATCTGATACAGGAGGCTCAGGAACTTCTTCAAAGTCATACAATGAAGATGAAACCCATTCGGGTTAGTGGTATTCTGTCTCTTTTGAATATATATATAAAAATAACATGTCCATTATTTTTTTTTCCCTAATGGAAACCACCAGTTAAAAGTGGAAGAAAACTTCCAGTTTAAAAAGGGATTTTAGAAAAGTGTATTTCAGAAAAAAAAAATAAATTTTACATACAAAGAAGTGTTTGGTCCCTGCAAATTCTTACTCTAATAAGCTAGACCCTCACTATAGCAACTCTAGAATTTCCCCCAAGTTTGGAATCATACAGACATATATGTGTATATTTACGTGTAACTGTATATGTCTGTATATGTATTATACACATATTCTCAATGGTTGGAAATTTTTGTTCTCTGAAGATGGATTTTATCTGGAGATAATCAAAAGCATTTTGAGCTAAGATGAGGGGGTGACATAGAGTTGAGCAATATTAATTTGAAGTAAAAATAAGTTTGGGCAAAAAATGAAATGGCCTTTTTCATATTCAGTTACCGACTCTGACGTTTACTTTTTCTGGCTAAGGATCTAGATAGCTTTGGAATCTAATTCCATTATAAGGTAAGGTCTTCTCCCCATTTCTCTCCCCAACATTTTTCTGCCTCTCTTCATTAACGAGGGTAATATGTTGGAAACTTGGTAATATGTTGGAAACTTTCATATACACAAAATTCTTTGTGTAGATGAACTCCACACTGTTTTGCTGCTTATGCAACACCGAGCAATATTGTGGTAAAAGGAGCACTCTCAGCTGTAATACTGTAAGGTGGACATTTTCGTCACCCCGTAAAGTCCTACCATCATAAAGAGTTCATTAGAAGAATTTTCCATTTTTATACTTGACCGAAACTTAGTTTTCCTTTATTCTCACATTTGTGGAAAAAAAAAAAAATCATTTATCCAGTCCAAGACGGGTTGAGATCCATTTGCTGTAAGAAAATGAACTCTCTTCTCAGCATGATCACTCGGAGCCCTGCAGCAGGGTTCTTACCCACTGCTGCCATCTGCCAGTCTTGTATTGTTAGAGTTTAGAGAAAGCAGTGCATAATGCTCCACTCAAGATGATGAAAAATGCAAATATCATCAATAGGTAGTTTTGTAGACCCTGAATGATAAAAAAGGGTAAGTGTAATTAAGAAAATTTGAATCAAACATGCAGAAAGCACAGAATATCAAAATTGCTAGGGACCTTACTAACCATCTGCTCCAGCCACCTGTATGCCTTTTGCTATCCCTCCAAGTAATCACCCAGATTCTCTTGACAACCCTTAGAACCTTCCTAATTCACCCACTCAGTAAATACATGTGGGCACCCACTTTGCATCAACATGCGCTGGGGTTAAAATGGTGAGCAAAATGTGCCCTTATTGAGATAATCATGTAACATGGGAGATAGAAGTTAATCATCACAGAAAAGAATGTTACAAAGCGAGAGGGGTGTTAATAAGTAAATGACCACTATTGTTTCTGAGGGGTGTTTCAAAGGAATCTTAGTGAGGCTGGTTTGGAGGGTGAGGAATTAAGCTTCTAACTGTAAGTACCAATTAATCGGGCAGGGAAACAAGTAGGGATTCCAGGTAGAAGGCATTTTATGTGCAAAGCTCTGTTGTAAGATGAAGTGTGATACTTGCCAGGGACTGAAAGGAAGTCAATGTGACCACAGGTCTGAGAGTTAAGTGGAGCAAAACCAGGTTGGAGGGCTATGGCCCAAGCTTATGGGGATCTCATAGACCACGTAGACTTTGGGGTTTTATTTTTCCAAGTAATGGGAAGGCATTAAAGAAACAGGTAGCCAGATATGGTGAAAAGATGGGATTCACATTTCATAAAACCCACTCTTCTCTTGCAGATGGTGAACAGATTGGAGGGGTCCAGATGGATGCAAGGAGATAATGAAGGAAGCAACTACAGCCTTCCTGGGCACAGATGATAAGGTGCAGATGGAGAGACAGAGATGGATCTGAAGGGTAAGGAAGAAACAGAGAGACTAAATTTGTCTTGCCCAGCTACGGGTAGGTGCACTGGTCTTAAAGATGGGACACACTGACAACCACTTCCCAACGTAGCCAGTCCATCTTTGATTAACAAAGAAATATCTTATTTTTTTAAGATATATTATTTATTTTAGAGAGGGGGAAGGGGCAGAGGGAGAGAATCTCAAAAAGACTCCTCACTGAGTGCAGAGCTTGACCGACTACCAGGCTCCAACGCACAACCCTGAGATCATGACCTGAGCTAAAATTGAGAGTCGGACGCCTAACTGGCTAAGCTACTCAGGTGCCCCTAACAAAGAAGTACCTTTCTGTGTTAAGTAGAGAGATTTTATTTACTTTAAGTTCCTTTTTTAAAAAAATATTTATTTATTTGAGAGAGACAGAACGAGAAAAAAAGCACAAGCAGGGAGAGGGAGAGGGAGAAGCAGACTCCCCGCTGAGCACGGAGCCTGATGGTGGGGCTCGATCCCAGGACCCTGCGATTGTGACCTGAGCTGAAGGCAGACACTTAACCAACTGAGCCACCCAGGTGCCCCTATTTACTATAAGTTCTATCTATCTCCAGGGGTACAGATAGATTGATTCTAATCTCTCTCCCACAAGATAAACCCTCAAACATTAAAAAGTAACTGTCTTATGTTCTTAAAGCTTTTTTTTTTTTTTTTTCCGGATCAGTATTTTAGCTCCTTTGACCATGTTTCATATGAAATACTTTGAAGCTCCCTGGCTGTTCCCATCTGAATGGTTGCCACGCTGTCTATGTCCCCCTTTAAATATAAGTCCTGATGCTCTAAGGCAAGGTTTGAACATCACAAAGTAAAACAGGACCAGTACCTCCCTAACTTTAGATATAAATTCTAAAACAACACTGAGATCTCCTGACAGTCAAATCATATAATATTATTTTTATCTTTTTTTTTTAAAAGATTTTATTTATTTATTTGAGAGAGAGAATGAGAGAGAGAGAGCACATGACAGGGGGGAGGGTCAGAGGGAGAAGCAGACCCCCCACTGAGCAGGGAGCCCGATGTGGGACTCGATCCCGGGACTCCAGGATCATGACCTGAGCCGAAGGCAGTCGCTTAACCAACTGAGCCACCCAGGCGCCCGATAATATTATTTTTATCTCTTATTAAGATTAATGCCAATTAATACATAGTCCAAATTCCAAAAAGCATATATCCTCTTTCTTCAAATTCATAAAGAATTGGGAAGAACTGGATTAAATGACCTCTATTTGATGACCAGAGAGAGGTCTTTTTTTTTTTTTTTTAAAGATTTTATTTATTTATTTGACAGAGAGATAGAAGAGCACAAGCAGAGGGAGTGGCAGAGGGAGAGGGAGAAGCAGGCTCTGCACTGAGCAGGGAACCCGATGTGGGACTCGATCCCAGGACCCTGAGATCATGACCTGAGCCGAAGGCAGATGCTTAACCATCTGAGCCACCCAGGCGCCCCAGAGAGAGGTCTTTTAAGTTGGGCTGGGGCCAACTGAATTTTCTGATTCACTGTGAGGATCAATACTACCAGAAGTCACTCTATTACAAGTTCCACAAATGAAAGCACCACAAAGCTTTGCCAAGTACAGAGTAGCTTATTTACACACACACACGCACTCACTCTCTCTCTCCTGCCAAGCTTTAAGGTTCCCTGACATCTTGTCAGTTTTAAATTCTACAACCTTTACCTAGATACCAGTACTGATGAAGAGTAGGCACTCAAATATTTGCTCAAAGAATGAATACAATCAGGTGATTTCCAAATGTCCTTTGTGAATTAGACAATTGCTACAATGACTTAAATAAGACAATTATCAGCACTTTATGCAACCTAATTATGTGACTACTTTGCTGAGCTCTCTCCTTTATTGTCTATGTAGTCAGAAGAATGATGTTCTCAGAGAGAAGTATTTTTCCCCTTTGAGGTTAAGAATCTGTCCAAACTGCCTAGTCTCCTAAAGACAAAGACCGATTGTATTTGGGCAATAGCAACAGTTTCTCTTTGTCAAAGGTGAGTATTAACGCTTAGAAAGATCATGCTAGAGCGCCTGGGTGGCTCAGTTGGTTAAGCGACTGCCTTCGGCTCAGGTCATGATCCTGGAGTCCTGGGATCGAGTCCTGCATCGGGCTCCCTGCTCAGCGAGGAGCCTGCTTCTCCCTCTGACCCTCCCCCCTCTCATGTGCTCTCTCTCTCTTATTCTCTCTCAAATAAATAAATAAAATCTTAAAAAAAAAAAAAAAAAAGAAAGATCATGCTAACATTCTTCCCAAAGCACAAAGTTTTTAACTTGGATCTTTAAAACAGCTACTAAGATAACAGATCATCTTATTTTTTATCTGGGAGTAGCTACTGACCTACAAATTGTTGTGGTTGTAATTCCCTGCATTGGTATTTCTGTAGACATTGTGTCTAAAGTGTGTTTCTAAAGATAATAATGTACATCTAGCTTAAAATAGCTAAAAGTAAAATTCTAAAGCAAACTTCCCAAAGACGAACAGGTATCAGACATAGAAGAGTATTGGAAGTGGAAAGCCTCCAACTGGTGCCCGGATGGCATTAAGACTAACTGAAATCATTAAACTCTTTAGCACAAAAAGCACTTGGCTCTCAGATTAAATTCTTATTGCTGTAGGTTGTAGACTTTCAAATATGTGTCTTCGAGTACTGCTTCAAGACGTAACTGATAGGACCTAAAAGTCGTAAAGATACGTGTTTTGCTTTTGTTTTCCTCTAGGGTCTTATCTTGTTTCTAAGAAAAATACTTTTTAAAAATTCTGACAAGGGGAGCCTGGGTGGCTCAGTTGGTTAAGCGTCTGCCTTTGGCTCAGGTCATGATCCCAGGGTCCTCGGATCGAGTGCGGCGTCGGGCTCCCTGCTTGGTGGGGAGCCTGCTTCTCCCTCTGTCTGCCACTCCCCCTGCTAGTGGCCCCCCTTCTCACTCTCTTTCAAATAAATAAAATCTTAAAAAAAATTCTAATAGGATTTTGGCTTCAGGGTTTAGTTGATAGCTCTTTCTTAAACGAGTTGGCATGTGAAGCATTTAAAACTTGCCTTTAAACCACCTGTGAAGAGGCAATTAGGCACTTGCACTGAATGATAAGTCTCACTGGATACTTAAGTTTTGTTTGCAGACAGATTTGTAAATTGTTTCTTTTTAAGTCCAGAAGGTCAATAAAAGTCATTCTTTGCTTCCAGCTTGGTCTTCTCTCTATTTTTACATACATACTTGGCCAAACTTCAGAACTCACTCTCAAAATTCCAGATGGAACTCCATTGGAATTCTGTAGGAATCACACTGAATGTACTGGAAAACAACCGCCTACTAACATCGGTGAGTTGCTCCATCAGGAATGTGGTGAGTTTCCCCATTTGTTCTGGTATTTTCTTATGTTCTATAGTAAACTTCTGTGGTAAAGTGAATGATTTTATAAATCTAGCAATTCCTTGTTGATTATTATATTTTATAATTTTTGTAGTTTTTAACAGCATTTATTTTCCTTTTTTTTTTTTTTTAAGATTTATTTATTTATTTGAGAGAGAGAGAGCACGAGCAAGGGGAGGGGCAGAGGGAGAGGGAGACAGAATCCTCAAGCAGAGTGCAGAATCCCGGCCACTTAATGCAGAGCCCCACGTGGGGCTCCATCCCAGGACCCTGAGATCGTGACTTGAGCTGAAATCAAGAGCCAGACGCTTAACTGACTGAGCCATACAGGTAACCCTATTTTCCTCTTTTTAATTGGTTATTGGTGGCATATTAGAAAGCTACTGATTTTATATTTATCCTATATTTTGGCAGCTTACCAAATGACCTTATTGGATCTCAAGATTTTCAGCTGATACACTCAGATTTTTTTATTTTTTAATTTTTTTAAAGATTTTATTTATTTTGACAGAGAGAGAGAGACACAGCGAGAGAACGAACACAAGCAGGGGGAGTGGGAGAGGGAGAAGCAGGCTTCCCGCTGAGCAGGGAGCCCGATGCGGGGCTCGATCCCAGGACCCTGGGATCATGATGTGAGCCGAAGGCAGATGCTTAACGAAGGAGCCACCCAGGTGCCCCTCACTTAGATTTTTAAAGAAGATAATGTTACATGCAAATGACAGTTTTCTCATTTTCTTTCCTACATCTATTTCTCTTTCTTAATTTTGTTTTACCATACTGGCTAGGATCTCTAGAAAATACTGAATAATAACAGTGATGGAGAAATCTCTTTCAACTTACAGAGAACTCCTTTTTTTCTTTTTTCTTTTATTGAGGGATAATTGAGAGAATTTTAGTTTTCATTTTAGCTATGTGTTTGCTATTGTTTTTTGACAGACTGCTTTCTCCTATTTGTAGCACTTCTAAGAGGTTTTCTCTTAATTAAAAACTGGTTTTTAGGGCACCTGGGTGGCTCAGTCAGTTAAGCATCTACCTTCAGCTCAGGTCATGATCCCAGGGTCCTGGGATGGAGTCCTGCATCGGTCTCCCTGTTCAGCGGGGAGTCTGCTTCTCCCCCTGCCTCTATCCCTCCCCCTTTGCTTGTGCTCTCTCTCTCAAATAAAAAAAAAACAACTGGTTTTTAATTTCAGCACGTCTTTTGAATATATATTATCACATAGTTTTTCTCTGATTACCTAATATTATATAACCCTGATTAACTTGCATATTATGAACTCTCCTGGCACTCCTGAATTAAGCCCTATGTGGTCATGGCTTATTATTTAAAAAAAAATTCTTCTCTATTTGATCTTAGCTATCTTTTTAAAGGTGTCTTTTAAAAAAAGCTTTCTTTGAATGTCTTTTAGTATCATTTTAGAGGACTCAGGAATTACCACTAGGCTCAATGGCTAGGGGTTCTCTCTCTCAAGTTCTTATAACTAGGGAAGAGGGTTTTTAAGTTCGTATCATTATTAAAGTAGTAGTGACTAAAATAATTTTCCAGATCCTTTACATTAAATCTATTCTTCATTTGTGCTTCTTTTTACCTCTAACTGCAAATAAGCTATGCTCACTTGTGATTTTCTAAGGCTTCAGGATGTTATACTGGATAATAAATACCCAATTCTTAAATAGCAATCATTATCCTTTAGGAGGGAGATGAAATATTTGCAAAGAGATTACGGCATGCTTTAGACATAGAATTATTTTTTGTGGAAAGCAACCCTGACTAAAATAAATGAGAAATGTGTATGGAAGCAATTTCAGTTGTCTTGGGTATTTAAAAAAGTACAAAAATTAAGATCTTGGTGCATATCTCCTAAACAAATTTATTATTTTTTAAATTTGAGAATCCAGTATTATCAAATTATGGCTTTCTAAATCAAAACATTTCACTTAGAATAAATAAAATGATATTTTAAATCTAAAATTGGATAATCATTTTAAGGATTATCCAAGTACACAGTTTGCTCTTTGGTTGCCAGAGATTAGGAACATCAGATCTTTTCAGAACCAGGAATTATTTGTTATTGCAGCTGCATATGAAGACAGCAAGTATTAAATCTATGATACCTTGACAGAGTGTCTTTGATTTATGTATATTTTTAGTAAAAACTATTACAAAATACTATTCACGTATATTCCTCAAATAAAGGTAAATAGGAAAAATTCTAAAACAATTAAAAAGTGTTTTAAAAATATTTTGTTTTTAAGCAATCTCTATACCCAACCTAGAACTCACAACCCTGAGATCAAGAGTCCCACGCTCAGCCAGGTGCCCCTAAAACATGTTTTTTAATGAAAACACACACACACATCCTACAGCTATTTAATAAATGCAGCTTTAAATCACTATCATTTACACTTGAAAGGGAAGTGGTAGTAGTCACCTGCTACCATACTATTTTCCTATAAAATTGCTGGTTTGATGTGGAGGCCTTTGGGAGGCATAAGAACTGACAGAAAAATCTATTCTCAAATTCCATTTGCCTCAGGGATATTTTAATCTTTAGGATAAAAAAGTCTTCCATCTTGTTTATCTATCATATTTTACATTAAAGAAAATTTCCCTCTATCATATTTTAGTGGATTATGTAACCAAAATCTCTTAAGGGAAAAAAAAGTCAACTAAAGCATTTTCCCACTGGGGGCTGGGGTGGAGAGAAACATGTTTCATAATAATTATCATATCTTTAGTATTTTCTTTCCTTGTTAGGGATGATAACATTTTGAACATCTGAGTTTGTCAAATCCATTCATGTGTTTTCTGCCCTGGGCTTAGGGGTCACATACAGTTTTCAGAAAATGACACAAACATAGTATGAAATACCTTTCTTACCTGGCTCTATACCTGTTTTCTAAATTGCCCTTTCTTGTACATACCTGTATTTCCTTAAACATGAAGACACCCCACATTGCAGCTATAAATCCTGGGCCCTTGAATAAAAAAAAAAACAACTATTGAATTGGTTATTTTTTCTGTGACTTGTACTCTACATAAATATAGTATATTGGAGAGCTGCCCTAATTCTTTCACTGAATAACCTTCTACTGTAAAAACAGTATAACAGTATTGTCAGGGAAAACTATTCATAATCTCAACCCTAACTCAACATTAAACTAAGGTAGCACTTGGTAAAAAATGAGGATTTTTTGTTTCTTTATGATTTTCATATTTATTACATTGATGATGCTATACTATTATGTGATCTACTTTAATAAATGTGATCTACTTATAATAAAATTTTAATAAGCAAGTGGTTTATTTTTTTCTAATGAACTTAGGATACTAGAAATGGGATTAATAGGAGGAAGTGTAAGAATAATTTTTTTTTTAAGATTTGATTTATTGAGAGAGAGAGAGAGTGTGCACAAGCAGGGGGAGCTGCAGAGGGAGAGGAAGAAGTGGAATCCTGGCCAAGCAGGGAACCTGGAGCAGGGCTTGATCCCAAAACTCTGGGATCATGACTTGAACTGAAGGCAGACGCTTAACCGACTGAGCCACCCAGGCGCCCTGAAAGTGTGGTAATAATTTATAACTTTTTTCAGCATGAGGCAATCTCAAGATGAACTATGTCTAACATTAAACTTCAATGGATGCTAACGACAGTATTATAGGAAGATAGAAAAGCCATGTAAGGAAAAATAAACAATAGGTTTATTCAGACAGGAATGAAATGATCTAGGAAAGGGAAATGAGAAGAAATGAGGTGGAAAGAAAGGATGATTTTGTAGTTTGAAACTTGAAGCTATTTAAGTTTATTAACATTTTTTAGCTGAGAAGGAAAAAAAATTGGAATTTGGATTAATCATGGTGTTTGTGGAGAAGGTGTATTGTATCAGCATTTTTATGATTCCTTTTCAAGCCCTGCACAAACTCTGGAGGAGTTTCTGATAAACAATTCCAACATGTTTTTTCCCCTCCACTACTCCAACTGTCTACATGACTGGGTCAACAAAGTTTGACTCCACTCCAGGCATGTAAGCAAAGCAATAAAAATATATTACTCTCTGTTTATCAGTGTCTGGAAAACTCAACATCAAAAGCGCCAGAGAAATAGGTCAAAGGAACTGTCTTTTATCAATGACGTAACGTCCTAAGCCTCAAAATCCAAACCAAACAAGAAGCATCTGGGTCCTTTAGGCAATTCCACACTGACATTGGACAGGATGAAAGGAAACAACAGAAAAAGGGGATATAATATTAATGTTATCAGGCCAATCACTCAAGAATTTTATCCTCTCTAATCTGGAAATTTATTTCCCTTCAGAGAACATGATAGAAGACAATGCCAAAAGGTATCACTGACCTTTGAGGCTTTTGGCTGATGATTTCCTAAATATTAGTTTAGACATGGTCTAAGGGTTATTGCCAGGAGTAATGTGGTTATAGGAAGTGGTGCTTTGCCAAAAGTAATGCAAGCATAAGTCAAAGTGTGTACATACTCTTTGATTCAGGCAACGGAGAGCCAAATAGGAAGGACATCTTAGATAAGAGACATAGCTGTTTTGGCAATTGGGATTGCATATTTTCCTTTCGTAAAGTGAATATAAATTACATATTTGTAAATCAGCCTTTGAAAACAAGGTGAGCTTGAGCTATGCTGAGAAGCTGAACTTCTGGATAAAATGATTCAGCTTTTAGATTTATCAGTGAAGACATGGAGCAGAGGTAACAAGCCCTTGCTCCTGCTACATGGGTTTTTTCTTCAGTTTTCTTTTCTTCCCTCCCTCCCTGCTCTCTTTCCCTCCTCTCCCATCCACTCCCATCTCTCCTCCCTTTCTCTCCCCTTCTCTTTTTCCTCCCTCCCTCCCTCCCTTCCTCCCTCCCTTCCTTCCTTCCATCCTTCCCTGCTCTCTTTCTCTTTCCTTTTTAATTAAATGTTATTTGCTAATAAACTATAGATGCTGCTTTCAAGGATTTCACAGTTTAGTTACCAGTGGGTATATAACAGTGGAAATATAGGTAACTGGGAAGAACAGTGCTACTAGAATTTTTTTTATAAAACTGCTCTTTTGATAAAATAAAATTGATCATATTTATAATTGTTGAAGCTGGGTGATGGGTATGTTTGAAGTTTTCCATGAAAAAAGTTAATGTTAAAAAAAATCCAGTTCTTCCAAGAAATAAAGATGAATGTAAGATCCTTGAGGAAAAGACTGAATCTTTTCTGTATGTGGAAAAGGTTGTTTTTGACTAGAGTAACAAAGGTGACACCAAGCAAGAATCTAGTAGCAATTTTGCCCAATTCCCTCAAGTCCCAGAAACACCTGTTTTTCCCAGGTAAAAATCCCCCAAGCACCAGAGGAAGCTATACCTGGTGGGTGAGAAGACTTTGCTTATATCACAGTGGTTCAAGAATAATCCTTCTGACAGGCAAGTTTCCAAGAGCCATAGTGATTACTCCCATCGACCGTCTGCCCATACCTCACCTACCTCAGCAATTTATTTCCACGGAATTAAGATTTAATGTTTTATCCTAAGTCTTTACCATAATTTAATACAAGAAACAGTGACAGAAAAACCAAATCTCTGTCTACTATAATTTTTTTTGAGGAATATTATTTATTGTTACTCAGTGTCCCCTGTAGAAGGCCCCATATGATACATTCTATTAAGAATGTAGTACTAGAAAATAACTGGTCTCTTCTGAGGAAATAATATGTTACCAGTTACAAAGAATTAGCTAGCCCATTGTATTACTCCCTTTTGTAAGCACAAAGCAAAACTTAAGGTTTAATCACATAACTTATCCAGAGACAATAGTTTGCTTTAGGACTTCCTGAAAGCCTTTAAAAATACCAAAGTACCATATGAGGAGTCTGAAGTACTTTCTGTCTCATAAGGTTGTCAGAATATACTCAAAAGCATTTTTAATTTGTAAATGTTCTACAGAGATAAGTATGTTATAAACAGCAAATTACAATGTATCCAAAATGACATTAGGTAAAATGACCAGACAAAAACTGCAAGGATATCAAAGATGAACAGACCTGCTTAAACGAGGCTAGTGATGTTCCCTTAGCAATCAGGGACATGAGGTGAGAGGATGTTGGTGAAGCTACATGAATCTGTTACACAAATTGTACTCCTAAAAAATCACACTCCATGACAGTCCCCAGTGATTCACTAAGAATGCTTCAGAAAAATCAGATTTACATTTGAAAAACAAAAATTTGGAAAAACATTCAGCTACTTACAGCAGTGATTATTGGAAAACTGACCACAGCACTGAGAGCATGATTAGCTATGAACCAACAGCAGGTGGCTATTGCCCAAAGAACTCCTGACAGGAATCCTGAAACACACGCAAACAGCAGACACTTACAACTCACGTTCCTCTCCTGAAAAATCCACACTCCAAATAAAGTGGGAATATTAAAGTGCTCATATCAATGCATTCCCATCGACATATTTGGCCAACATCGTTTTATGATCATTTTGGAAACCAAGTCATTTTTTTTGTTCTTGACTCCTGTGGGTATAATTATCAAACCTTTCATTTTATTGACATTAAATAAAATACCCAAAGTTGTAGGTGACGTAAAGATTGGGTAGTGGAGAGGGACCTAGGGAAGATACTGGATCTGGGCATGCTCTGTGAACACCATTTACTTTAAACTTTCAACATAAAAATATGTGAAATTCAGAATAGTGCTTATAGCTAAGGGAAAAAAAAAAAAAAAAAAAGCTCCTAGAATTTGAATGAAAATACCAGATAAAATTTTCAGGATACTTTAGCTAGGTGTTCGATAAATACCCTATCATTTTTTATAATGGTATAAAGGGGCATACTTTGACCTAAATGAATCAGGTATTCAAAATGAATCTCTGATATATGCTTTATTTTGTTCTTAAAGATTTTTTACTTGTGGACTTATATTCCAAGTTGCTTTATGGCAAACTCCTAAATAAGTGAGAAATTATATGTATTTTTCACCACCAGTGCCGAATGGATTAAGTCCAAAGCATGTGCATTTATCATATACTCTTTTCAAACTCTAAAACAATTTCTCCTTATTTTCCAGAGAAAATGTTTGTTTACCTAAGTAACTACAAAGTTCTATTGATTCTGACTTTTAATAAGCATCCTTAGATAATGAAGAAGAAATAATAAAGTCTGATGGTCAATATACAATGTATTTTGGCACAGGAAATCATCTTAGATTCACTGTTCAAGTTTCAGGTTCTATAATGACTGGCATTTCATATCAAGTTTCATGGATTTTAAATCTTTCATATTTAGTGCTGAGTTGGGCCAAAGCAATAGGGAATGAACATACACACAGACACAGAGGATGGCTTGGTTTCCAGAAGATGATTATTCAAGCTAAGTGAGTAGAGAATACCTTCACAGAGTAAGAAGATTTTCTGTAGTAAATATTCTTACCTGGCAAGACTGCTTCAGGGTATAACTTAAGGTTATTTTTCATGGCTATACAGTAGGCCAGAAAATAGACTGTGCTTGTAAAAAAGATGCCACTGAAGTGTGCAAAAACGTAGTCTAAATCTGAAAATACAGATCATAAAACTCTCAAATGTATCCTTTTATTCATTTCAAATATATTTAGGTTCTAAAAATAAAACAAACTCACCAAAATTAATCTTAAAAGTAAAGGAACCATTATATTTTATCATCCTAGTTTTCTACATGCTGTTTATACAGACTTTTAAAGATTTTATTTATTTATTCATGAGAGATAGAGAGAGAGAGAGAGGCAGAGGCAGAGGGAGAAGCAGGCTCCCCGCGGAGCAGGGAGCCCGATGCGGGACTCGATCCCAGGACCCCGGGATCATGACCTGAGCCGAAGGCAGACGCTTAACCGACTGAGCCACCCAGGCGTCCCTACAGACTTTTAATTAACATATTTAAAACTTAGAAATATTAAGTAGTAAATTAGTTACCATAATCAGATCTAAAAGGCTGGTTTTTCTGATTATCTTGGAAAGATAAATAAGAAACTAAATATTACGTGAATATGATCTTGTTTTTAAGAATAGGCTTTAGAATTAATTTTACTAATGGCAATTGTAGCAAATCTCCAAGTAGACTGTAGTGGGGATGATGTGAAAAATATGGGGGAGTGCTGATTTTATGTGGAGACCAGCATCTCTGTTGCAGATGACAGCTACATGCAAGGATATTCAGGAAGTTATCTCAAAGAGGGCTTTATTTAGTTGTTTACTATAGGCCTCATTACATGGGGGGAGTTAACGACACATGATGATGTGTACATCATTACAGATGGGTATCCCACAGGTTCTTGGCTGGGAAGGTCACATTGGACTCAGTGTTTCTCTCAACTAAAATTTTGACAAAGGTGAGTGTGGTCATGTTTAAGGAGAAAAGCTTGAAGGTCAACGAGTGTGTCTATTCTTCTAAAAATCTTAAACCCTACTTCTGGATCATATAAGAGCAACACATGTACGAACTACCACAAGGGACAGCACAGCATAGTTAATAAAAGCACAGACCATCTGGTGGGATCTGCAATCCACT
Source organism: Leptonychotes weddellii (assembly GCF_054177405.1). Classification (NCBI taxonomy): domain Eukaryota; kingdom Metazoa; phylum Chordata; class Mammalia; order Carnivora; family Phocidae; genus Leptonychotes; species Leptonychotes weddellii. The sequence continues at coordinate 58,704,990 of NC_138370.1, forward strand.
ACTTGCTAACTTTGAGACTTGGGCCAATTACCTGATCTCTCACAGTCTTAATTTTCTCAACTGTAAAACAAGGATGATAATGGTATCTAACTAATAAGGTTGCTATGAAAGTCAACTGAGTTATTATTGAAATGTGCTTAGAATAGTGTCTAGCACAGGGCATGTAATACTTATGTGTTTGTTAAATAAACGAAATAAAAAATTGCATCTCCCTATAATTATTTTTTAATAAAGTGGAATAAAATGTGTTCCTATTAGATGGCATTAAAGTTGTCATAAGAAAGGTCTCTAAGAATTGATTGTACTATTTATGTGAAGAGATTGTTGGCATTATTTATTATAGCCCAGGACCAAGAACAACCGTACTCCTAGATGATTAGTTCTTTTTATCTTGTGTTCACTGAATTGTGGGACTGATTTGATTTCCCTTGTGCCTATAAGAAATCTTAGAGCCAAATTTATGGCTCATTTCTAGCAAGTGTACAAATATGTTATAATTTTTAGACTCATTCCTGGTTCCATTTTATTTTTTCACTCTTGTTTTTCCTTGTCTTTTAATTTATCCTATGTTATTCTGTTTTTATTGGTTCTTATCCTTTACAGAGGAAAACAATAAAAACACAAAAAGTATTTGTAGAAAATCTTTAAAAAAAGATAGAAGTTAGTAAAAGGTTTGAATGCTAATTGGACTGAATATAAAAAGGGAGGAAGAAACAATGGTGTCTATGCAGTCTATCCACTCAAGTCTTTCAAATCCCAGTTTTGTCATCAATCTCTCCCTCATGACTTCTGCCTTCCAAATTTCTCCCTTATTGGAACGTAGGTCACATTAATTTTCTGTATCATCCAATTTAGAACTTTATTACCTCTGATCTCATTCTTTTATGAGTTCATGGGTGGAAGCCATGCTTCAACAAAATGATAGGACCCCTGAAGTAGACCCTCTTTCATCTCCTGATGAGCCTGTACAAGGGCGATTGCACGGAGTGTTGAGTTTATACCAGATAGACTCAATCTATCACTAGAAACTGAGATAATCTGGGAGCATTATGTTGGGCTTTTCAATGCAGTACTCTATGCTTTAAAAACAATATCCTCTGACTAGGCTATACTTTGACCTTTAGGAAGGTTATACTTTGACCTTTACTTGATTTGACAGTGATATGTACTGCACTTTAGCTTTTTTTAAAGGAGCAGAAGAATACATATTTTCTCAGAGATTATCTAACTGGAAAATAATCTCCAAATCTTACTGTAAAGCCAGGAACTATGTGTTCAAATCTAAGTAGCCTATATAAACCCTGACTAGAATAAAGTTGATTATATTTGTACTTTGATGATCATATGAAAAGACTCAAACGGTCCTTTATTACTTTTAGTCTTCAGTGGTTTTCTAATTCACCACTTACAATGAAAAATAAGATCAAATCTATGTACCAGGATTTACTGTGATCACATTCCTTTTTTTTTTATATTCTGAAGTAGAAAAACAGGTATTGAATTTATTTATAAAGTAAAATAATGTTTTACTCTTACCATACTGGCTTGCCCCTGCATATACGCTGTCATTTTTTTTGCTGTGGTCCTTGATATAAATGATGGGCACAAATGTAGACCCATAGAGTATTCCAGATATCACTGCAAGACTGCAGCCCCTTAAAAAACAAATATATCACTGTTAATCTTGGCCCACAGCAATATTTCTGACAAACACACAAATGGAATCATAGCTTAAGCATGCTTCAAAGTGTAAATCACAGGCAGTTATGAGGAAATCACACATCTATCTCAAGCTCTGTGACTGTCAAAAGTCAAAGAAATACCCTGCAGGGTCAGAGTGGCATCAGAACTAAAAGTTCAACTTTTGCCCCCTACTGCCTAGTTTGGGAAGTATACGATTTACAGAAATTATAATGGATTATCATTATGAATTGTCATTATATAGATGTGACTATTGCTATCATTATACTGTCGGCATAATAGACTTGGCTCCCTAAATATGAACTATTTGTGGAGGGACACCATGTCCTTTGCTCCTTTTTTAAACACTCAGTAATATCCAGCACAGGGCTAGGAGAGACAAAGTACTAAATGCATGCTTGTTCAAAACAACTATCGAAATCCCTGGACTTGCCTATGCCTTCATTGACTAGGGTGTGGTCAAGAAGTGCTGACTTAATTAATTTGGATATTTCAGGTAAAACACTTCCTATTGTAAAAAGAAAATATTTCGTCTTAAGCACTAGAGTCAAGATGACTCCTCAGACTTTGCATGAGGTAAGTGTTCCCAATAATTTTGGGGAGAGATGATTAATATTTTGGAACAGTCCCTTTAACTTAATACAAAGGGCAATGGCATGAAACAGGAAAGAGTTTTAGGCAAAAACCAACAAAAAACCCCAAACAGGGACGCCTGGGTGGCTCAGTCAGTTAAGTGACTCCCTTCAGCTCAGGTCATGATCCCAGGGTCTTGGGATCGAGTCCCACATCGGGCTCCCTGCTCAGTGGGGAGTCTGCCTCTTCCTCTGCCTACCACTCCCCCTGCTTGTACTTTCTCTCTCTCTCTGACAAATAAATAAATAAAATCTTTAACATAAAACAAACAAACAAAATTTCTTTCCAAGCTTAAAAATAAATTCTTAAAGTCTATTTTAATAGGAACTCACAAGGCCAACCTGGCAATCAGCTCTATCCACAATGGAAATCCCTGTGTCATGGGGAAGAATGGACTCCATCGTCCTGAAAGGGGTGTTCCAGACACAGACCGACCAATAGACCAGGTCTGGCTAATCATGAGACAATCAAAAATGTTTTTCTTAACAAATATTCCCTTAGAAGGGAGAAGCTTTGTGAAAAAAAATTTTTTTTTTTGAGAGATCTGTTTTACTCTGAAGCAAAAACAGCAACATATTTATCTTCCAAAGCTTGTTTGTGAGCTCAATCTTTCATTCAATTGACTCAAATATTTATTGAACATTTATTATGCACCAGGCACAGCCTCTTTCCCACTGTGGGGTTAGTGTATATACTAACAGAGGAAATGCTTTATATTCTTGAAGTGCTTATGTGTGTCACAACATAAAAGTCCCAAACAGTCATCAATTGTAAAATGCAAGCTATCCACTTACATATTATCATATTTCTCTGCTAATCCAAAAACATCCCACAAGAACCTTGAAAATATAAGGACTGCTGGTGAGCCAAACTCTCTCAGTCTCTATGACAGTGAGGGGTATAACTACATGGACCCAAAATATTCTACTATATTTGAAAATGAATATCTTGAGATTATAAAATTGTCTAACACATGAATGTACGGACTTCCAGTGGAGGTCATTATATGCTGTGGCCGGTATTACCGCTTTTACTTCAGGATCAAAAGTGTTGCAAAATGATGCTTTTGTCAGCTACTTATTGGCTAGAGATACTGGAGTGACTTAGAAATTTCTGGAAACACTGAGATCGCGGACCTCTGTACCTAAAAATCCAGCAGGGCACAAGAAAGTCTGTCCACCATGGAACTATGAGAGTCAAAGCTTATGTTACCATTTGCTTCTTGCACTTAGATGAGTATCACTTCACTCCGGTAATCCTTGCTTTAACCAAATATGAAAGAGAATAACAGAACCTCTTCTTACACTGTGCGCTGTTGTACTGTGGAAAGTTTATCCACCCAGGAATAATCAGGGCAGGAATCTTGAGTGTTGTTGATCACCTATTGAAAATATTGGCACAAACCAAGACAAAAACAGCATTCAGTTGATAATGACCATGGTGACAAGAAGATTTTCCATGTTTTTCTCTTCTTTCTCAAACATACTTTAAAATATGAGCACATGACACTATGCAATCTGATTCTGTGCATATCTCCAGACTCAAATGTTTCGGATTCTATTCCTCTTCCATTCAGAAAAGTTTGGCAGTTGGCAACTTCTCTGTTTAAATTTTTTCAGTTTAATATATGGCTATTTTGATACACCTATCAAAAGTAACAGAAGTTAACAATGCTTGTGTTTCATCTGCATATTTTAATAATCTGTAAAAAAAATTAGAACCAAGGAAAACTCAGACTCTTCTATGGAATACTTAAGATTGATAGGTACTTTTTAAATTTAGTTTTCTTTAACTGAATTAGTTAATAAAACATTTCCAGCCATGGTTCATGAGTAGGTTAATATTCTTTTTTTAGATTGATATTCTAAGTCAGGAAAAATTATAAGCCAATTTATATTTCTAATATTGAATGTAATCATCTTTGTCTTTTAGCTGAAATTTCTTTAACGTGATACTCCTAATGCCTTTGTAAGAGATAAGAAACTAGATTTGAATTCTTTGTCATGTGTTAAGTCAAGTTTAGCAATAATGCTTTCTTTCAATGACGAGGAGCTCATAATGTATGGTTGCATAATACCCAGTCATGCTGTTTATGTATCTTTACACTTGGTTTGCTTATATCCTTCCAACGTGCCTAGAAAAATCCAAGGCGGTTAACCTATTATGTATCTTTTTCCGAGTTGCATTTTTCTTTTTCTCTCCCTTGGTATGAAGGGTGGTTGGTCAGGAGGTATCTGAATCCCTGGGGGAGGCAAGGAATATTGGACATGTTCACTGTGTCCCAATTCCTCCATTCTCTCTCTGCAACATTTTCTGGATTAGAGATGTCTATGGGTTAATAAATCTCTTTTCTCTTATCCTTAAGCTAATTATTAACTTTAGTGTCAATTTAACTAAGGTTTCAGTCACTTTATTTGAAAGGGTTTTGAGAGGGGAAGAAAAAAGGGAGAAGAAAAGGTTAGTTTTGAAGTAAGGAGTAGAAGCAGCACCTTCCGGGGAGGCAATGCGTCTGTCTGTCGGGATGTAGGGCTCTGGTTGCCCAGGGCAGCTGGATAGCACTGGGCCCACAGCAGATAGCAGAGAGACTTGAAACAGGAAGGACTGGAGTCTGGGCTCCTGGCCATGGGAGCTGGCCCTGAAATCACTTTTGTATATATAGCCACTGGGCCTTGTGCTTTGTCAGATCTCTTATAGGTTTTCCCTGTTTAACCTAGATTTGCTACGCCAGACTAATTAAGGTTCTTCAAGGTCAAACAGCAACTTCCTACATATTTCTTGTCTTTACCTTTGAGTGGAACAGGATGTGGCAAAAGAGAAAAAGGAAAAAACTCTAAGTCCTACTCCTCCTTTCATATGATTTGATTTTTCCTTTCATTGGCTGCCTCTGAGCTATTCCCCACTGCTCTTCCCAGGCCTACTTTAAGACCTGCCTCCTCCCTATTTCTAAAGTAACTTTCATATTCCTCTTCAGTACTTAGGATCCTCCCATTGCAGAAATCCTTAAGCCATTCCAAAATATGGGGTTGTATATACATCTTCTAGTTGGGATCTACCATTAATAGATATAAATAGACCTTTGCGTTTGCTGAGAAGCTTTTCTGTGGCAGTCTTGACTGGTTGCTATGTAGACCTAACTATAATAAATATGCAAACATATTGTCGATGGCCCTGAATGAAAAAAGAAAAAAAAAAAGAACTACCTTCTCATCTGTATTTCAAATCTATGCATTTTCCTTTTATCTTAATTTTATGTTTCAACCATATTGTTTCTCATACTCTACTCACATGATCCGTCATTAATGGCGTGGCGTCCACAGAACACGTGCTATTTGGTATTTCACTTTTGATGAACAAAAATATGAAAGCACTGTAAAGAAAATAAATTTTAGTGATGTTTTTCAGAACCCTGGTTCATAGCAAGCTGCCTGAATTTTGTGAGAAAACAGAGCTTAAATCCAGTCCTAATGCTACGGCGATTACTGTCACACTGCCTCTTCAGGGACCACTGAGGTGAGCAGAGAACCGTACAACCCCCATGGAGGAGACGCTGGGGCCTGAGAACACTGCTACAGCCACACTCAGATGACCCACTCTTTTTTTTTTTTTAAGATTTTTTATTTATTTATCTGAGAGAGAGAATGGGAGACAGAGAGCATGAGAGGGGGAGGATCAGAGGGAGAAGCAGACTCCCCGCTGAGCAGGGAGTCTGATGCAGGACTCGATCCCGGGACTCCAGGATCATGACCTGAGCCGAAGGCAGTTGCTTAACCGACTGAGCCACCCAGGCGCCCCTGGATGACCCACTCTTCATGGTCACACAATGGAATGCTACACAGATACAAAAAAAGAAATGAGGATACCCTCTGTGCTCTGATATGGAAAGATCTTCAGAGTATATTTTAAGAGATAAAGACACATGCATGAGCCCGATGACTTTTCCCCCTTTGACATTCTCACATAATGCATTGTCTATTCATGTCCAGTACCTTTGTAACAAATGCTTCGCTTACCATTGACTTTTGAACCATGCAAATAGGTTAAAATGTGTTAAAATATTAAATTAACTTAAGGAGACTAACAACTCTGGTAGTATGCCTTTGACATTCCTTTTTAAAAACATGTTTGCATGGTTCAAAAGTTAAAGCAATATAAGTTTTCAAAATACAGAGGAGGCTGAAATAGCGTAGGTAGCGAAGTGCAGACGAGTGCTTATAATGTGTGATTTTTTGAATACAAATTTAAAATTTCTTAGCTTCCTTAGTTCAGTCTCTTACTTGCTTTAAAAACTTGTATGGTTCCATATTCCCTTCTATAGCGAATTTAACTATCCTTTTTGAGTTTTATTACCCTCTGCATTATGTTCCCCATAACCTGCTCCACATAATTCTCTACAGGGACTTTCGTCTCTGACCTATCCCTGCTCCGACCTCTTCTTCGCCGCCATCTTCCACAACCACCTGCTCTTGCTTGTTTCTCTTTCTTAGCTGAACACAGCATATACTCCCCTCTTCTTATCCAAGCTAAAGAAGAACTGAAGTGCTGAGTGTGACAAGAAACCTCCCCACTCCCAGCTCAGTCCTTACTGACTCTTCCTCTTCTCTGAATTCCCACACCACTAAGAACAGTCATCGCATAACCCAGACCATTTGCCACAAGTCCTTGGAAACTTTTTTCCTACAGATTTTCTAATTCAATGGAAGATAAGATCTTCTTCAAGGTCCTCAAAGTGCTTAACACTCTGTAAAAATGAATGCATAAAACCTAATTATTTAAGATTTTATTTATTTGAGAGCAAGAGAGACAGAGATAGTGACAGATAGCGAGAGAAAGAGAGAGCACGAGTGGGGAAGAGAGGGAGAAGCAGGTTCAGCACTGAGCAGGGAACCCGATGTGGGGCTCGATCCCAGGACCCTGGGATCATGACCTGAGCTGAAGGCAGTCACTTAACCGACTGAGCCACCCAGGCACCCCAATAAAACCTAACTAAATGTGTGTATCTTAGTTAAATGTGTGCTTATATACATGCTAATTTGCAAAGCTATTATTAGACATCTCAATTGCATTTTCTTCTCAAAATTACCATGAAAACCCTCAACCCTGTATAGACCAGTGTGTTTTCCTAATAACAATACAGGATGGTATGTCAGAAATACTTGAAGGGTACCAATGAGAAAGCCTTTGAGTGTTTCTTCAAACGACTGTAGGACCCTCCTGCAAATCACTTAGCCTCTCTGAGCCTCAACTTTTTCCATCTAAAGAAATGGGGATGTGCCCACTTTACCGAGCTGTGATGAGAATTAAATAATAATGCATGCAAAATTCTTAGTGTACTTTTGGGAACTGGTAAAATCTCAAAACATGTTAGGAAATAAAGAGCCTATTGGATGGGAGAGGGGGTTTTGAGCGTGAGAAAAAAAAATCAGGGCTAAGAAATCAGTGGTTTTGAGCTTGTGTGGCTAGTGCTTGTCACAAAATAGGTAAGTCAGCCCAGTTAGGTCAAGAGGGGGTACAGGGCACTAAGTTAGGACAAGGTAATGAAATTTATCTTATGTGTATGAACATAAGACCAAATAGATCACAAGGTCTTTTGGGCTGTAGACTTACAGAACTTGGTACAGTGTGTCAGACACAAAGGTCCATGATAAAGTCTATGAATATTGTCAAAAGCATGGAAAGTTTTTAAAAAATCAACTGTTATACCCAGGAGTGCTTCTCTACATTTTTGACCTTTCCAGTTTCCCTTAGATTTGTAACCTTATACATCTTACAATTAGTAGAAATTCTGTGTATGTGTTTACCCAGACAACTTAATTTAACACGCTTTAGTGAGCACCTATTAAGTGTCAAACACTGTGTGACAAAGTCTGATGGTGATGGTAGGAGAGATGGTATTCAAAGAAAATAACAGACTTTGTCCTTCAGGATCTCACAGTTCAAGGATAAAGGAATTGTATGAATAATACAAAACAGACCCTTCCATAATAGAAGAAGTTCAAGATGCCATGGAAGTTTAGGGGCAACTTATTCTAATTAGGAAGAAGGGAAATCAAGAAAACAACCCAGGATGGAAAATCTCAACTGATATTTAAGGGAGGCCAAGGAAGCTGAGGAAAGGGTCTTTGGGCTGGGGGAAGTGTCTGGGGTATGGTCCGATAAATAATCCTGGATCAATGATTTGACAATACAGGGAGAAGGCTGATCTAGGAAGAAGGGTTGAATCTGTGACTGTGGAGGACATACCAGATTAAGGAGACAGATTTATTCTGAATTCAATGGGAGTTTCCAAGGTTCTTAATTAGAAGAGTGATGACTGATTTGATAGCAGATACAAGCAGGTTATACTGGCAAGAGGAAAAATGGAACTAGGGAAAGTAGATGTGAGATTTTTTTTATGATCTCATTTCTATTAACTTTTGAAGGTTTACAGTAGTTAAAGTATTTTTGATTCTATGGATGAAGGTTAAAAAAATCATTTTATTTTCATAAAATTTAAGAGCAACCAATTCCACCATCAAGTAAAAGTAAAAACTGGGGTTCTTTTCTAAATTAGTCCAAAGGGGCATTTTAGGAACTTAGTTCTAGGCTGTTGCACTGACACCATCACAAATCAAAGTGCAGGATTGGGTCTGGTGTTGTTTCGGTTTTCTTTTCAATATCCAGTGCTCATGGATTAAGTTCTGGAAATGTTCCAATTGTAAGGCAGGGATCTGTTTGGATTCCACCACAGGTATGCTTCTTGGGTTGGATGCTGGAGGGTGAGGCACGTTTTGCCGGACCCATGTCGACTACCTAGTAGTCATCAAGGTCAAAAAATTCATCTTCTCCTCCTTGGTATTCCATTCTCTGGAAATCTACTTGGTACCGCAAGATAACCTCTAATTCCACCAAATCCTTTCACAACCTGAGATCCTTCCTGTGACTTATCTGTGACAATTTCCAACGTAGCACCAAAATTTTGTTATAGTTGTTAGCAAACCATTCCAGCAGGGGTGTGCTCTCAATCAGCTCATGTTCTTGTCCTGTCTCTTTGTCTGTGAAATGAGATTTATCCTTCTTTTGTTCTAGAGTTAGATAATTTTCTCCTCTTCTATGCTTTGGCAATGAAGGCTGTATCTTGTTATATCCAGATTTTCATAGACTATGAGAATCTCTACAGTTTCCATGTCTAAAGTCTTTAGTGTGTCTTCAACTCCAAAATAGTACTTGCCTGTGTCCTAGCTGATTTCATCAAAATCTTCTCTTGAATGAATTTCACGTCGGAGAGGACTTCAGTAGATAATAGCTTGGCTGAATCCATTTTACAACCATAGGAAATATCAACTAATTTTAAAACTTTTGATTGCAACCTCTGATCAAACATATCAGATTGATTTAGTTCAGTTTTAAAGTCAGCTGATTCAGCTAAAACAAGACCAGTCATATTCACTTTATCCCCAGAAATAAACAGCTGAACAGCAGCTCAGCTACTTTCTGAACATAGTTATGTCGCTTTTTCACTCTTTTTTTTTTTTTAAGATTTTATTTATTTGTTTGACAGAGAGAGAGACAGCAAGAGAGGGAACACAAGCAGGGGGAGAGGGAGAGGGAGAAGCAGGCTTCCCGCTGAGCAGGGAACCCGATGCGGGGCTCGATCCCAGGACCCCGGGATTATGACCTGACCCGAAGGCAGACGCTTAACGACTGAGCCACCCAGGCGCCCCCTTAGAGTGATTTTAGTTGTAGAAACTGACTGATACCATATATAGGAAAAATGTAAGGCTAGAAACAGTCTCGCCTATCCTTTAAAAACTGGACTGTACAGAGGATAAGATCAATAATTTCAATTTTAAAAAGAAAAGCAACAGAAGGTGACCAAACAAATGTGACCATATTCCAAATTTCCTTATACTAATGGCCACGAAACTCCAAGCTTATTCAATGAATGCCCTTTGAACAAACTGATTTAACGGAGTTAAAATAATGAAATAAAAGTTTCTAGAAGGTCCTCTTGGTAAAGAAACATAGAAGGAAGCCGGAATGCACTACAGGAAGAGATCATGGCATTTCTGTGCCACAGACCGAGCTCCAAACCAAGCTGCGTGATCCTCAAGTGCACTAGTTTACCACAGAGCTGAACAACACACACCCAAAGGGAAACCAGCAATTGAACATGAACTAGCTATTGATACAAATAATGATTATTATAATAAAAATTACCCAATTTATAGAGCATTAGCCATATACCTAGCAGTATACAAAGCACTTAGCATATTTCTTTTCATTTCATCTTCAAAATATTTTATAAGGCTGGCATAATTATTTCCCTCGCTTTAGCCCCAGATGAAGAAACCAAGGCCTGGAGAAATTAAGTAATTTGCCCAAGGTCATACAGGTAGAAGTGGGTAGGACATGAATAATTTGCAGTTTTTGAGAATGTACACATTCTAAAGAAAGAAGAAATATGGAGAAAAACAATGCCTGACGGACTGAGTAAACTGGCCTTAAATTACTATTAAGTCAAAAAGAAGGCATGCTACATTACAATTTGGGGGCATAAAGAAATTGTTTTTGAGAGAGCTATTCAAAGCTAGGATGCCCTGTCAGTTGTGCAAAATACATAAAATTGCCTCGAACCAAAAATGTCAGGAATCTGCTTTTTTAGAATAATCTATGTTATTTCTTCTCCAGTTGGCCTAGGACCACTCTCTTAGGCAACATTTCCATGACAAAGAGATTGTTCCTGAATGTGGCTGGGGAAAAGCCATCATTGCAGGAGGCAGAGAAATATAGTGTTCTTTCCCTGCAGAATAAAAAAGTACCAAAGTCTTTCCAGGCAGGGCTATCCATTATGTGAAGCACTGACAGGGAATATAAATGGGGTCTAGAAGGGAAAGGGGACTGAATTTAAAGTGACCTAATTCCTGCTGGAGTTTTATTGATTGAACACTGCCATATAGAGATTTAAAGTCATTTTCATCCTCATTCATGTAGTGCATACGACTAGACACAGATACATCCCAAAACACGTGTTTAAGTGGATACGTGTTTTCATACGTGAGAGAGTAGTTATCTGACTGGGATAAGAAGAAGAGATGAGGGGATAGGAATGTGGAAACTGGCGGGCAAAGAGGAAGTGCGTAATGAGAGGAGATAAGAGGAGAGAATCAAGGGCTATTCCAGAGGCATCGGGGAGCCAGCATAACATTTCTTTACACAGTATTGTTTAGTTTGCAAAATAATGTGCCATTTGATTCTAATTTATGAGCTAGGTACTATGATTTTTCTAAAGATCACAGATAAATGAAAGCAAGCTTCAAAGCAGCTCAACGGTCTTCCGGGGGTCTCAGAGCTTTTGAGAACTAAAGCTGGGGCTTGGGACCCCAGAGTTGGCCCTTTTTGTCCTTGAAAGCCAAATCTGTGCATGTAAATGAAGAATCTGAGGACAAATCATGTCACTTTTATGAAATACGGGTTTAAAAAAATGTAAACACATTGGGATCTCTAAAAGGTTTTCTAAATGTTTGGAAGAACAGTTAAATCAGAAACGACTGTGTACCTCACTACTGATAATCCAGCTCCAACATAATTCAGCACCGGTTTTGATACTTCTTCTGCGTCCATTCCAAACCAGCCAAACCTGGAATTGAGAAAGTTACATCAAAGTAGGTACTTTTGAAAATGTGTTCATCGTAGTGTTCAAGAGCATGGACTCAGGGTCAGATTCCTGGATTCAAATCCTAAATCCCTCTCTTACTAATTGTGACTTGAACAAGTTAACTCTTTACCATACCTCAATTCCCCATGTTTAAAATGGGGTACCTATAAGATAGGTATAATTATTATACATATATATCCCTTCCTTTTTATGAAGATATTTTAAATGGAGTTAGTATATGTAAAAGTACTTGTGAGTGTCCCTTTCTTATTAAGGAAGAAGGAAGACAAAATAGATTAGTGGCTAAGTGAATGCTACTTAATTGGCTGCAATTTTGCATAGTATTTATTGAGACAGACATTTAAGTAACTGCTTGGTTAAGGATCACCACTTTTTGGCATCACCTTATAATTATATATATATTTTTTCATGCCTTGACATTGTAGCAATCGTTACTAACAATTACTGTGAACCATTCAGGGCAAGAATGAAAGAGGCAAGTAGAAAAAGCAAAAGAAAATAGCACTTGTAAGAAGCTGGTGGAAGCATGGGGAAAGGCCAGGAAAGAACAGATCGGAGGTTAGTTCATTTTGTCATTACTGAGGTTGTTATAATGCTTTGAGAGGGAAGAGGAGCCCAAAAAGTAAGGTAAGAGTGACCTCCTCCCTTCTACTCCTTTTCCCCAAACTCAACTTGAATGTTAATTTTCATGCTGAACAAGGGCAGCACAGTCAAACAGAAGTTCCTACGCTGATGGGGGTCTTCTGTGGTGCACTGTGTAATGGGGTAGTTTCTAGCCATCTAGGGCTATTGAGCACTTGATCTATGGGCAGTACAGCTGTGGGACTGAATGTTTAATTTTATCAAATTTTATTCATGTAACTTTAAATATAAATGGACACCATGGGGCTTGTGGTGAACTTGCTGGACCCCCCTAGAGCTGGGGTTGGCACACTTTTCCTTAAAGGGCCAGAGAGTAAATATTTTAGGCTTTGTGGGCCAGATGGTCTCTTGCAATTACTCAACTCTGCCACTGTAGTGTAAAAGCAGCCCGAGACAATATGAAATGGATGGGTTTGGCTGTGTTCCAATAAAACTTTATTTACAAAAATGGCTGGGAAGGTGAGCCATGTTTTGCTGACCGTGGCCCAGGCTCCAGGAGGAATATGTGCTTTAGAACCGGAAGACCTGTGTTTGAAGCCTAGCTTATTCATTCTGTGATATTCAGCAAGTTACCCAATCTCCCTGTCTTTCAGCTCTCTTATAATTATAGGTAGTGCTTACCTCATGTTTGTGAAAATGAGAGGAGAATGATGCATATAACAGGTCCAGCAAATTGTCACACAGTAAAAAGGGAAAATACACATCAGTTCCCTTCCTCTCTTCCTTCTTCTGTCCCAAGGAGATAATTCCTTACTGTATCTTAACCAAATATCTAGATCAGATATTAGAATTTAGGGCAAATAATAATTAAAAGTAGCATATTTCACGTGTATGTCTTACCAGCTGTAATCTCTGTGAGGGTAAAAATCAGGGTATTCCTCTCAGCTAACCCAATCCCTAGGACTTGCCTTACATCAGTGTAGAGAATCTTAGTTGAAATTGTTTTGTGTTACCTTGAGCTTGCCCAGCCAGTTAAGGTATTAAATGATCCCCAGATTAAGATTCCAAGGCCTAAACCAATGGTTTTGATAATTGGGACAACAGCAATGTTCCCTGGAGATGTAACATACAGGAAAAAATATGTTATTTCTAATACAAAAATACATGTATAAATTGAATTAATTTTTAACTTCAAATGAAGCTTATGGGACTTGGACAAAGTTAGGAAAGCACAATTCCTCAGTTTTTAAATAAAAGAACTACGTTTTTTTTTTGGTATTAAACTCAGGTTTATGATTCCTAAAAGAACTAGGCATAAGACAAAATCCTACAAAGAAAAATGATGAATTAGCTCTTTGCCTAATTGCACCAATGCTCTTTATCCTTAACATAGGTCTCTATTCTAAAACTTTTTGCAGAAACTGTCAATGATAAAATTAGTAGTGACTGTCCTCTTAGACTTGAACCAGAGCCAAGCACTGACAGACGTCTTTGACCCAATATGGCCCCAGACTTTGCTCTTCCATGCTCATTGACTTATCTTCTAGAACCCTGCATTCATTGCTTTGTGCTCTGAAAGGTCACTCATAGCCAAATGCATGATTATTTTTTTATAGTTCTTAACCTCTTAGCAGTCTGGCCTCAGTCCTACAATATTCTCCGGAAAGGTTTCCTCTGGTGGCTTCCAAGATGCCTTCATTTCCTGATTCCCTCCTGTCTCTCTCTTTCACGGCCTACTCTTTCTTGTCATACTCTCCGGATTTTAGGTGCCCCCTAAATATTTTCCCTTGAACACATTCTTCCTCTTGCTATATATAGTCTTCTTTGGGCACTTGACCTAATTTCAGGATTTCAGCTGTCAATTAGAGACACATGCTCCCAGTGCCATTGCTCTAGCCAGGACCTTCTCCAGAGTTTTAGTGCTCTGTTCCCACCAAGAGACCTCCAACCAGATGTCCCCCACTGTGGGAACATCAGGAACTTCAGTCTCAAAAGATCCCAAACTGAACTCATCATTTTTCTTTTTGGACACATACTTCTATTTTCATCCCTCAATGATAAAATCCCTACATTATCATTGGCTGCTCCCTTCCCTCTACTCCCCATTTCCACTCAGTTACTATGACCTATAGCATCCATCCATAGCAACATTTCTCAAATTACAGCCCTCCCCCACTGAATCCCAACGGAATCTGCTGGGTAATTATAAATACTATATTGTTATAAAGATCTTAGGCTACATGGAGCTTTCTGTTTCCCTCTCCCCAGTAGACACGATAAACATAATCATACCAAGTGAGGTATAATAATTTAAATCCCAGTGGAAATTTAAAAATGAACTCTTTTGTCCTCCAAGTCAGGACTTCACTAAATCATTTAATTCTGCAGAGATTCAAATTAAGTGGGTACCCAATAAGTTTTTAACATTTTAAAATTTATTTGCTTTTAATCAAATTAACCTCTAAAAATCCTTGATACTTGGAATTCTTTTTGCTAAAGAGAACAGAATTCTCCTGGGATATATTTATATTAATAGAAGGAAAACCATCCTGACCAGTCAAACAAAGGTATAAATTCTAGTGATATAATTCTAGGTATTGATAAAGCAACAAAGGGAAGATTTTTGTTTGCTTTTGTTTTTTTGCCAGTGCTTTTGAAATGACAATGTGTCTGTTTTCCTACTTTTAAGGACACGTCTTAAATACTATATTAGTAGAGACTACTATTTAAAAAATATTTTCCGATTAACATAGAGAAAGAAAGGCTGGAGCACTTAAACTAATATATGAGTTATGCTTGAACAGATAGAGAGCAACTGAAACATTTTTGCTATAATTTTCTATCAGGAACTAAGAAAGAAATCATTAAGAGAAAAAAGTCAGGAAATGTACCCAAAATACTTATCGAGCATCTGAATGAAAGAAACTAAACTAATTTCTAGTATCTATGCCTAAGGATTATTCAGAATTGCTGTTTGTGCTATCTCCTTTTATTTTTTTTTGAATGAGAGACAGAGCATGAGAGGGAGGAGGGTCAGAGGGAGAAGCAGACTCCCCGCCGAGCAGGGAGCCCGATGCGGGACTCGATCCCGGGACTCCAGGATCATGACCTGAGCCGAAGGCAGTCGCTTAACCGACGGAGCCACCCAGGCGCCCTGCTATCTCCTTTTATTATGAACCAGTTATTTTGACCATAGTATTAAATGATTACAGAATAAATTATATCATGCATTACCTGTTGCCCAAATGCAGCCCCCAACCATTGCAAAAGGCCAAAATTTAGGGCAATGTAATATCAGATTGACCACCAGGGCAATCAACCATATGGCGGCACAAAGTACCCACTGGAGAAACATTCCTGGAAATAAAAAGAAATTGGTTTCAGTGGTTCAAACTGATTTGAGTAAATTAAAGCTTAGGAGTACCAAAGAGATGTTATTATAGGAATGGTCACAACTTATTGAAAGCCTATATGTGGGTACTTTGCACACTTACTATAATTTTTACAACTACTATGCGTCATAGTCAACCCTAGTTTAAAGACGGAGAAAATGAATGTGAGATGAAGCAACTTGTCTCAACAGCTAACGGTTTGTAGAGCTGGAATTTAAATCTATGCTGTTTACTCCAAAGCATGCCAAGCACAGTGCATTCCTGGTTAAAGTTCTTTTGTTTGTTTCACTAATTAAACAAATCTAGAATCTTCTACCAAAGAGTACCGGCAAGACCAAGTCTATATATTTTTATTTGAATGCCACACCGAGCGCCATCTCTCACCAAAACACGGGGCATTAAGAACTTCAGAATAGCACAAGAGTAATTTAAGCCTTTTGGGATCATTTATGCCACCTTCGGGATAAAAACAAAGCCACTTATGGGCACATGCAGAACTCTCACACTTAGAGTTGAATGCCTGTGATAAGCCAGACAGTACAAACCCGAGAATTAGCATTCTGGGTCAGGGCAGTCTTCTTTCTGGGCTCCGGGTTGCCGTTTGCCAGTTAGCTGAAGATGACATGGTGATATGAGGTCTATGTGTACCTGAGGCTTCTGTTCCATCAAGGGTTTAGGGATTAAAAGATTAAAGAAAAAGTCGATATAGGAAGAAATACTCAGTGTAGCACTTCTGACTCTACCTGTGGAAGATTTTTGCCTATTTCAATTCAATCTCATGGTGGACGAGAGGGAAAAAAAAATGGCTGTCAGCCTCTAGGACAAAAAAGGAAGATCACAGAGGTGAAAGCGAACTTCATCTTACAAGTTCTCCATTTCACAAATGAGAAACTGAGAACAAAAGAGCTGATAAGACTTGTCTAAGATCACAGTTGCTGAGAGACTCCTAAAAGCCAGTTCCTCTACCCCTTAGTATATATTTTGTTCTTCTTTTAGTAGTTTCCATTTCCATCCTAACTCCAAAGAAAAAGAGAAGAAAGGCTCTGGAAGAAAAAGATTTGTAATTCTATTGTTTAAGCAGTAGCAAGATATAAGGAAATGAGGTGATAAAGTAACTGCTTCCCACCAGGAGTTCAGCATAACACTGGAACATCTCCTTCTCCTGGCTATCGTATTATAGGCAGGTGGATTAAAACCCAAAAACCAAAAACCAAAAAAAAGCCTCTTGCTTCTCTTTCCCTGAAGTTCACATTATGGTCAGGTTAACTATAATGTGTCACTTGTGTTCCTAAAAGCACCGCACTTTGCAAAAATCACATAATAAAAACCACAGAGCTTTTTTGGGGAAAAAGGGAACAACGCTCAAAAAGCATTTCATCAACAACATATTTAAAAAAAAGACAGGAACCTAATAAAAAAAAAAGACAGGAACCTAATTTAAAAAAAGTACCGTTTTACACTGGCTAAGTGGTTAAGAAATTCACAAGCATTACAATAAATATGGCACCCTCAACCTGAAAAAGACTTGAAGGTTGCTTATGGGAGTGGGAATCGGAAGTGTGGCAGCTTGTGAGCTATTGTGAAGCTGGTGGATGGGGGGATCCTAACACCAGATGTGAACAGGTGTGGTGCTGAGGGAGCTGCGGGATGTTTTTTTATTTTTTATTTTTTTTAAAGATTTTATTTATTTATTTGAGAGAGAATGAGACAGAGAGAGAGAGCACGAGATGGGGGAGGGTCAGAGGGAGAAGCAGGCTCCCCGCCGAGCAGGGAGCCCGATGCGGGACTCGATCCCGGGACTCCAGGATCATGACCTGAGCCGAAGGCAGTCGCTTAACCAACTGAGCCACCCAGGCGCCCCAAGGGAGCTGCGGGATGTTGAGGGGCGTGTGTGCAAGCGCATCTCGTGCTTTCCCAAGCATCTTTATTCATCTGGGTGTGGTTGTCTGTGCTCACCTAGTGTTGTATCAGAGTCAAAATGCCACATAAGCACAAAATTCACGTTGTGCTCAAACTGTTCTCTATTATACGGAGTGTGTTTGAAATTCATGTTTTCAAAACAAATGTGTGTTAGTAGAACTAACTTTCTTCTTTGTAAACATAACAGGTAAGGCTAATAAGCTTTCCTGACAGTCACTCTCCCAGCTTTACCATGAAACACAACCTTCAGACTATTCCATACTGAATAAATCTCAGATCAACTGGCATGAGCATTATCGAATGATTTATCATAAGCTCTATTCATTTGGCGCCAGGTACAAGAAAATTTGTAGCCATCATTAAAAAAAAGAAAGAACACCACCAAAAAAGAGAACTTCACATTTAAAAGTAATTTAAAGTTAACCATGAAGGAAAGATAATTACCATCACCAGTATCGTATTTTTTAAGTGGTACAAAGTTTGAGCCGAACAAAAGGACAGCTACAGAAGAGGAGATGAAACCAATGGCTGGGTCTGTTCTGTTACTGCTCATGGTTCCAGCACTGTCTGAGAGTGAGCCGGTTCACTTTACACTTGATGTCCTTTTCAAGAGCTTCTGAAATAAAAGAAAAACAAAACCATTAAGAAGTTGTGCATCAAAAACTAAGGATGTAATGTATGGTGATTAACATAACATGATAAAATAAAAAAAGTAAAATAAAAAAATTAAAAAATAATAATTAAACTAAAAAAAAGAAGTTGTGAATCTGTGAACAAACTGATTTCTACGTGATACTTATTGAGCTTTTTGAAAGTATGCTAAGATTCCTTCTTCCAGGTAAAAAGTTAGGACACTATGAAATTATGTATTATGTTCACACTCCATGTTTATTCATTTGTTTTTTCTTTTATTTTACTAACAAATAGTTTTTGATCATTAATCTACAATTAAAAAAAACCCAAAAACAAACTTTGTCTTCAGAGCTTGAAAACCTAACTTCTTCCAAGATCTGGAGATAATTTTTTTTTTTAAGGTTCATTCACTGATTTGAGAGAGAGAGAGAGAGAACAAGTTGGGGGGGGGAGAGGGAGAGAGAGAATCCTTAAGCAGCCTCCCCGCTGAGCTCGGAGCCCAACGCAGGTCTCTATCCCAGGACCCTGAGATCACAAACTGAGGTGAAACCAATAGCTGGATGCTTAACAAACTGAGCCACCCAGGCCCCCTGCAGATAATTCTTATTATATTATAAAAAAATTCTCCTGTGTAGGTGGATTGGTATAATGAAAAGATTTATGGACCAGGACTCAATTTATTTCAATTGGTTGTTGTGACAATCAAATGAGAGAGCATGTGTGAAGACTTTCAGAACTTCCAGTCTGGGGCACCTGGGCGGCTCAGTTTAAGCATCTGACTTTTGCTTTCAGTTTAGGTCATGATCTCAGGTCTCAGGGTTATGAGATGGAGCCCAGCTTGGGGCTCTGCTTAGGCATGGAGGCTGCTTAAGATTCTTTCTCCCTCTACCCCTTTTTTATATAGATACATAAAAAAAGAACTATCAGTGCCTCAAAAGCAAAAGCTTTTTAAAAATTTCAGGTAGGAGCTTAAGGGCACATGTAGATTTTATTGCTGCTACATACTCAGGATTACCTAGAGGCAAAGGCACTTTCCTCATCAGTAGTACCCTCATGGTGTGTGTATTACTTTAAGTAGTTCGTGAAACCTTATATCTTTATGACTTAAAAAGAAAAATAACTGAACAGATAGAAGAATCCATTAAAGATCTCTTCAAGAATTTTTTAAATCTCTTCAAGGTTTAGGTCCTTGAAGTATCCCTTCAGGAATCTCCTAGACTCTTTTTTTTTTTAAATATATATTTTTAAAGATTTTATTTATTTGTCAGAGAGAGAGAGCACAAGAGGGGTGGGGTGGCAGGCAGAGGGAGAAGCAGGCTCCCCGCTGAGCAAGGAGCCTTATGCAGGACTTGATCCCCGGACCCTGGGATCATGACCTGACCTGAAGTCAGGTGCTTAACTGACTGAACCACCCAGGCATCCCTCTCCTAGACTCTGAGGATAGAGAACAAACTGAGGGTTGATGAAGGGAGGTGGTGGGGGATGGGCTAGATGGGGGTTGGGCATTAAGGAGGGCACTAGTTATGATGAGCACTGGGTGTTATATGTAAGTGATGAATCACTAAATTCTACTCCTGAAACCAATACTACACTATATGTTAACTAACTAGAATTTAAATAAAAATTTGGAAGGAAAAAAAAAGGAATCTCCTAAAGTACAAGATCGACAGTGGGTATGATGCACAATACCATCACCTGGTCAGCAGAACAATGTGAGGCAGTTAGCCATCTGTTCAATTTCATAGCCACTAGCCACATGTGGATAACTAAATTTTCATTAAAATTAAGTAAAAAAGGGACGCCTCGGTGGCTCAGTCAGTTAAGCGGCTGCCTTCAGCTCAGGTCATGATTCCAGTGCTCTGGGATCGGGTCCCGCATCGGGCTCCTTGCTCAGCGGGGAGCCTGCTTCTCCCTCTGCCTGCAGCTACCCCTGCTTGTACTCTCGCTCACTCTCTCTCGCCCATGCTCTCTCTCTCTAACAAATAAATAAATAAAATCTTTAAAAAAAAATTAAGTAAAAAAAAATCAGTTCCTTAGTCAAACTAATTAAATATCAAATGCTTGATAGTCACATATAGCCAGTAGTTATCTGAACAGTGCAGATTATAGAACATTTCCACCATTACAGGAAGTTCTATTGGACAGCACTGCTAAGCTTATTAAAAAGTTCTGGTTCCCTGTGAAGAAAAGGACCCAAACCACAAATAGCCAAGAATCAGACATTTTTCATAACATTAGAAAAGGCTATTGAACATAATTCACTCTTTTAGTTGTATAATCTACATGAGAAAAAAATAACACGGAAGAGTCATTTTATCACAGGAGGTAATCAGAGTCTTTTCACAATACCATTTTGAAATCATATTTTGTACATTGACTTTTAGGTTCACTTCATCTCCTTAAGCCTTCCGGAATGGAAGATAATCAATCCAGTCTTTTTTTCCCTCCAAATTTAATGTTGTGATGACTTCTTGTGGATGTGTGTTGAATAAAGTACATCTGAAATCACCTTTCCTTGTTATTTTATTTTACAATACTTACTTTAAAGGTATTTTGCAGCACCTGGGTGGCTCAGTCAGTTAAGCGTCTGACTCTTGTTTTAAGCTCAGGTCATGATCTCAGGGTCCTGGGATCGAGCCCTGCATGGGGCTCTACATTTAGTGGGGAGTCTGCTTGAGATTCTCTCTCCCTCTTCCTCTGCCCCTCCCTGCACCTGCCCATGCTCACGCTGGTGCGCTTTCTCTCTCTCTCAAATAAATAAATAAATCTTAAAAAAATAAAGGTGTTTAATTTTTCCATGTTTTGTTCCTTATGTGTTCTTGCAGAGAATATTAAATATAGAACTACCTACAATACATATTTTTTGGCATTATTAAGAACAATTAACTGAAAACAGGGATAACATCAAAATTACTCAATAAATCTTCATAAGAAAAACATCTATTTGAAATTGTATGTGCTTTCTTAAAACAAACCAAAACAAATGCTAGTAAGACAATATCCTCTTTGGGGATGTAGTTGAGGAAGAGACTCTGAGACATACTGAAACGCTGACACAATACTACTACTGCAATAAAAATAATAGTCTTACTGTTAGGCGCAAAGAAAGTTTTAGCCCTGCAATGGCTTACATGGACTATTGCTCAAGAGTCAAGCAGGTGTACTGCTGCTAAGATATCAAGACTACAGTAGGTCAGAGGAACAGCAGTTATCTGGGAAGGATATCACTGGACTAAGAAGACACATGATTTAGTGATAGCTAAGAAATTTTTTTTTTTTTCGTTTAAATTAGAATAAGCAGAGTGAAACAAAACCTGTATAAGCACACTGATAAGAGAATGCCTAACTTTCAGAAGTGGCAAATTATTTTAGTGAAAAGATGGCTTCATTAAAGACTATTGACAGCCCTAAACCTCTTAGATTTCATTCCAATTGAAGTAATAATTTGAAGTGCTAATCAGAGTGCATGAACTGCATTTTGCCGGCTGACTGAATATTATCAATGTTAATTAAAGTTATTACCAGCAAATAAATGAAATTTATTGCATATAGCTCTGGTATGTTTCAGAAAGCAAGTGATCTAATTTCAATGTGGGCTGGCAAGCTGGCATTATGCACTATCTTTAAAGAAGAATCTACCTTTCTAAATCAATAAAATTTATATGCAAAAGTAAAGCAATATCACTTTTAGCGCATTACTCCCAATTCTTTTTAGTGCGGACTTGTTGAACTAACAAGTCTCAAATCACTTAAATAAAAGTAGTTTTGAAAGGCTTGCTTTCAAGTGTCCTCTGAGATTTTATTAAACTACATTCATTCATTTTTATTTTTGTACTTTTATTTCATTTATTAGTAAATGTTTTTTTCTCTCAACTTTTCCTGTCAATTTAAACTTCTATGTAGAACCTTTTTTGTTAGTACTTGGCACGTTCTGATCAATAATGCTTGTTCTAAGGCAACTTTCAGTTTTAGTTTCATGTTAATTTCCTCAACTCTGCTGGCAACCTCTGCCAGCATCTTGGCTAAAATTCTCAGTGCTTGAATATACTTATTCTGAGCTTTGATTTTTTTCTTTTTAATCATCAGCGCATTCTGAAAAAAATCACGAGACACTCCGCTGCAAAGCTACTGGGTTTCCTTTGAGTTGCTTGTACTCACTGCGCTCGGGCTGAAGCTGAAACTTCCTCCGGCTCAGCACCCACTGGATCAGTCTCCACTGCGCCGCTGCGGAGCCTGCACCCGCCTATTCCCCCAGCTGTGGGACAGCCCCGACGGCCTTTACTTCCTGCCGGGACAAATTACCTATGACTGGGTGGGAGAAGGGAGGGCTCTATCTAGCACCTGTGACCCAGGTCGTGCCTCGGCGCGACCTGGCTGCCCGGCAAGCCATTATTTCCTGCGGGGACAATCACGGACAGACCTGCGGGCGGAGGCGGAGCGCTACAATAAAGGAGACCTGGAGGCCGCCCAGGGCAGCAGGTTGAGAAACGCCTTCCTCCAGCTGCAGCGCAGGAGTGCCTGGCCTTGTGACTCACGTGACCCTGAGGAGGCGTCCTCAGACCGTGTGTCAATCAATCAGCAAACTAGAAAGGCTTTTGTGTATTTGAAGAGATGTTTGTTCAGGGAGCTCCGTGCGTGTCACCCTCTAAATGTCACAGAGCTAGGTAGTGTTTGTACTGTTGATGGATGAATCAAAAGGCCAAGGAATTTCGTACAATCATAAAAGGCTATCTAAAGCTGAACTTGTGATCACCATCAAGAGATTCATCTGAACTACTAATGTCACTAACATCTCTGTGCCATCACAGGATTTCACTTGTAATCACTAATCCTTTCTAAATGCACCCAGACCCTTTTTTCTGTGTATTTATCTAATAGGTACTGAGTACCATGTAAGAACATATATTCTAGGCCTCTGAAACTTGAGATTTTCTGTTTTGTTTAGTTTTTAAAATACAAACACCTGGACCACACAGCCGACCAGCTGAAATAGAATCTCTGGAAATGTGGCTTAGGAATCATTTTCTCCTCCAGGTGATTCTAATGTGTAGCCGGTCTTGAGAATCACATTCTAGATCAATAGTCAAATTTTATTGCTGGGAAGAATTAC
The DNA here is from genome assembly GCF_054177405.1 of Leptonychotes weddellii. Taxonomy (NCBI): domain Eukaryota; kingdom Metazoa; phylum Chordata; class Mammalia; order Carnivora; family Phocidae; genus Leptonychotes; species Leptonychotes weddellii. The sequence continues at coordinate 58,728,616 of NC_138370.1, forward strand.
CCGGAAAATGAGTTAAAATACAGATTTCCTGACATCTCGATTTAGATTTTGAGAAACATTGCTCTAGTCCTCCACTGTCGGGTAAGTAGCCATTAACTGCATATGGCTATTCGAATTCAAATTAGAATCAAAATTCAGTGGTTCATTTGGACTGGACACTTTTTAAGTGCTCAATAGTCAAACGTGCAGATTACAGAACATTTCTATAATTGCAGAAAGTTCTGTTGGACAGCACTGTTCTGGACTCAAGAGCCCTGGGAGTACAGCAGTGACCTATAGGAGTCCTACCTTCATATGGATTCCAGAATAGCAAGAGACACAGATATGAACAAATAAGTTCAGAAAAGGGGAAGTGCTGGGTTCTGTCCTAGTCTAAGGGATCAAGGAAGGCCTCTCTGAGGAAGTGACAGTTAACAGAGACAATTCAGTAGTTGGTAATGACTGTAGAGTTACAAGAGGAAGAAAGCATAAAGGACTGCCCAAAGATGAGGTATCCTGGAAGGAAGTCCTGCTTTAAACATTACTCATATTCATAAACAACAGTGAAAGACGCAGGGGCGGCTGGGTGGCTCAGTCAGTTAAGCAGGCGACTCTGGATTTGGGCTCAGGATATGATCACAGGGCTCCATGCTGAGTCTGAAGCCTGCTTGGGATTGTCTCTCTCTCTCTCTCCCTCTGCCCCTCTCTGCTCATGCTCTCTAAATAAATAAATAAATAAATAAATAAATAAATAAATAAATAAATAAATAAATAAGTAAGTAAGTAAATAAATAAAATATTTTAAAAAACCTAATAGTGTAAGCAGCAGATGGGAAGGAAAAGTATCATGTCATTTAAAGAATTAAGGAAGCTAAGGCTTTTCACCTAAGGGAAGAGATTAATTAAAAAATTCAGAGTTCAGAAAAATTTTGAGGAAACAAGTTCCCCTTTCCTCACAAACTCTCCCTCCCCCCAAAATATAGGGCCTAAATCCAACCTAGAATTGTTTCACTTCATGATTACAGGAGACCTCAATGATCATGTGGTTCATTCTTGCTTCAGATTCACATTGAGAAACTGAGACTCACATTGTTGTGAATTTCCTAAAATCTTAAAGTGAGTTGGGGGCTGAGTCGGGATTGAGGATATTTATTACAGGATGTTCCAAGTCCAGTGCTTTTCACATCATGCCACAGATCCAACCCAAACATGGATGATCCTCTGCTTAAACTAAACTAAGATTCTTCTTTCAAGTTGTTTCATATGCATTCATGTCTAAATATAAAAGTCTATATGGGAAGAGTTTGGGGAGGCACTAGAAAATCCAAGTTAGTTTCATATACTAGCCATTTATCTCTGGAAAAGTCATTTAATTTCTCTAAACCTGTTTCCTTATATATATTATTATCGACATAATAAGGTCTGTATACCTCACCCTTTTATGTGGTCAAAAGATAAAATGTATTAAAAAATATTATTAAGATTCTGGTTTTTGCTCTGACATTAGAAGATCTTGGGAGTTATCACTCCTGTCATCAGGATAAGAAGAAAGCTGAACACACTGAAAATCAGCAACTCTTCTTAGATCTACCAGATAAATGAGGCCCCAAGGTAAATCATCTCCCTGAAAACTGCAGATGTAGGTGAATGCAGAGAATCATACCTTATGACCACAAGAGCCAGTAATGAGTAGAGGGCTCTTCAACAGTAATGGTGAGGACCCAGTGTCCGGAGAGCACCCATAACTTCAGGAGTTTACCTTCAGGAGTCCTGCTAGGTTCTCACAGTAAAGATCAGAGAAAAATTTCCTCTTGCTTCTGGAAAGGGGAGGGAAAAAGTAGCCATTATGAAACATGCCCAGAGCCTCTGTTTTCTGAAATAAAGACTAGCCTTCTAGGTAAACATCTTTATCAGAGCTTTATCAGACTTGGAAGAAGAACAATTGGGTGATTTGAGCCCCTTCTAGTTTTCCTGTCTCTCATGAGGAGGGAAGGGGGAAAGGGTTACGAAACTTCTCTGAAGGTTACAGTCCCGGGATCCTGGCTCACTAAAAATGAAGATTTACTCATAAGAGTAGATGGGGGCGCTGGGGGATAGACACTGGGGAGGGTATGTGCTATGGTGAGCCCTGTGAATTGTGCAAGACTGTTGAATCACAGATCTGTACCTCTGAAACAAATAATATATTATATGTTAAAAAAAAAAAAAGAAGAAGAGGAAGATAGCAGGAGGGGAAGAATGAAGGGGGGGAAATTGGAGGAGATGAACCATGAGAGACTGTGGACTCCAGGAAACAAACTGAGGGTTCTAGAGGGGAGGGGGGTAGGGGGATGGGTTAGCCTGGTGATGGGTATTAAAGAGGGCATGTACTGAATGGAGCACTAGGTGTTATACGCAAACAATGAATCATGGAACACTACATCAAAAACTAATGATGTAATGAATGGTGACTCACATAACATAAAAAAAAAAAAAGTATAGAGTGCTTCCATTCCACAATACCTTATGACCATATTAAAAGTGTTCCAACAATAACACTGGATTACAACTGAGAGAGCTGCAAGACACAGACACTGTTTAAGGAGTTTCTAGGAAAACCCAAAGACAAAACAGGAGACAGAAGAAAGGACTAGGGGAAATTGAAACCTATGACACCTACAGCTATAGCAAATATTAAACACAACCTAACTTCTGGTGAGGTAAAAAGAAAATCTCACACTAAAGGCCTGCTGGTAACAGTGCCTATTATTTGATACATCATCTCTGGCTTGTAAAAAAAATTACAAGGCATACTAAAAGGCAAGAATAAACACATCTAAAGAGATAGAGCAAGCCTCAGAACCAGACTCAGATATTGTAGAGATTTTGGAATTATCAGACTTCAGATTTAAAATACCTATTATTAATATGCTAAGAGCTCTGTTGGGAAAAGTTAACATACAAGACAAGATGTGTAATATGGGAGATGAAAACTTTAAGAATGAAAAGAAAACAAAAACACTGCAACTGAAATGAAGAATGCTTTTTTACAGCCAAGAAATAGTCAGTGAGCTTGAAGATATGTCAATAGAAACTTTGCAAATGTAAATATAAAGAGCACAAAGTACTGGAAAAACTCAACAGAATATCCAAAAACTGTGGAAAATTACAAAAAAAGTGTAACACAGAGGTAATGAGAATACCAGAAAGAAAAAAGAGAAAGGAAGAGAAGTATTTGAAGTAATAATGGCTGAGAATTTTCCAAAATTAATGACAGATGATACCAAATCTTAGGTCCAGGAAGCTCAAATGCTAAACAGGATAAAAACAGAAAATATCTACATGTGGGCATATCATATTCAAATTGCAGAAAATCAGACAAAGAAAAAAATATTGAAAGGAGCCAGGGGGTAGAATGTCTTATCTATAGAGGAAAAAGGATAAGAATTTTATCAGACTTTTCTTCAGAAACCATGCAAGCAAGAAGAGAGTATAGTGAAATATTTCACATTGAAAGAAAATCCATCAATTTAGACATCTGAATTAAGTGTAATTATTCTTTTAAAAGTAAAGAGGAAATACAGACTTTCTCAGACAAAAACTGAGTTGTTTTTTTTTTTCTTACCAGTAGACCTATCTTGGAAGAAATGTTAAAAGAAGTTTTTCATAGAGAAGGGAACAAATATAGTTCAGAAAGTTGGATTGAGAGGAAGAAAGGAAGAACATTAGAAAAAAAAGTAAATGAGGGAAATAAGATCTTTTATTTTTCATTCTTTTTTTTATTATGTTATGTTAATCACCATACATTACATCATTAGTTCTTGATGTAGTGTTCCATGATTCATTGTTTGCATATAACACCCAGTGCTCCATGCAGAATGTGCCCTCTTTAATACCCATTGCCTGGCTAACCCATCCTCCCACCCCTCTCCCCTCTAGAACCCTCAGTTTGTTTTTCAGAGTC
>NC_138370.1:58732637-58737652 GCF_054177405.1 Leptonychotes weddellii
TCCACAGTTTGGCTATAAACATCGGGGTGCACATACCCCTTCGGGTCCCTACATTTGTATCTTTGGGGTAAATACCCAGTAGTGCAATTGTTGGATCGTATGGTAGCTCTATTTTCAACTTTTTGAGGAAACTCCATACTGTTTTCCAGAGTGGCTGCACCAACTTGCATTCCCACCAACAATGTAGGAGGGTTCCCCTTTCTCCGCATCCCCGCCAACATCTGTCATTTCCTGACTTGTTAATTTTAGCAATTCTGACTGGTGTGAGGTGATATCTCATTGAGGTTTTGATTTGGATTTCCCTGATGCCGAGCGACTCAACACCCAAAGAACAAATGATCCAATCAATAAATGGGCAGAAGACATGAACAGACATTTTTCCAAAGAAGACATCCAAATGGCCAACAGACACATGAAAAAGTGCTCAACATCGCTCGGCATCAGGGAAATTATTTTTCATTCTTAATTGATCTAATAGATTACTGCAAAAACAATAATAGCAACAATGTATTAGGTGGTTATAGCTTATATGGTTATATAGCTTATAGCATAAGTGAAATAAATGACAACAATGTCAGAAGGGACAGGAGAGAAGAACTGGGAATAGTCTACTATAAAGTACTTGCACTATCTGTGAAGAGGTATGGTGTTATTTGTAAGTGGATTTAGATTGGTTGTAAATGTATACTGCAAACTCTAGGGCAATTGCTTAAAAAATGGTAAAAAGAAGTATAGCTGATATGCCAAGAGAGAAGAGAAAATGGAACATAAAATGCTTAATTGAAACCAGAGAAAGTAGAAGAAAAAAGGGGGCAGACAAAGGAAACAAAGAACAGGATAATGAATAGGAAACTATATACGGTAGGTATTAATCCAACTCTATCCATAATCATTTTAAATATGAGTGGTCTAAATACAGCAATTAAAAGATAGAGCAAATAAAATACAGAACACAGATACATGCTGTTAACAGGAAACCCACTTTAATTATAAAGACACAGATTAAAAGGGATAGAGAAAGATATACCATGCTAACATTAATCAAAATGAAACTGGGAATAGCTATTTTAATTTCAGACAAAGAAGACTTCAGAACAAGGAAATTTTCAGGGACAGAGAAGGCATAACATAATGATAAAGGGGTTGACTCTCCAAGAAGACAAGACAATCTTATCTATGCACATCACAGCAGAGTGTCAGAATACATGAGGCAAAAACAGTTAAACCTGCAAGAAGAAATCAACACAAATTCACTGTTGTAGTTGGAATCTGCCACACCCCTCCATTAGTAATTGACAGATCCAGTGGGCAAAAAATCAGTAAGGATATAGTTGAACTGAATAGCACTATCATCATCCAGATGTAATATTTCATCCAACCACAGGAGACTGCACATTCTCCTCAAGCTCACATAGAACACTGACCACCATAGACTATATTCTGGACTATTTAATACATTTTGACAAGTTTAAAAGAATAAGTATCATAGAAAGTATGCTCTCAGGCCACAATGAAGTTACACTAGAAAGAAATAACAGAGATAGCTGGAAAAATCCCAAAACATTGGACTATAAGCAACACACCTAAATGAGTCATGGATCAAAGAAAAGCTCTCAAAATAAAGTTCAAACTAAATGAAAATGAAAATACTATTTATGAAATTTATGAGATGAAGTGAAATCAGTGCTTAGAGGGAAACTTAGAGAATTCATACGTCAGAAAAGAAAGCTTTGAAATTAATAATCTAACTGTATACAACAGGAAACTAGAAACTGAAAAACAAATTATATCCAAAATAAGGAGAAAAAAAAAGATTAGAGTAGAACTCAATAAAACTGAAAACCAGAAATCAATAAAGAAAATCAATGAAACAAAAAGCTGGTTATTTGAAGAGACCAATAAAAATAATAAACCTCTAGCTGGGCTAATTAAAAAAAGAAAAGAGAAGACACAAATTATTATTATTATTATAAATGAAAAAGATGCATCACTACTGATCCCCTGGATGTTAAAAGGATAATGAATTTTATGAACAACTCTATGCCCACACATTTGATAACCTAGATGAAATAGACCAATTCCTTGAAAGACACAATCTGCCAAAACTCACTCCAGGAGAAATAGATAATCAGCCTATATCTATTAAAGAAATTGTGTCAATAATTTGTAGCCTTCTAAACAGAAAGCATCAGGTCCAGATGAGTTCACTGGTGAATCATACATTTAAGGAAGAACTTGTACAAATTATCTATGATCTCTTCCAGAAAACAGCAACAGAAAAACTTCCTAACTCATTCTGTGAAGCCAGCATTATCCTAATACTAAAACCAGATAAGGAAATTACAAAAAAGGAAAATTACAGATGAATATCTCTCATAGATGCATAGATGCAAAAATCTTCAACAAAATATTAGCCAATATAAGCCAACAATGTATAAAAAAGAATTATATGCCATGACCAAATTGGATTTATCCCAGCTATGTAAAACTGGTTCAACAATCAGAAATCAGTTTCCATAATCTATCATATTAGCAGGTTAAAAAGGAAAAGTTGTATGATCTTATCAATAGATGCAGCAAAAGCATTTGACAAAATCCAATACCCATTCATGATAAAAATATTAAAAAAACTAGGAAAAGAGAGGGAACTTCCTCAACTTGATAAAGGACATCTACAAAAACCTACAGCAAACATACTTAATGGTGAGAAACTAGATCTTTCCCACTAAGATCAGGAGCAAGATAAGGTGACCCCTCTCACCACTACTTTTTAACATTATCCTGAAAGTCCTAACTAATATAATAAGACAAGAAAAAGAAATAAAATGTATACAGACTGGGAAGAGAGAAATAAATCTGTCTTTGTTCAGAAATGATATGATTGTATATATAGAAAATTCCTAAGAATTGCCAAAAAGAACTCCTGGAACTAATAAGCACTTATAGAAAGGTTGCAGGATACCAGCTTAATATAGAAAAGTCAATTGTTTTCTTGTATACCAGCAATGAACAATAAAATTTATAATTAAAAACACAATTCCACTTACATTAGAACTCACTAAAATAAAAAAATGGTATAAATCTAACAAAATACTAGCAAGATCTATATGAGGAAAAATACAAAATTCTGATAAAAGAAATGAGAAAACTATATAAAAGAAGAGATAGCCCATGTTTATGAATAGAAGACTTAGTAATGTTAAGATGTCACTTCTTCCCAACTTGGTCTATCGATTCAATGCAATCCCAATAAAAATCCTAGCAAGTTATATTTGAATATTGACAAATTGATTCTAAGATTTATCTAAGAACCTAAGAATTCTTAGGATTCTATCTAAGGATAGAATCTAAGGATTCTAAGGTTTGCCTTCTAAGGAAAGGCAAAATACCCAGAATAACCAACACAATACTGAAGAAGAACAAAGTTGGAGAAATGACACTACCCAACTTAAAGGCTTACTAATAAGTATTGCGATGAAGACAATGTGGTATTAGTGAAACCATAGACACAGATCAATGGAACAGAATAGAGAGCTGAGGAAATGGATGCCCACATATATAATCATCTGTTCTTTGACAAAGGAACACAGACAATTCAGTGGAGAAAGTATTGGCTTTTCAACAAATGGTGCTGGAACAATTGGACATCTATGTGCAAGACAATGCTAGATGCAGACCTTACACTTGTCACAAAAATTAACTTAATATGGCCTATACACCTAAATGTAAAGCACAAAACTTAAAAGCTTGTAGAAGATAACATAGGACAAAATCTAGGTGAACTGGGGTTTGGTGATGAGTTTTCATAAACAACACTAAAAACACAATCAACGAAGTAAACAATTGATGAATTGGACTTATATTAAAATTAAAAAACTACTGCCCTGCCAGACATTATTAAAAAAATGAAAAGGCAACCCTCATACAGGAGAACATACTCGCAAAATACATACCTGACAAACAACTTCCATCCAAAAATATTGAAAAGATTCTTAAAACTCAACAATACAACTTGAAAAGTGAAATAAAGATCTGAACAGAGATCTCACTAAAGAAGATACAAAAATGGCAAATAATCATTAGAAAAGACGCTCAAAATAATATATCATTTGGCAATTTCAAATTAAAACAGCAAATGCAAATTAAATTGCAGTTTAAACCATTGTATATCTACTAGAATAGCTAAAATCCAAAAATCTGACAATATGACCTGATGGCAAGGCTGTGGTGCGACCAAAGCTCTCATTCTTTGTTGGTGGGAGTGCAAAATGGTATGGTTCCTTTGGAAGATAGTTTAGCAGTTTCTTACAAAGCTAAACATAGTCTTACCATATTATCCAGCAATCACGTTTCTAGATATTTGCCCAAATGAATTAAAACTTACGCTTACACAAATGTTTATAGCAGCTTTATTCATAATTTCTAAAAACCAGAAACATCCGAGATGTCTCTTAATAGGTGAGTGGATAAACAAACCATAGTACCTCATACAATAGAATATTGTTTAAAAATAAAAAGAAATGAACCATCAAATTACAAAAAGACATGGAGGAATTTTAAATGCATATGCGCTAAGTGAAAAAAGCCAATCTGAAAAAAATGACACACTGTATGAGTCCAACTATATGATGTTCTGAGAAAGGCAAGACTACGGAGATAGAAGAAGCCCTGTGTTTGCAAAGAGCTCAAGGAGAGGAGGGGATGGATGAGTATGTGAAGCACAGGGATTGTAAGGGCAGTAAAACTATTCTGTATGATACTGTAATGGTGGATATATGACATTTGTCAGAACCCATAGAACTGTACAACCTAAAGAGTGAGCCCTAATATAACTATGGACTTTAGTTCATAGTAATGTATCAATATTGGCTCATCGATTGTAATGATGCAACACATCATTAATGTGCAATGATACATGCTAATGCAACATGTTAATAATAGGGGAAATGTGAGAGGGGAGAGAGGAGGTATATGGAAACTTTGTCCTATCTTCTCATTTTTTCTGTAAATCTAAA
>NC_138370.1:58737752-58754461 GCF_054177405.1 Leptonychotes weddellii
CATCAGATAGTGTAATCATGTACTTTAGTGTTTAAAAGAGCTCTTCCTGGGTTCTTTGGAAAAGGAGGAATCAATTTAACACAAATAATTTTTAAGAGTTTTATTATATAATGAAAGCAAAGTTTTCCAAGAATAATTTGAAATTGGATAAAATACACTACGGTACTGAGAATTGATGACTTAGTGTTGAAATAAATATTCTTGTCTTTACTCATAGCATATTTGTCAGTAAAATATTTTACAATAAAGTTTATCTTGATGAATAATAAAACTATTACCTTATGTTGACTTTTTAAAAGGGCTCACAAAAAAGTTAAAGCTTTGTTCCTTAAAAAGTTCACATTTCTATAAGCATAGTAAACCAATGATGGTTTCAATCTATTCTGAGTTTAAGAAAACACAATTTACTTATTTGTTTTTGTTTATATTAATTTCATAATGTCTTTGAAGCAGTGTAGGATGAGAACATACAATGAAATAAGAATAAAGGATAAAAAACAAGGAACTTAAAAGAAAGAAAAAAATCAAGATGAAACAAAAGGGACAGACCCTAAGGACTCATATAATTACTATAATTTAATTTCAATTTTGGTCTGAGTTTCACAAGGAAAAAGGCAAAAAAAAAGCAAAAAAAGGTTAGGGTAGTTTACCATTTAACTGCATTTTTTGTGAAACAATTATTCAGGAAAGAAAAGCCTTTTCTAGCAGTAATTTTAGAAGCAGCTTTATAAATCAAAAGGTCTACGTTTGAAGCATTTTTCATGTTATTATTAATTGAGTATTCTTACAGCCTTAACATTCATATACTCATTGGACAAATCTCTGTGGAGTATGTACTCTAATAAATCAGGCACTGCCCTAGGCACTGGAAGTAGACAAAAATCCCTGCATCGACTCAGCTTTCGCCTTAATAAGGGAGCCAGATAATAAGCAATATATATAGTATATTAAATAGTAATATATGCTAGGGGGAAAAAAAAAAGAGGACAAAGGGATAATGGAGAATGTGTGTGGGTGTGAGTGTACGTAGGGAAGCTGTATTTTTGGAAGGGTAGCCAGGAAAGACCTCACCAGAGAGAGACATTTGAGTAAAGGTCTGAAAGAGGTGAGGAAGGGGTGAGGGAATGGGGTGTACAGGCCCTGAGGCATATTTGAGGAATGACAAAGAGGTCACTATAGCTGGGACTAAGGTGAAAGAAGGAAAGTGGTAGGAGATGAAATTGGAGAGGTAATGGTGGAGAACAGGATATAAGTCTTCGAGAGGACTTTGGCTTTTTTCTCTGAGGCAAATTGGGAGCCACTAAAGTATTTTGATCACAGGAGATGTACTAGTTATCTATTGCTGCACAACAAATTATCCCCAAATGTACTGGCTTAAAGAACATCAAACATTTATTATCTCTCACAGGTTCTGTGAGTCAAGAATGCAGGAGCATCTTGGGCAGCCTCTCACTGAATCTCTCATAAAGTTGCGGTCAGATGTTGGCTGAGGTTCCAGTCATCTGAAGATGTGGTTCTAGAGGCTCTACCTCCAGGTTGCCTTACTCACATGACTGTCAAGTTGGGTCTAGCTGGTGGTGGAAGAGTTCAGTTCCTCTTCACATGGGCTTACCCAAGGGACTGCTTGAATGTTCTCATGACAAGGTGCAGCTTTTCCCAGGGTGAGAAATTCAAAAAGATGGAAGTGTCATTGTCCTCTATGATGTAGCTTCTGAAGTCACACACCATTGCTTCTGCAGTATTCTATGGGTCACACGGTTCATCCCTGATTCAGTGAGAGAAGAGACTACATAATGGCATGGATACCAGGAGTGGAGATCACTGGGGACTGACCTGGATGCTGATGACCAGCGAAAAAAAGAAGAGAAGTACTGGAACAATACCCTTGCATGGGCATGAGCAGATGGGATCTAGCACGAAAACAGAGGGGATAGCCCTTGTTAGGTGCACAGAGACGTCATCCATAGTAACAGTATCAAGGTGCAATCCAGGGAGGGTGGGAAGAGGTGGTGGGAGTTGGAGCATATTCTCTTCCATTTTGTTTTTTTTTATTTCATTTTTTTTTCTGCTTCTCAGCGAGATAGAAAACAACGTCATAGGTCAAGAATGAAGACTAGGAAGGAGGTTTTTGGAGGTTCATATTTCCAAGTTTTTCAGTGTCTCTCAAGTGATGCAGTGGTCACATCATATTACTTGCTTCATCATATAAATGAGGAGAAAACCCCCTCTTGGTGACCATTGTTGTATTCTAAGAGGCACAGCCTGATTTTTAGCAAAGTGAAAGGAAACCAACTCTGTTTATTTTGTTTTGTTTTAACTTTAAAGACTGATTTTTTTTTCTCTTTGGTCTTAAGAATTTTTTATGTTTATCACATGGAAAGTTTTAACTATAAACATACTTTGATTTGCAATCAGATCACTTTTTTACTTCTGCTTATGAAATAGAATAAAATATAGATAATTTAGTGCGCTTAAAGGAAACTCGAAAATATAAGACATGGTCTTTTCCTAGCCCAATCAGCCTGAGACCCTGTGGGACAAACCTGTACACTAAATAAGTCAGGTTTACTGACTCATTGTGAGGTGGGGGACTGCACATCAAAGGAATTATGGAGTGTTTCAGCAAAGGAAGGAAAAGAGTTAAGGATTTTGCAAAAGAGTGGAGTTTAGGTGCAGTAGAGTTTTGATGGGCTCAAAGCAAAGTACTGCTGTATGTAAAGAGGCCAACATCAGTCCTGAACTGTGAAATGGACCTTTCTTGGAAACAGTGTTAAAATAGATGTCAAATCCCTGCATCATTGGTTCTATAAGGACCTCAGAGGATGTCTCTTATTATGATATCTTCTGGATCTTGGAGCATTCTGTTCATGCTATCTTTCAGGAAAGTTGCTTCTGTCTTCTGAGCCTCATCTCTTACAAGTAATCCTTGTCAGGTGTTATGTGCAGAGACCCCCTACTGAAATCATTTCCAACAAAAGTGTTTCTGATAATCTATGATTTTAGAGAAGAAGATTTCTCAGTAAGAAATCAGTAGATACTCTAAGAATTGGACTTTTATGGTACTTTACGCCTGCAGCATGTATTTGGGAGAAATATTGTTTTCTGATAAAGTTGTGCTTGGCTTTATCTACAGTTCCAACTGTGGACTGATGAAGGATAGAGAAGATTTTTGCTTTATTTTACTTTCTTAGTTGATATTATTATAATTTCCTAGAACTGAAAATATTGATGCACAAGTCGCGGCCTCTTCCTGGGTAATCTTGGTCAAGACTCTTAGTTTGTACTTAATAAGGAGGTTGGGAAAAATCCTCACCAGTCTTTGTATATAAAATTAGACCACTTTTATTTTTTTTATTTTTTTATTTATTTTATTTTTTTTAAAGATTTTATTTATTTATTTGAGAGAGAGAGAATGAGAGAGAGCACATGAGAGGGGGGAGGGTCAGAGGGAGAAGCAGACTCCCTGCCGAGCAGGGAGCCCGACGCGGGACTCGATCCAGGGACTCCAGGATCATGACCTGAGCCGAAGGCAGTCGCTTAACCAACTGAGCCACCCAGGCGCCCAGACCACTTTTATTTTTAATACCCAAATTACAATGCCTCCCACACTATGTTTACAAGACCTCAGCATCCAAGTGTCTTGCCAGTTTTGTCTGCCAGTCTCCAAACGGAGCCTCCCAGATGTTCACACTCCCAGTGTGACATCTTCATATTCCTCCTTTCTTATCCTAGCTTCCCCAGGCTAACAACCACTACCATCCAAGTAGTCTAAAAAAGATCTCCTGTTGCTGTGACTGATGAGTATGTGGCACCATAGCCATGTTCTCAGAGCTCTAACTTACCAAGGGAGCGGGGCATCGTTGGTTCTATAAGAACCTCAGAGGATGTCTCTTCTCACTGTGATATCTTCTGGATCTTGGAGCGTTCTGTTCATGCTATCTTTCAGGAAAGATGCTTCTGTCTTCTGTGCCTCATCTCTTACAAGTAATCCTCAACACTTATAATGAACAAACAAAAAGAAAACAAAAACAAAATCAAAGAAACTAAGTCAACCAGTAATAATAATAATAATAATAATAATAATAATAATGATAATAATACTAATAAAAGAAATGAAATCCATAGTCTTACAGATCTAGCTCTGATTCTACCTTACCCAATGACTGATCGAACCACAACCCTTGACTTTAGCCTACAGGTCATCATAATTTTTCAAGAACAAAGGACTTGCCTTAAATTTGTATACAGGACTCACCTGTTGATTTTCTAAAAACAAGGGAACAGTTCATCTAGGTAATTTAAAGTCTACATCTTTAGAAGACCAATAACTTATTACAGTGCCACATTCAATTAAAAGGTTTTACTTAGTTTTATTCACCAGAAATATAAAATCTCTTGAGCCCAATATTAGCCAGGATATCCTTCTGCATAAATAATATTTAACATGCCCTCCAATGAACATATATGGCCTCTCATACCTTGCTGGTTGGCATGACCATGTGATTTTTCTCAATAATGTTTCACAGGGTGGAAGTCAACATAATACTTATGGCAGAATGACAAAGGAGAAGGATCATTGGGGGTGTGGATGAGAGTCACAGAAAAGAAAAAAAACCCTGCATGATCTCACTTATATATAGAATCTAAAAAAAATCAAACTCAGGGAGGCACAGTGTAGAATGGTGTTTGCCAAGACCTGGAGGGTAAGGAAAATGGGAGAATGTTGGTCAAAGGGTACAAATTTTCAGTTATAAGATGAATAAGTTCTGGTGATGCAATGTATAGTGTGGTGACTAGTTAATAATACTGTACTGTAAATTTGAAATTTGCTACAGAGCCTTTAAGAATTCTCACCACACAAAAAGGTAACTGTTTGTATGGTGATGGATATGTTAATTAGCTTGATTGTGGTAATCATTTCACAATGTGTATGTATATCAAATCATCACGTTGTAACCTTAAGTATATACAATTTTTATTTGTCAATGATACTTCAATAAACCTGGAAAAAACATAATAGAAAGAACCCATGAAGGTGAAAAACTTAACACAGACAACAAATCCAATATGAGTATAAAATATAGTTCCTTTAGTTTTGTCTTTACTAGATTTGATTTTTCTCTCCACTGCTATTAAGAAGGAAAAACATTAACTTTAATTTAAAGCTTAGTCTGATCTGTTCATTTAAACAGAAGCTTTATCTAATACTCAGTCTCTCTTAGCAAAATAAAAGCCATACAAATAGTGCTCAGTTTATCAAGTAACCTCCACAAACCCGATTTTCTCTCTCTCATGGTGTCTCTGTGGATGGGGGAAGTGTGTGGCTTATAGGACATCATGAACATGGAAAAGTCAGAGTCCTGAGATCTTATGCATCCTCTGGTTTCCAGAACTGTGTTCCATTTAATTTCAGTCTTTTCCACTGGCATCCATGGCTAAAGTGTAACTTTCGTTTTTTGCTTCCATCACTTAATGGAAACTGTCAAAATCACCAGTGTCAGCCACATTGCTGCATCCAACAATTACTTCTCTGTCATTATTTATGTGACCCTTCAGCAGGATCTGTCGCAGCTGATTTTCCCCTTCTTTTTGATGTTTTTCATTGATGTGGTTTCCAGAACACCATATTCTCCCGGTTTTTCTCCTATCCTCCGAAGGCTCCTTCATCAATCTGGTTTCTCATTTCATCCGTGACCTCTTAATATTGGGGTGCCCAGATTGCTCTTCTGAAATCCAGTCACATTTTGAATAGCTTACTTGACATCTCCACTTAAACGTCTGAGAGAAAACTGTAGCTTACCCCAACTCTGCCCTCCTCATGATCTTCCCTTTCTTGGTCAATGACAATCTCATTATTCCAGGTGTTTAGACCAAAAATCTTGGGGTCCTGAGGCTCTGCTAGTCCATGACCATGTCTCTTGGTCTCTTACCCAACAGGGGAGAGACATAGATCAGGATTTTTTGCTCCTAAGGTCCTGCCTTTGTGATTCCCAACTTTTTCTCTTCTCTTACCTCACAACACCACTCTACTATAGCACATAACCATATTAAATTGTGTATGCTTATTCTGAACATTGGAGTTCTAGGGAATCTTGGGGTATATTTATATATAGGTTACAGTTTAAATTTGTAGTTTATAGACTGAAGTGATCTGTTTCATCAGAATCTATGATATCCAGACACTGTCCCTGATAGACCTGACTGATAATTTTAACAGGCCACATTTCCTTGGCTTCCTTTTGGCCCTGCACTGGGCCTCAAATTCAACGTGTTTAAAACATCATCCTTCCAGTAAGGGACGCTGATAGCTATGTTTGCCCTTCTTCTGGGAATAGTACTTCGATTCTTCTTGGGATTGTTCCTGTGCCTCCTCCTTGAGCTTCCCTGAGTGTTGCTATTTTCTTACAGGAATCTGCCCCACTGGCCTCATCTGACTGGTTCAGGGATGTCAGCCTGGACACTGATAGCTATGTTTGCCCTTCTTCTGGGAATAGTACTTCGATTCTTCTTGGGATTGTTCCTGTGCCTCCTCCTTGAGCTTTCCTGAGTATTGCTATTTTCTTACAGGAATCTGCCCCACTGGCCTCATTTGATTGGTTCAGGGATGTCAGCCTGGCCCCTACTAAGCCAATCACAGTATTTCAAAACTCAGTTACAACTGATTGATCTATTATTCTATGACCCTAGGTGGGTCTATTAGAATCCTTTCTTAGAATTTTTGCACTTGGAAGCATAGCTTCCAAGTTCAAAAATAGGGATAAAACCTAGTTTAAAAATAGAGATAGAACCAAGTTCAAAAAATAGAGATACAACCTATGAAAAGTAAAACTAGGGAGCTGTTGTGGCCACATTTCCAACTATGTAAAAGAAAGTGGTCTGTAGTGAGAGAGAATAAAACCAATGTCCAGAGAGAGGCAGGTGAAAGGTGGAGGACTAGTGATATTTCAGTCCCTGGATGTAGTTTTTCTGAGGCTCAGTTGTATCTCTAGCCTCCTGGAGGTCTTAATGGAGAATCTTATACTTTATATTACAGAGACCCTTTGTTAACTAGCTTAGGGGGAAAAAAAAGGAATCACTCTCCCATCCCTATTGTCACAGCCATTGTTCATGCCTTTATCATCATCTGCTTAATTTGCTCCCTTAATTAGTTTTTTTACTTTCAGTCTTGTTTCTTTGCATTTACCCTCCACTCTATTGTGCAAGTAGAATGGTGGTGTCATTTCCCTGAATAAAATTCTCTCTTGGCACTCACTGCCAAGAAGCTGAAAACTTCTTGGTGATGTGTACAGGAGCTTTTGTGTAGTTTTGCTAAGGATGCCTTATATGTCCCTTGGTGTTCGGGTCTCAGAATCAGTTCTTACTTGTGGATCACATTTACTTGGGTGCCGTATTATCTTTGTCCCATTCGTTTCAGGTATTGCTGTCCTGGCCCTAAACTCTAATCTCATAATTAGGTGTCTCTTATTTGGTCTTGGGATGCCTTGATAACCTGATTCCTCCTGCCTTTATTGTTTACCAGGTTCTCAAACCCAGTATTATATGTAAATCACTTATGGAGCTTTTAAGAAGCTGCGTATAATAAGAAGGTCCTTACCCAACCCAGAGACAATGCATCAGAAATATTTTTAGAATGTCTTTTGGAGATTCAGAATCAGATGGTGTGGCGAAGCACTGATTTGACAAACACTATGCTTGAGTCTCTTTTGCTACTGCCTGCTATTGAAGTTTTTTTTATTCCTCTTTTCTACATTGACTGGATTCCTCTACTTACTCCTGAGACTTCTGATTGGCTGAATCCTACATCCTAATCATCTCTGCTCTGGACCCTTGTGCCATCAACCAGGAATCAGCTATTTCAACCACTGACCTCTCCTATAGTTATGTAGCCCCTTCATTATTCCACATTCTTGGATTTATTCTGTCTATTCTTGCTTTATCATCTATACTTCAACTTCTAGTTCAAATGGAAATTACTTTTCCCAGCTAGTTTGGCTATGTCTCCAATCATAAATTCTCCTTCTCATTTGAGAGCCCTGAATTACCATTGCTAGATATTCACTAGCACTTTAAAATCATTATAAATGTTCCAATTAGTGGTGTGTTATAGCTGAGGGCAAATTGTGTACATATCTTCCAAATTTCATATTCAATAAAACTGTGTTGTTTGAAGTTGGCGATGGTGAGAATATTTGCATCACAGAAATCAACGAATGCTCAGAAAATGCTACTTTATTTTTTCCCCTGAAGGACTGGTAGATGTTACTGGCATAGCACCATTTCCAGTGGAAGCCCAAGCTGTGGGAGTCCTGGTGCCGACCTAGAGTACCTGGTAGGTAAAAAATATATACCATGAACTAATAGCAGCTGAAGGCAAAGGTGGACTGAGCCTGGACAGTTAGTGGTCTCTAGACCTTGAAAAGTAGAAAAGCAAGCTTCTAACGCTGTTCCAAAACCATTCTACTCCCACACTGATCCATATCAGTTAATGGCAACAACATTCACCAGGACCTTGCACAAGTTATTTAAGCAATCTGTGCAGCAAATTCCTCATCTATAAAATGGGAATGCTAATAACATCTATCTCATAGGGCTATGAGGTTTAAGGGGGTTGTGATTGGCAAAGGGCTTAGGATAATGCCTGGCACAATCATGATTTCCTGAAATAGTATATAAGTGTTTAAATAATTGTTCAGATCAAAACCCATAGAATCAGCCTTGCCTCCATTCTTTCTCTCATACCCTATATTTAAACTGTCAGGAAATTCTTTCAACTTGACTACATATATTTGGACCTGACCTCACCTTATGACCTCTACTGTGACTGATGTGGGAAACAAAGGCAAAAGAAAAATTAAATTTCTTTACTACTTATAGCCCATTGACAAGTCCTTGAAATGGGCAGAGTGACAGTCCTCTAGCAACTCAGCTGCCTTGATGTTACTACTTTGCTAAGGGCAAGAGGCAATCTTAGCCCAACCCCCAGGATCCTGTAAGTCTACTTTAACATATAAAAATTCCTTTGGAAACTTCCTTTACCTCTACCCTCCCAGGATACATGTTGACAATCATCCTCCAAGCGTATGACCCACTGATACACATCTGAAGAGTCTCATGACTGAGTTTTTACTAAACAGTAATAAATGACATTTTCCTAACAACAGCTACGTCCCTCAGAATCCTGGAAACCTTGTTTTCAAACCACCTGGAGGCTTATGCTATCCCTAACCCCCTCCCAACTTGAAAATATATAATAGGCCACTCCTCCCGATCCCGGGGCAACCTTTTCTGCCCATGGGTCCTGTCCCTGTGCTTTAATGAAACCATTTTTTTACACCGAAGACACTTCAAGAATTCTTTCTTGGACATTGGCTTCGAACCCTAACATCTTTTCTACATCATGACCACCTTGGATGAAGCCTCCATCATCTTAATCTGAATTATTTTGTTTGACCTACAGATGGTTTTCTGGCTTTCACTCTTGTGCCCCCACCAACCCCCCAGACTGTTCCTAAAATAACAACCAGAGTGATTATTTCCCATCATTTTTAGACCATGTCCATTCCTTAGCTGAAAACTTTCTGATGGCTCCCCATTTCTTTAGGAGTAAAAGCCAAAGTCTTTACAATGGTCCACAGGCCCTACTCTAAGCTGTCCTCTGACATCTCCTTCCATGACATTCCCTCACTTAATCCAGTCTAGCCCTCCTACCCATTCTATAATGGACTAAGAGAAGGGAGTAGAGTAGGATTGTGAAAATAAGAATGGGTGAGAAAGCAAGAATGGACATAGTGGATGAAGTGGGGGCAGGTGTGGAGGGTTGTGTTTAAGTTGTACAGAGCGAAAAACAAAGAGGTAGAGTAGGAGCAAGTCAGGAATTTTGTCCAAAGCAAATCAAGTAAGAACAAGATCTGTACCCAGCCACCTGGAAATGGGCCTAGTATGAAGGAGCCAAGAAAACAGCCCCAACTAATACCCTGCAGAGAACCTGGCAAACTTGAATGCCCCTGAGTCCTAGGTAGAAATGGGCCAAATGTGGGCTAGCTTTGTTGTGGAAGTATTCAGTGTGAGAAATCCTATGCATGTCTTGACAAAAAATATTTCAAAACTTGGTGGTATGTAGAGCACACTCCACTAATAATATTGACCTGCTTCTCTCCCAGAAAAATGATGGGAACTGAATGTTCCTTGGGAGCAGCTGGGAGGGGGCTAGGATGAGGGCAAGGGTTAACACAGCAAAGAACAAAACTGTGGCGAACAGGGCACTTGGGAGAATCAGGCTTGATCTTGCTCATGGATAGGCTTCTTTTTTCTTGCTG
Source organism: Leptonychotes weddellii (assembly GCF_054177405.1). NCBI lineage: Eukaryota > Metazoa > Chordata > Mammalia > Carnivora > Phocidae > Leptonychotes > Leptonychotes weddellii. The sequence continues at coordinate 58,748,069 of NC_138370.1, forward strand.
AGATGGAGAAGGCATAGACCAAGAGCAGACAAAACTGTGTGTCATCTTTAAAATATCATCTTGGTAGGGCCAGGACTGTAAACCAAAGAAGCAGCTAGTTAAAAGCAAAACAAATCCAAAAAACAAATCTTTTGCTTCTCAACTTAAAAACATGGCACTAAGAAAAAGATCCCACGAAGGAATCTATTGGAATCCTGCAACAGAATCAGGGTGGATCCTGACTGTTGTCTTACAGCCTAGCCTCATCCCCTGGCTCTTCTTTTCTGGTGCTGATTTCAGTCTATAGGCCCTGTTCCAGTCGGTGTGTATACTTTTTTGCTTTCTTTCTCATCCATGTGCTCCTTGTTATCTCTTTGTTTCTAAGATTCAATACCCCTTATGATTAATAGGCTGTGCCTTGTCTACTCACTACCCACTTTGCTTAGGTCTCTATGCTTTAGGTACTGTTGATACCATTGGATCTTCTCTTGCTTCCCTGCTGTCACCTGCATCTTCCCCATCTTGGCTTCTTCCATTCCATGTCCTTGGGTTAGCCCAGGTTACCCTCAGAAATATACCCATAGAGATAGACTGTGTAAACATCTCATGGCAGGATGGAAAATTCCATAACATATATGTCCACCAAATAAAAGATTCTGGAGTGCCGACAGGGTCAAAGCTTGGTTTTACACTATGAAAATTGGTTCCAGCTGAGAGTTTAGGACCTGGTGATGAACCATTTCAGCTCATATGCAGTCGATGCTGTTGGTTTCCCACATAGCTTCCCACATAGCCAATGTATCCTTCTCCCAGGTGCTGAGAGTACTGAAGCTAAGGCTTAGATCTACAACTTTTTCAGAGAATTGCCCTTGGCTGATGGGAGCTACCTCAGCCAGAGATACTTGGGAAGTACTCTTCTCTTCCTCTATCAGTCTACCTGGATTTGATTCCAAACCTCACTTTTTGTGTAGGATGGAGGTGGGGAGGAAGCATCCCACGTAATCACTATACATGGTTCTCCGAGAAAGGTTATGTGTCTGTGACTTTGTGCTGAATGAGTTGTGCCAATTAAAGTGATCTTTCCTCCCATCTTGAAATAAAATTTACCTTGTGGCTTGGAATTTTTTGTCAATTCAAGCATGAAAACCTTTCTTCAGCTCTGATTAGGGGATTATTTCCAGATGAGAGCTCTGATACATCTCTTAGACAAGCTGTCAAGCCCATACTTCATCAAGTATGCCTTACCCCAGTAATGACTTGCATCTTTTGAGGTATTATATCTCCAGACTTATGAAATACAGGTAGGAGGTAGTATGTTAGTCCCCCACATCAAATTGCATTGATGTGAGGCTCTAGAGAGAGGTATTGGATTCTGTTTCCGTGGCAACTGCTTCACTGCTCAAGGGGAAAACAGGACAGGAATTGAAGTCTGTGCTAATAGCAACTCTAAAAATAATCAGTAATGTGTTGAAACAAAGTGGAACACCCAGAAAGCAATAGGTAAAAATTATAACTATGCAGGGTGGGATTGAACAATACGGTGTTGTGCAAATATTATTACAACTACAATATGTTTTAAGAATTAGAAGATTGTTGATGACAAATACATTTCTGAGAAGAATCAGTTATTTTACTTGTTCATTCATTCAGGTGACTATTGAATACTGATTATATATGCCAGCTCTGAGGTAGGGCCTGAAGATACAGAGATATGTCAGTACTGTCTCTATCTTCCAGGTTGTCATGGTTTTACAGAGACAATAGAAAAAAAAAAAAAAACCCACCACATTTATAATGGATGTTTTGAGTGTCTACCTAACGCCATTTTGTTTCCCACTGTGTAGCAGCCAGGAGATTAAGGATTTGTGTGGGATGGACATCACACCCAGCTCCAGGGGCAATTCAGAATCATTTACAACAGTTATTATTTCAGCAATAAGCATATAACCAAAGTGTAAACTTATATGCCATTCTTTTATCTGTAGTGATTGTCTTCTGCACAGAGCTGAGAAATCTTGTTTGATGGCTGTGAGATGCTTGTAATCTTTTTTTAAAAGATTTTATTTATTTATTTTACAAAGATAGAGAACACAAGTATGCAGAGCGGCAGGCAGAGGGAGAGGGAGAAGCAGGCTCCTCACTGAGCAGGGAGCCCGATGGGGGCCTCTATCCCAGAACCCAGGGATCATGACCTGAGCTGAAGGCAGACGCTTAACTGACGGAGCTACCCAGGCATCTCGCTTGTAATCTTTTTTATCAAGATGTGAAAGAGGGATCACGCAGAGTCTGTTGCATCAAGAAGCCACCTTGTGATCAGGAGGAAAGTCAGCCAAGGATACAGCCAAAAGGACCACAGAGAAACTCAGCCAGATAGGACTAAACTGCATTGACGCCTACTCTTCCTCTGGATGTTTGAGTGAAACCAGCCAATAACATTTATTTTTGTGGAAACTTGAGTATGGTGTCTGGGTTTTCTGTCACCTGAAACCAAAAAGAGCATCCAACTAATTTCAAATGACAATACCATTGGGAGGAGTGGAAATAATAGAAATAAGTAGAGGGAATTACTGGATGTACAGAGGAAGAATAAATCAAGGGAGGAAGAAGAGGTAACAACTAATTTAATCTTGGAGAAATGAGTGCAAGAAAATCAAGTTTCCTGTATTATGAGGTAGAGAGTTCAACTTTTCTGTCAGCATAGTGCCTCATTGTCTAACTCTCTAGGACTGCTGCCTACTGGCAAATGGGTCTCTCTTAGCCGAGGCTTCTCTGCAGATGTAGATGTACCATGAGCCTAAAGAAGCTTCAGCTCAAGTGCCCCTCACTTACACTTGCCCCTTTGGACCTGGGGTCAGAGTAGCAGCCCCAGCTGCACATTAGCAATCTGGCTGCCCCAACTTAAAGATCACTCTCTAAAATCTGGCGGTGTCTCTGGGCTGAGGGCAGGGTGAGGGTGGGCTAATGGCACTATTGCACTATTTCTCTATTTTTCTGGCTTCCAGTTAAGCCCTGGTAAACCCCATCAAGTACCTGGATCTTATATTTGACCCTGACGATAAGGGTATGAACAACTCCCCGTTCTCACCGCTGCCTTAAAAACTAAGAACTAGGATTCATGGCTACTTAGCACAGCACCTCCCCAGCCTGAAAGAGTGCAGAAAATAGGCGAAATCTGGCTGAGCTAGATAGACCAGCTGCTGCAGAAGCCGTGTGTGCGCATGCGCATGCGTGGGCAAATTATTTCACAGTGTACGCATATACCAAATTATCACATTGTTTACTTTAAATATGTACAGTTTTGTCAATTATACCTCAATATAGTTGGAGAAAAAGGCACTAAAAAAACTAGAAACTGTATGAATCACAAAATAATAATTGCTAATGTAAAGGTAAAAGCACAGGAGCTTGATGATCTTAGATGCAGTGCACTAGTTCTATTGAAAACCAGCAACACCAACAACAAGCTGGATGTGAAAAATGCTCTGTGATTGAAAGTTCAATAATCCGAATCTCTGCCCTGCTCTACCTCTAACATTAAGAAGCCTGGGCAAGTGATAAACCTCGAATTACTTTTTTACATTGTCAATCTATTTGGCAATACCGAAGTCAGCAAGAAAGATTTAAACATAGTTTAATTAAGAAAATATAATTTTAAAATGATAGAATGATCTATATCTTTGGATAATGCTGCTGACATATAAAGTTAAACAAGACAGAAAGTCTTGTATAGTAAAAACATCACGTAATCCGAATTCAAGAATTCTGATTCTGGCCATGTCTTATCTGTGCCTTTCTTAGGTCATTTGCTTGGGCAGGTGTCGATCTGCTTCCTCTCTAAAATCAGTGTGTTATATAGTTTATCTCTCTGACCTCTCCCAGTTCTAAGATTCCATTGTAAAATACAACTATGCTTCAACTGTTCAAACTTTATATCACTTCCTTCATATAAAACGTTTGTTTGTAATAATCCTTCCTGAGGTTTATAGCATTTCTTGAATCTGAAAAATCATGGCCATTGTTTTTTTTTCTTCAAATACTGCTTTAGTCAGATTCTCTCTCCTTTCTTTTTACACCTCAGATTATTCTTAGTTTAAATCCTTTCACATCACCATGTCTAATGCGTCTCTTATGCTTCTTTCTGTATTTTCTATCCTTTTAACTGTCTGTGCTTCAGTTTGTCTTTTTCTGACCCACCTTTCAGTTTACAAATTCTCAGCTGCATCTATTTTGGTTTTTGGTAAGTTGACTATGAGGTGTTTACTTATAGTTTTCTTTGACATATCTTTTCTTGATTTCAGTGCGTTTTTCTGGAGCTTTGAATTACTATTTTTGCCAGTTTGAAAATTCTCTGTCGTTATCTCTTCCAGTATTGTTTCTGCCACATTGTCTTTCTCTTTTCTTCTGGACATCCAGTATACATTAGATCTTTGAGCTGTGTCCAATGTATCTCTTAAACACTGTTTTTATTTTTCCTCATTTTCCTCTCTGACACTTAGTTTTTTTTATATTTCCTAGGGACCTGTTTCTGATTTTACAAACCTTGCATTTTACTTTGTCCAATCTGCCCTTTAAACCCAAATAAATTCTTTATATCTATCTATCTATCTATCTATCTATCTATCTATCTATCTATCTATCATCTATCATCTATCTATCTACATTTCAGATTAAGAATGTCCATTTGATTCCTTTTTATAGGTCCCAATTTGCTGTTGAAATTTTCTCACTCATCTTTTTTGTTCATCTTTTGCTTTTTTAAATTACTAATCTCAGTATTTTAAAGTCTGAATCACCTGTGGATTCTTTATATCTCTCTCTCCCCCCCCCTTTTTTTTAAATCATTATCTCTATTTTATAGCTCAGGAAAATAAGACATGTCACAAAAAATGAAATCCACTGTATAACATGTAATATAGTTATTACAGGTCTTAGTTCAGGTCTTGAAATAGAATTTGGTGTCTTAACCATCATTTCCCACATTTTTAAAAGGATTTATTTATTTTAGAGAGAGAGAGAGGAGGGTCAGAGGGAGAGAAAATCTCAAGCAGACTTTTGCTGAGAGTGGAGCCTGATGCAGGGCTCCATCCCATGACCCTGAGATAATGACCTGACCCCAAATCAAGAGTGAACCACTTAACTGAGCCATCCAGGGGCCCCTTTCATTTCCCAAATTTAATCAATAAACATTATTCCTCTTCCCAAAAAAGTTACCCATATTAAACACACTGAAAATAAACATTAAACACTATTAAGTGATGAGTAGCTCTAAATCTCTCTAACCTCTTTGCATTCATTAACTAGCACTCCAGAGTAAAAATAATTATGGTTTCCTATTTCTTTAAAATATTGACTGAAAAAGATTTCCAATTTTGAAAGCAGATTAAAAACTAATGGCATGTGGTTTTAAACAGAAATATACCTTAATTATCAAGCTAAAGCCATAGCAAAAAAAATAACGACATTATCACTTGACGTTTGCTTCAGCCTACTGTTCACTTTCGAATCACTCTTAAATTAATTCCACAGAAAGTCTGCTAGTTCATGGACTTGTCCCACAGCACATCAGGGAATCACTAATACACTGGACAGTTAGAAAGAACAATGGCAGTAGAACATCTTATTTTACACAGAAGTGGGAATTGTTATGAAAATTTTTTCTTGGTCAGTAACAAGATTATAATCCCTTATAATATGGCATATTTTAATGTTGAAAGAATAAAATAAGCAAGTGAGCACCATAATACACTTGAAATAAAAAAGACTGCTATAACTTTCATAGGCACAAAGTTCCCATTTCAAGCACATCTAGTAACCCTCATTATTTATTAGGACTATTTCATATATGCCATCTTACAAATAAGCAACACTTTACAAAAGGCTCTTACCTACTGCATAAGTCTTAGGATAAATGTGTTTATACTTTGAACAGTCATGTGGATACTATAAAGATTACTATACTTGGTGAGATTTCTTGCCTTCCCTCATAATTTCTTTAATCTCTTTTTACAGTGAACAAATAATCTTCTAAAACATCTGGATCTTGTAAGTACGGGTCATCTCCTGGTTAAAACTGGAGCACCTCACAGCAGTTAAAAATGTGATGGGCATTAAATGTGTAGATTGCTTTAGGTAGCATTGACATCTTCACAATATTTGTTCTTCCAATCCATGAGCATGGAACGTTTTTCCATTTCTTTGTGTCTTCTTCAATTTCTTTCATGAGTATTTTATAGTTTTCTGAGTACAGATTCTTTGCCTCTTTGGTTAAATTTATTCCTAGGTATCTTATGGTTTTGGGTGCAATTGTAAATGGGATCGACTCCTTAATTTCTCTTTCTTCTCTCTTGTTGTTGGTGTATAGGAATGCAACTGATTTCTGTGCATTGATTTTATATCCTTCCACTTTACTGAATT
>NC_138370.1:58754961-58802239 GCF_054177405.1 Leptonychotes weddellii
CCTCAGGAGAATTCTGGGGTGACTGTGCAGTGCACCTTGTGTGCTTTCCTTTCTCAAGAATTCTAGATGCTCACTGTTACTTGAACTGGTTTTCCAATGCTTTCAAAGCATTGTTTACATGTTTTTCCAAGTTTTAAAGTTATTTTTGGTACAAGATTTAGTTCAACATAAGCTAAGTTGTTGGGTCCAGGGCCAAAATTTTTATCCATTAATTTTTCTTTAAATTTTATTTATTTATTTGACAGAGAGAGAGAGCATAAGCAGGGGGAGTGGCAGGCAGAGGGAGAAGCAGGCTCCCTGCTGAGAAAGAAGTCGATGCAGGACTCCATCCCAGGACCCTGGGATCATGACCTGAGCCGAAGGAAGATGCTTAACCGACTGAGCCACCCAGGTGCCCCTATCCATTAAATTTTAATTTCAACAATTTATCATCTCCAAATGCTATTGTTTTAAATTTCTTTTTAATATGTCCTCATTATTTTAAATTCTTTTTTGTTGCATGCTCACTTTGTCTTCCTTTAAACATTTTTTGTATATACTAAATTTATATTTAGATTCTGATAATTTTAAAATGTCTCAGTTTTCTTTTTTCTTCTTTGTATGCTTGGTGATTTTTTTATATTTACCTCATAAACTGATAACAGTTTGTGAAAGTTATAAATTTGAGAGCCCTTCCATTTTAGAAAACTTGTAAACAGTGGATTATATGTTTTTTCTTATTTATCCTGGGTCTAGGTTTAAAGAAAGAAGGCCTTTGAGAGTAACCAGCCTGACATACTGTTGAGGCAGAAGTTATGTATTTTGATCTCAAATTATGCTCTCCGTGGAAAACTTAGAAAAGCAATACAATTGTTTTATGATATACTTAGATTCACCAACTTCGTGGACATTTAAAAGCTTTAGCTGCAGGAATTCCAAACCCATCTTATTAAACTTATTTATTTAAAAAAATATGTATTTGAGAGGGAAAATTACTAACTTGTTAGCCAAAATTCAACTAATTTTAAAGGAGTCTTTTCTTACTTAAGGAAAAGAAAAATGCCTTTTTTCCCCCTAGGATCCAATAAGGGAATAAGTGAAAATAAGCTTTGGTTCAGTTTGAAATTTATGATGGATTGGTAGGTGAATTATTCATTAAATGAAAATGAGTAATCTATAAAACTAATCAAGCCAGTCTAGTACCATTATATGGCAGATGACAAATTTGGTCAGATTAGAATTGTCATATTTGACGCTGTGTGTAGGCGTGATCTATAAAACAATGGGAAGACTTGAAGTCTGAACTTAGATGATGTGCCTGTTGGGTGTGGGCATGTTCTAAGGGTGGCAGATGGGCAAAAAGGTGGAGAACTGACAGAGCTGACAGTTTCGGAAGGCAATCCAGCTGGAAGGTCAGATCCTATACACTCCTCACTGCTAGCCCACTGAGTATCTTTTTTGCTGCTACATCCAAAGTGACTTGACAATGCCTGTCACATAGTAGTTGCACCAAAAAGATTTTAAATAAAAAACCCCAAAAGAATGATGTAGGAGTCTAAAGAAAATTAGACTCAGTCTCTGAAAATTAGACGTTTCTCCATAATAGGGAGATATCTGCCAGGAGAACTGGTGAGATTAAGTGAGCCAAGAATTGAATGGCCTCTCCCCAGATCAGTAGGTAAGTGGGCATTATGATCTCTGAATCTCTCTTTGCCCATAATAAGTGAATATTTCTAAGGTCTATTTTCCCTATCACAGTGTCCCAGTAGTGACAAAGTTAACTTTTTGTTGTTGTTGTATGCTAATGGCTTTTATTTATGGATTCATCTAATCCTCACACCAACTCTATGAGGTGCTATTATTAAACTATTATACTACTATTACCATCAGTTATTATTTTTCTGGGAATATTGCTAGAAGCCTAGAGGGAGTGTGTCTAACCAGGCTGAAAGTGTCAAATTGCCTGAGGTCGAATTCTTCAAAGTGTGATCTACACTAAATACCTTGTATGACAAATGTCCCATGATTCCAATTACATTGCCAAGGACCCACCTTACTAGAGCCTCCATGGTTACCATGGACTAATTCTAAATACCAATGGCAAAAATGACCAAAGATTTGAATCCAAAGTAGCATGCCGAATATATTCCTGATTAATTTTAAGTCCTTTGTTAAGTAGAGAAGGAGATAGTGAGCAAATTCTGGATAATATGCTGCATTGGTAACTTGGTAAGACTGCCAACTATTTCTTGAACCTGAAATTATGTATTGATCAATGTTTTATCCATCCATCATTTATTCTTGGGGTCCCTTTAGAGAGTGCTTAGTCACTAGCATCATCCTTGCAAGAAAAAAGAGCGAGTGAATGAGCCATTACCTCTTATTGTGTACAAGCACTGTGCTAAGTGCTTTATGTATAGCATATTTTAGAATAGCCCTGTGAGCTAGATATAATAAGTTTTTCCGATGAGGAAACCGAGCAAAATGAAATATTTTGGTGTCTTAGTTTGGGCTGCAAGAACAAATTACCCTGGACTAGATTGGATTAAAGAACGGAAATTTATTTCTCACAGTTCTGAAGGCTGGGCAGTCTGAGATCAAAGTGCTAGCATGGTTGGGTTCTGGTGAGAACCTTCTCCATGGTTCGCAGATGACTACTTTCTTGCTGTGTCCTCACATGGCAGAGACCAGAGAGAGGAAGCAGGCTCTCTTTTGTCTCTTCTAACAGGGGCAATGTTTCCATCATGAGGGCTCTACCTTCATGACCTGGTTACTTCCCAGAGGCCCCGCCTCCATTTACCTCACGTTGGTAATTAGAGTTCCAACATATGAATTTTGAGGGGGCACAAACATTCAGGTCACAGCACTTGCCAAAAGCACCCAGCTAAGAATGTTTTGTTTACAAATTCCTCAAATCAATGGAATTAAATGTAGATTTATTGTCAGAAACTGTATTTCTGGCTATTTCTATATTATAAGCAATTAGGACAAAGTTTAAAAAAAAAAAAAAGGAGTATTGCTTCTGAGCTGGTGACTACCTCAATCAAGTTTACTTTATTCCCCAAAGAACTCCAAAATAATGTGCATGCTTAACCAAAGCACTGGTTATTTCCTGTGGAAAAATGATTGAGGTATGTTATATTTAGGGAAATGACATGTTTATTCTTATACAAATATTTAATTTTCTTCTATGTGTTATACTGCTTTGTATCTGCTTGCTTTTTACATTTCGGAACCCATTCCAGGCTTCTCATCAAAGCTTTTTGGCTTATAATTGTTGACTATGTTACACATTATGTGGCCATGGGAACCCTCTAACCGCCTTTTGGAAAAGAGTGTGATTTTCCTATAAAAGGTTTCTTTATGGGTATAGAGCTGGTGATGGCCTGTAGAGGATTTGATTTCTTCCTATAATTTTCTGTAGAAGTCCCTCCATACCCAGGAGTTTTCCTGGTTTCCCAGAATCTACAGGCTATGACCCTGCTTTGAGAAAGGGGCTAGAATCAATAGGGTCAGGTAGGTGAGAGTGCTTAGCTGGGCAGAACATGTGATATTAGCGTATTCTGTCTTTTCCCAACCAATGGATGAAGTGTTAAGGAGGAAATGAACTCTCATAAAGAAGGAAAAGGTAGAGATAACTTTACATAAATTGCAAATGCTGTTTTGAATCTTCTTACAACTTTTTGCTTTGTTTTATCCCTTCTCTTTTGGCATTGTCCTATCTTCTTCCTGGCCTGCCCCATTCTTTTTGGGGTTCCTCAACCAGAGCAATGGTTGCCAAACTTTAGCATGCCTCAGATTACCTGGAGGGCTTGTCACAATACAGACTGCAGAGCCTCGTCTCCAGAGTCTCTAATCCAGTAGGTTTGGGGATTTACATTTCTTATAAATTCCCAGGGGAAATTGATGCTGATGGTCCGGGCCCACACTTTGAGAGACCATGGTCTAGAGACTGTGCTTTATTATTTTAATAGTTTCATTCATTTATTCATTATTTCATTCATTCACTCATCATTCATTCAATATTTATTGGGACATTACTGGGTCTTTAGTGGGTCTTTAATAAACGTTAAGTGGCTGTGCGTTTCCCTGAGTCTCAGCAGCCTATGGGTACCAAGCACTCTTTAGTGGGAGTGACTCAAATTGCACCGACTCTTACCCTCTCCCGCATAAAATAAGATCTCCAGCACCTCTAAGACAAGTATGCAACTGTGTCACAGGATGCCAGGGCTTGTCACCCAGTCAATTCTGGTTACCTTGTTCTAGCTCCTCCTGGATGTTTTCCGACTGTGCAGCTACTTAAGGGCGCCTCATGGCTGAGCCTGCTGCCGCTGCTGCCTTCCATGAGAAGCATCAGGTCCATGCTAGGGGCGCTGCCTGACAGTGTGCCTGAGATTGGAAGGGTGGGGACAGTGGGATGCTCCCTGACTCTGCATTACATTTCCTTGCCTGGAAACCAAAGTGGGCTGCTGATGCCTCGATATCTTACAGGACAAGACGTGAAAATATCTCCATCTGGGTTTGCCTGTTGTTATTTCCTGGGGCTTGAATCTCTAGAGCTGGGAAGGTGGGAATGGGTGGATGGGCAGGGAATGTGATAGTAACCCTTTCTGTCTTTTTGAATCCAGCTTCTTTAAAAGTGCACGAACATGCATGTGCAGTTTTCACACCCCGGCAACTTCTCAGATATGCCACGCATGCCTGAATCACAGTGGGAGGCACAGCTAAGCCTCAAAACTACTAGATACAGAGGCAAAAAGAACCCCCAATTTCTCTCTACCTCTCCTCCTGCACTTTGAAGGTGTTTGTTTATAATCCTGTTGCATTTCTAATATGCCAAACAATCTGGTCTAGCCAGGGTGCCTTCCTTCCTTTAACTGTACTCTGCAACTTCTTTCTTTCATGCAAACGATGCCTTAGGTGAGGAGAAAAGAGACAATTTGTAGCTCTGCATGATTTGCTGCAAGGAGCCTAAGGATTAAGACAGCTTTATCCAATCTTTACGCCTTTACATGGGCCCCAAACCACTGCTGCTTGGGTTTCCTATCCTAAGCCAAGAATGACCGAGGGCCGGTGCGTTTGGCCTCGTTTATGTGTGTGTGGCCTGGGGGTGGAGGTGGGAGGCAGAGCATCGAGGCCTTCAGCGCCCAGGGCTGAGGTAGAGGAGCTTTATTGTCTAGATTGTCCGGGGGCTTTTAAAGGGAACTCAGGTGGCCTCTGACTTACCTATGTCTTCTCTTACTCCGTGAGGACTCTATGCATTCTTGGGTTTCAGAACTACAAAACAAATGCTGGTTCTTTTTTAAAAAAATTTTTATTGTTATGTTAATCACCAACAAATGCTGGTTATTTTAAGAGGCAGAAATGATCTAAGTATCCCAAAGTGAAATAACAACCCATAAATATTCTATTTCAAACATATGTCAAATTGGCTGTCATACATTTTATTTCTTTCCTGTATTACGCTCCGTGCATACAAACATTGCGCAGTTTCTGGTCATGCGGCAGAAGCATCCTGACCCAAACACACCTTTTATATAAATGGAACAAACAGTTGCAGGGAAATGAGGCTAACTGGATGATTGCAGGAGATTTCCATACTGGGAAAAGGCACGGAGGCTCGTGTTCCTCTTTGCCAGGTATAACAGGAAATAGAGGAGAACACCCAATGCAATGAAGTGTCAGGCACTGTGTCCCCTGGAAATATGCCTATTTGGTGCCCTTCTGGTCACACATGAGAGATCAAGAGCTGGCACGAAGCATCACTTCCTAGATTTGTAAGGCTAGCTCTGAGAAGACAGCTAGTTTTCTTTTAAAGTGCTTCTCCTATCTATGGCAAGTAGATGTAGTGGTGTAGGTCAACAGGGAAGATGTCCTTAAGAGTGACTGAATAATCAAGTGTCAGATAGAAGTGCACACATTTTTTTAATATAATGGAACACTGTAACTTCTTTTGAAGACATGTATAATTTGGAGCACTATTTAAGGAACTACAAACTTCTTGGTATCAATCAAACACCTTTATTTTTTTTTTAAGATTTCATTTATCTTGAGAGAGAGAGCATGCAAGCAGGGGGAGGGGCAGAGGCAGGAGAGAGAGAATCTCAAGCAGACTCCACACTGACTGCAGAGCCCGACGCGGGGCTCAATCTAACGACCCTGAGATCATAACCTGAGCCGAAATCAAGAACTGGACGCTCAACTGACTGAGCCACCCAGGTGCCCCAATCAAACACTTTTATGACAACATTTCAAAGATTATAAGATAATTCTTCAGTGTCAGGACAGGCCAGCTTGGGGCTGCCCAGGCCTGGTATTAGAATGGATAGCAAAAATATCAGCAAATTCCCTATCACAAGCAGGACAGGGGTGGTACCTAAGAACCTAGGCTAAAGCCAGCATTATAGTTCTAGAAGTGCTAGAGGTCCTACAGGCTGGGGAAGGTTGTGAGCAAAGATTAGGGACCCAGTGGAAGGGTCTGGTCAGCACAGAGCCAGGAACAAAGTGTTCATTTGTAGGTCTGTAATCTATGTAACGAGCATGGGTCCACAACAGCAAGGAGAAGCTGGATACTTAGTGTTTCAATGACTGGAGTCCTTAGATACTCCTCCTCTTCACTTTCTGAATGGCTCTGAGGCGGTGGCTTAGCTTGAACCCACGGTAGCAGCAACAGGTACACCTGACAGGAGTGGACAAACGAGAAATCTGAGTCATGTGAATGGCAAATCTGGAGCCCTACACACTGTCCAATCTGGTCCTGGAGTTCTCCCAGCCCGAAGAAGAAGCAGCCTTTACTGCCCTCGGGGCTTACTTACAGTTGGAAGCCTTGGAGGATTTAAAGATTATTTTACTGCCAGTGAAACCTAAGACTTACCACTTGACTGCAAGAAGGTGTTAATTTGCTCTGAAACTAGCCATTTAACTTTTAGAAGAGTGAAATATAACTCCGCACATTGGAAGTTTTTCCAAGTATGGATTGCCGGGCTCTACCTCAGACCGATTAAATTAGAATCCCTGGAGAGGTGGATGGGCCCTAGGTATCTATATATTTTAAAAGTTTTCAATGATTTTATTTTTCTTTAGCTTTTTAAATTTACTTTTAAATGATGAAAACATAACGAACTCTTCATTGTAAATAAAAATAAGTAAAAAATTATTTCTACTCCCTTTCTATATAGAGGTAGAACATATGCAAGATAGAAAGAATATAAAAAGAATATTTATTTACCTACCAACTCTTTCATAAATCATAAACGTATAGCCCACAAAATGTCCCAAAATAAACATCCTTTCATAAATACTATGTAGTTCAAGAAATTGCATGTTACCAGAGGCTCCTGACCCTGCTTATGTTGCTGTAATGTAATCTGATGTAATCAGAAAACAATTTTCATTGGGGTTCCTGGGTGGCTCAGCCAGTTAAGCATTGGACTCTTGATTTTGGCTCAGGTCATGATCTCAGGGTCATGAGATTGAGCCCCGGGTCCAGCTCCGCATTCAGTGGGGAGTCTGCTTAAGATTCTCTCTCCCTCTCCCTCTGCCCCTCTCCCACTCCCAACTCCCCACACCCCCACCCCCGCACTCACTCACTTGTTCTCTCTTTCTCCCCTTCTCTAAAAAAAAAAAGAAAAGAAAAGAAAAAAAAGAAAAGAAAAAAAAGAAAAGAAAAAAGAAAGAAGAATTTTCATTATTCTCCCCACTGCCTATTCAAACCTGCTCTGTGGCCTAGTAACACTTTCCAACTCCCTTGGATAAAAACCCACACAAGATTTTTCTCCTCATACTTAGAATTTTTAAAATGCCTCCACTCATTTTAGTCACACACACACACACAGTTTGCACAAAAACTAATCAAAATGTTTGATCCAAATAGTCAAAATTTTCAAATTTCTTTTATTTACTTTTATTTCTTTTTATGTTAGTCACCATACAATTTTAATGAGCCATATCATTGTTTTATTGTCTACCTTCCCGCTTTGTTTTCCTCGTGGATTTTTTTTTTTTTAATGGAGAGAAAGCACTTTAGGTATGAGGATTTGATCTCTCTGATCAAATATTAATACCAACATCAAATATTTGGAGTATTATATGTGCGCTCACATGTTATATGTGAATGTCATATCGTGACAACAAACTTTCAAGCCATTACTCATTCAAGGAATTTAGCTTTATTTATTCTTGTCCACTGTGTTGGTTATATCCATATATTGACTACACCAATAATTCAATGAGCGTGTTCCTAATTATATGATGATAGTTTCCCTTTGATGCAGTGATGATGCCCTGTCAAGCTGCCTGGGCTGGGAGAAAGGCCTCTGAGAAGTTCAATAAGGTGCTCGGGGAATAAAAAATATTGACTAATCTTTCAAATTATTATTCTGTCACCGCTATCTCATTTAACCATCACAAGAAACTGATGGGGTAAGTGCTATTATTAGTCGTCTCTTAGAGAGGGAAACTGAGGCTAGAGAGGTAAGGCTACTTGTCACAAGGGACCACAGCTAGAAAGCAAAGGAGGATTAGGAGCCAGGCTTTCTCCCTCTGGAGCCCATTCTCTAAATATCCTACCCTTTAGCCTCTACTAATCCCTCTTGCAGCTGTAAGAGGAGGCAATGTGCTGGTCTTCTAATAAAGAGACCTTCACTGGGGTGAGGGGCAGTCAAGCAAATTTGCCAACTCACACATCACTCATCAATTTCCAAAACATTTCTTCTAAAGAAGTTGCTTTAGAAACAGCCAGCAGAGGCTTCTGCTTGTTATAACCTGGCTTCTGCTTTTAATTTAAGATGTACTTTTAATTTTTAGAGTCAGGTCAGTTATTCTTCTTGATATGTGAAAAGAATAATATCATTATAATATATTTTTTTAAAATATTTTATTCATTTATTTGAGAGAGAGAAAGTGAGTGAGAGAGAGCACTAGTGGAGGGAGGGGCAGAGGGAGAAGCAGACTCCCCGCTGAGCAGGGAGCCCTATGTGGGGGCTTGATCCCAGGACCCTGGGATCATGACCTGAGCCGAAGGCAGACACTTAACCATCTGAGCCACCCAGACGCCCCTAATATCGTTATAATAAAACAATTCTGTCATGGTTTCCTTTCAAAAAGTGAACATTTACTACCTAGAAAATAATTCTGTGCTTATGAGTTTAAGAGTTTTGGAACACAAAGAATGCTTTTGGAAAAATGCTTGAAGTCTCATGAAGTTTAGCCAAAATCCACAGGTACTTCTAGACTATTGTCAATATTGGAATTGTTCCTCTCCTTTCTCCATGTGGCAGAACTTTTAAAAAAGAAGACAGGTCTGAGTTCGAGTGCTAAAGTAACAGCTGTATTATAATTTTTTGGCATTTTTCACTCGGAAGTTTATTCGTTCCTTCTCTCTACATTTCAGTCCCTTGATCTTTTTTTGCATTGTAAAATACAGTATTTTTAGGATTATACACCATACGCTAATCTCCTACCTGCCCCCCAGTATCACAAACTTCTTTTCCAGTGGGGCAAACAATCCCTGTCACTGTCCTACCTTCTGATTCTATTTGCCTTCGAAGCAAAAAGAATGAGCTTAAATGAGACCCAGAGGTCATCAACCCTGCCTTTGTGCCAGGACATGTAAACTCCCCAAGCCAATTACTAACCTGTTCTAAAACAACCTCCAATCAGAGAGAATCCATGACTTCTTTTTGTGAGTCGTTGCACCATGCAAGAGCACACTGTAAATGTCTTCCCCTATCTGTGTGCACTCTTATCTCACCGTTCTATTTTTTTCCTCTTTTAAGTTAACTCTTTCTTACCTTTTTACGAACCTCTAGGCCTTCTCAGAAGAGGTGGAGGACAAATATTACTCTGTAAACAGTCAAGACAGTAAGGTGAGTCGTAGTCCCTGGGAACCTTGGTGCTCTAATCCCCAGCTACACGGGATGGACAGCAGGGTTCCGGCATTCCTCATTTTATAAGGTATTTATCCCGCTGCCGCTAAGCAAACACTCTCAATCCTTTTAAACTCCATGAGACTGACATTTCTGAGTCTGTTTCCAAACAGGACACTAGAGGGCTCCCAGGGGTTAAAAATAAGTGGAAAATGATTTGAATGAAAACTGCTTCTGTACGGCTTTGGCTTTTGTTTTTTCAGACCTTAAAATTAAAGTTTATTTTTTAGACTATTAAAAACAAAAAAACCTAACGCGTCTTAAACTGGGATACCAGCGGCCAGTTGACAAGTAACCGTTTTGCTTTGCAATCAGGAGTTTTCAAGGGAGCTTTTAAAGCTGAGCTATTTGAAATGTGGAACACTCTTGACCATGAAATATGTTCTACTTACATGCCTCAGCCTTTAAAAGTTCTTTGCATTACAGTCAGGGATTACATTCTTCCTGGAGCCAAGCATGGGGCCAGCTGTGTAAGTAAGGTTGCTTATGAGTTCTTCTTTTTAATAATGTGAAAAAAATAGAGCTAGAGATCCCTTTATTTTCTTTCAGCTGACTTTTGTGGGAAGAAAAGAAATGAAAAGCAATCGGATTTGTGTTTTGTGTTTATGTGTGTGAGTGTGTGTGTGACTGAATAAACATAACTTCTGAGATATATGGACATTTATGGCTTTATATTGAAATCATTCTTCATTAGGGATGATGAAACACAGAATGAAGAAAAAATTGTACCATCAGATTAAGAGAATATGTTTCTGAATTTGAATGTTAATATTTGGTGCTTCTGCCTAATTTGTAATGCAGGACTTTAAAAAATAAACACGGGATGGCTATAGATTGTTCTTAAAAATCATCTCTCCCTTGTCTGAAATTATTTCTAGATTTCAAAAAGCGTTTGTCAAATTTTAATACTTTTCTTTCAGAATCAAATTAAATGACTCTAGCCACAAGTTATAAAATATTCTTGGATTTTCGTGGCTTGTTTTCACTAATTTAAACTGAATATCGAATCTATACGTCTGTCCTGTTACTCTTTTTTAAACTTTATTTAAAAAAAATTTCATGGTGGTGCTATTCATGAAAGGAAAGGGTTACTTTTTTCCTTTACTCTTGAAGAGGAACTGAACTCGTTTGAGACTGTGACTCAGTTAACTCTGTTTCCATTCATTCCCAGAAACAAGCCACACTTCTCCTTGGGGAGGCCGATAGGAGTTTAAAAGATTTGTTGTGGCGAGTGTCAGAAACATTCCCAACTTCATCACCAACCCTTTACTTCCACCTCTACTCTACCCACGGGAGACCACTTATATACCTAAGCGGAGGCAACAGCTGAATTCAGGAAACCATGCATCATGTCAGCAGGAACCAACTGCAGACTTTAAACTCTGTTCAACATGTGGATGCAGCAGAGAAATGACCTGTCCAGACAAGCCAGGGCAGCTCATAAACTGGTTCATCTGCTCCCTGTGCGTCCCGCGGGTGCGTAAACTCTGGAGCAGCCGGCGCCCAAGGACCCGGAGGAACCTCCTGCTGGGCACTGCCTGCGCCATCTACCTGGGCTTTCTGGTGAGCCAGGTGGGACGTGCCTCTCTCCAGCAAGGAAGGGCAGCAGAAAAGGGGCCACACCAGAGCCACGACACCGCCGAGGCACCCTTCCCTGAGATACCCTTGGATGGTACCCTGGCCCCTCCAGAGTCTCAGGGCAATGGGACCACGCTGCAGCTCAACGTGGTGTACATTACCCTACGCTCCAAGCGCAGCAAGCCTGCCAATATCCGTGGCACCGTGAAACCCAAGCGCAGGAAGAAGTATGCAGTGGCATCGCCAGCCCTGGGACAGGAGGCTTTGGTCGGACCATCCCTTCAGCCACAGGATGGTTCAAGGGCAGCTGATGCTGAAGTGCCTGGGTACGTCCAGGGAGCAAATCTGGCCAAGGCTGGGGAAAGACCCTGGAGGCTGATACGGGGCTCAGAAGTGCACGTGGCGGGCTCAGATTTTCAGCGGCGCAAGACCCAGGAGAGCAACATCAGGATCTACAGTGAGAGCGCCCCCTCGTGGCTGAGCAAAGAAGACATCCTCCGAATGCGCCTGTTGGCGGATGGTGCAGTGGCAGGTCTTCAGCCCGTGTCCTCCAAAAGCGGAGCGCGCTTGCTGGTGCTAGAGGCGAGCGCCGCTGGCTCTGTGCCCGGCTGTGGCCCCAGCCCTTGTGGACTACTCAAGCAGCCTTTGGACATGAGCGAGGTGTTTGCCTTCCACCTGGACAGGATCCTTGGGCTCAACAGGACCCTGCCGTCTGTGAGCAGGAAATCAGAGTTCATCCAAGGTAACAGCTTCACGTGCTTCGTGATTTGCAGCTGTTGGGGATTCGGGTTGATTTTTCTCTTTTCCCTCACTCTCTTTTTCGAAATGATTTTCTCCACCCACGTCTCACATTTGGACAGCAGCAGCATGTCTTTCCATACGTTTGGCATTCTTTATTTCCCAACTTTGGTAGGATATGAGCGTTCCAGGGAAACGCTGTACTCAACATGCAAGGGTAAGCCCACACTGTGTAATCTTTGCTCTCCTTTTCCCTCACTGCACTTCCCAGCGGCTTATTAAATCTAATTAAAGCCAGTGGCAATTTGCATGATGAGAAGAGGAAGCGGGGTGGAGGCAAAGAACTTGCTGACAATCAGGCATATTATTAGAGAGGTTACTGTGGAAGTAAGTAGAATTTCATTCCTTAGGAGTTTTTAAAAAAGTGAAGGGGATCTCCCATCCAAAAAGTGAAGGGGAGAGGGCGTTATCTTTCTTCAGCAGATGGAATCTTTTTAAAAGGCCCAGAGCCAGACCATGTTAGATTTGACCATTTGGTTCTTTTACAATGGATTTAACCCCCTTATTTTACAAAGAAAATGAAGTGAAAATAGGGAATTTGTTCGGTATATACTAACCAGCTATATGGTTTCTTCAAGCCCATGACTATAATTTATTGAGCCTGATTGCTAAGACTCTGTCACGTGACAAATATTTCGGCAGGCTCTGGGGTATGTAACCAGTCACTTTAGTGGCAAGCAAAGGGGCTGGTCTGTGGCCATGCTCATGCCATATGAAGGATATTCTCTGAGTCTTGAGGCTGTTCCAGGCTTTGAATACAAAGTAGGGTGGGTCAGTGGCTCGTGTTTGAAAGCAGAATAATCCCAGAATTTGCTGGTATGACTCAAGGCCGGCCCAACAGGCTAGAAAGGACCACAAGGGGATTATAAGATCAAAGAATATTTCTTACTTTTTGTCATCATAAAATTTAGCATTTTATGGAGTCCAGATTGGAAAGGATTAAAATTCTTGGGAGTGGCCAAGAACTAAACTGTATTTCCAATGGCTTTAGGATTATAATTTAGTCTTAAAATGGGTACTTCTAGAAATACTAGTGATTTACTTAGAAAGACTTGGCATTCCTTACTTATCCTGGTCCATGTCTAAGTGCTTCAGATTCACAGGTATGTTTTGATGTCTCAACTTCACGAAATAGTCCACCATGATTATGCTGATGTGAGATAACCTCTCAGACATTTAATAAAAGGTTGGTAAAAAGTCACTTTTCTTGGGTGCTCACTATTTGCTAGGCATTATACTAATTGATTCATACAGTTGATAAATGCCTTGACCCTATGTTTCTCACAACTGAGCTATAAGGTAGGTACCATTATTATTTCCATTCAGTAGGTGTGCAAATTGAGACTTATTTAGCTAAAATAATTGGCCTCAATTTCCACAGCTAGTAAATGGCTAAGTTGAGTTTCAAACATACACCCAGCAAACTGCAGAACTTAAGCTGTTAACCACTGGGCTTAGGTGACTGTATAACTTATCATCCAAAGTGGAAAAACACCCTGGAATAAAAGAAGATATTGGTGAGCATTGAGATAATAGGCATCCACCAAGTCTGTCCTGGACAAAGCAGGGCGTAGCATAGGGTCACTCTTATTACCCTATACTGCCATTCACTATCATGTCATAAAGGCCCCTGGGCAGGGAAGGTGAATTCTTGAGTAGATCTTGAGGCATGGTACTCCAATATGGTAGTTCTCTGGGGCGCTCTCGGATGGACGTCAGGAGAATAAAGTAGTGGGTAGGAACTTACCAACCATGTGACCCAGAAATGTTACAGTATCTCTGAATGCCTCAGTTTCCTCAGCTGTAAAAGGACAATAATACCTACCTCATGAGGTTGTTGTTAGTTAGTACCTGAAAAACACATAGAATGAGTGATTGTCACACAGTAGATCTTCAATAAATATTGTCTATTTTTGTTACTACACTACAAATGTGAGGTACCAAGTTTACTGAGTTACTCACATAGCCTCCAAGCCTCACATATCATGTCTTTACATGACACAACCAGATCTAAAGCCCTGGTTTCTTGATTGCTCAGTTAAACTTTTCAATATCGGGATTCCTTGTATATATTTATTCTGTGCTCTGAATATCCAGCATTTAAAAAAAAATATTTATTTATTTATTTTAGAGAGAATGAGATAGAGAGATGAGGTGAGGGGCAGAGGGGGAGGGAGAGAGAGAATCTCAAGCAAACTCCCACTGAGCGTGGAGCCCGACACGAGACTCGATCCCATGACCCTGAGATCATGACCTGAGTCAAAATAGAGTCAGACGCTTAGCCGACTGAGCCACCTAGGCAGCCCTGAATATCCAGCATTTGTGGGGATAAAAAGGGCAGTTGCACTCAATTTGAAGGAGGGGTTTATAATCCCCATATATCTTGGTGTTCTTCTCTCATTTCAGACGTAAGTGGTGATGGAAAGAAACCAACAAGGTTGTATCAATATGACTCTCCAGTGTGATGAGTTACCTAAGATTATATGTCAAACAATACTAAATCTTTCTTTGTGTTTTCTTTGATACCTTCTCCTATGTAGTTATTGAGAGACATAAAATCAAGCCAATTTCCTCAGGAGTCTATGACATAATTTAAATATAGTTATGAATGCTCTACACAATATAATTCTACTCATGTAGGCTATTATATTGATGTAAAGTACATAAACAGATCAGTTCTGGTCAGGACAGGAGATACATAGACAGTCTTAGGTTCTTGGTATCTATCTCTATCCACCTATTTTTAGGCTTTTCCTGACATGTCTTTCCTCTCCCAATTTCCACAGAAGTGTGTATTTTCCTCTAGGATCCTCTTATTCTTCTTTTGGTCCAAGCTTAGATTTATTTCAGGTTCCCTGTCTACCTAAGGATGTCATAGATCTTACATAGTTGCCCAGGACCTATTTCTGATTCATTTTATATCATCTCTTTGTATTGTAGTTGCTCATTTAATCAACTTTCCATTCCCACTGGTCTCTAGGTCTGTGAAGACAGAGACATTTCCTGTCTTTTTTAGCATTTCTAGATCCTAGTGGGGAGTCTGGCACATGGTAGGTGTTCAATAAATATTTTTGAATGAATGCAGGAATACATTCTTGGCCTGTTCCACTGACTCTTAACAGTAAATCTGTATTTGCTTCTGCTTCCAATACTCAGGAGACAAATACTACCATTTTTAGTTCTAAAGTCAGGCTGAGATTTCTCCTGGAGGATCTTATAAAGAACTCACTGTAGAGGTAATGAAAATGTCTTTGGCAACCTCTGTGTTATGCAAATAATGAGGTTTATAGAGCTTATTCTTGTGAGGATCATCAATATGGTCTGCTGGCCTCACACGGTAATGTAATTTGATAATGAGTTTTCTCTCGGAGGAACTGTTGGATTATTTTAGGTATATATTTCTCTGATGATCTGGCTTGGTCTAAGAACAGGTATTTTAATATCTGGGAGAGTGAGTAGCCAGAAAATCCTGTGAGTAATCCTGCCCTAAGTGTTGTTTCTGTTCTCTGAGTGTTGATTAATGTTTGTGAAAATAAATTCACGCCCAGTACCAAGAACATAGTTCGTCTGTACTGTGAATCAAATATAGATATTTGGCTTATCTCAGTAAATCTTTCCAAGAAACCTTTGCGGTAGAAAAATTTTTTTAACCTTAATTTTAAGATGGAAAAAAGGTAATAAGAAGATTGCTCTAGGTCATACAATGAGTTAGTTATCCAGAAAGAGTTCTTGCCTTCTAACTTCCTTGTCTTTCCTATTTTCATCAATCTGCTTCCTTCAACGAATCCTTTAAGGGGCCTTAAGGTATGACTTTTTTTTTTCCTCCATCACCGCAGTATATTAGTACATCTGCTTACTTTTTTTTTTTTTAAAGATTTTATTTATTTATTTTAGAGAGAGAGAATGAGAGACAGAGAGCACGAGAGGGAGGAGGGTCAGAGGGGGAAGCAGACCCCCCGCCGAGCAGGGAGCCCGATGCGGGACTCGATCCCGGCACTCCGCGATCATGACCTGAGCCGAAGGCAGTCGCTTAACCAACTGAGCCACCCAGGCGCCCAGTACATCTGCTTACTTAATATTGTGAACTAGTGCAGGCTATGAGAGCCTCTTTTTTCTCAAGGAGGCAACAACCTTTAGAGCAAAAGTAATGTTGAGGTTACAATATGCTCGGCACTGTTTTAAGTACCGTGCATGAATTATCTCATTAAATCCTCATAAACATTTTACAAGGTGGATCCTCAATGAGAGACATTTTCTGAGGTAGATGTGGAGGCCCGGAGTAATTACATACTTTGCTCAAAGTCATGTAATCGCCTGTATGGGTAAAGGACACATGAGATGCGGAGGGAGATGTGAGAGAGTCCAGTGCTATGATTAAATGATCTACCTGCCCCCAGCCTCTCAGATGAATCTTTCTGTTGATTCAGTCCGAAGACAAAAGGTCTCCATTATAAAGCTCATCTTCAGGTTTCGTTTGTTTGTTTTTTTAATTAGTAAAACTGTTGTGGGTGATCCTATCAGCAAAGACCCACTAGCCCAGGTTAGCTTGGGACAGGTTTTTGGTTGTATAACTTGAAGAATTCTATGTGATTCTCCTTGAATACAAAAAAGTATGTATGTGAAATTCGTGGACTCACTGACCCGGTACCGTATACGAGGCCATTTTCTGACAGGTGCGACTCCAAAGATAACCCCGAAAATGAGAAGGGTGTCCTTGGGGAGAGGCAAGGTTGTAATTAGGTAGGGGCTGCTGGTGGTGTGTCATGCCACAAAATCTAGCAATTCCCACTGGAACAGAGTCTCATCCTGTGCATATCTACGTGGGAAATGCAAAATTGCATGGAAATATAGAATCAAAGGGCTTTTAAAAAAATCAGTTTCTGCAACAATGACATCTTCGTCATCTGTGAATTTGTAATGAATCTCGTGTTATACATCATCCAGTTCCTGTACTGCATTTGGCATTATATGTCTATGCCTCACTTCATCATTCTGTAAAGAAGATACTATCGATACTTTAAATATCAGAGTACGCTGAGATTCAGCAAGATTATGAAATTTGCCCAAGGACACATAGCTAGTAAGCAATGGAACTGAAATTTGTAACCATTCTGTCTGATACATAAAGCCCCCTCAAGTGGATTCTCTTAACCCACATCACCTCTCAGATATAACTTGGTATAGTTATGGGATAGTGGCAAAAATGGGCAAATTTTAGCATGGTGATTTCTGATTTGCCACTACTGTTCCTACTTAATTTCTGTTTTCAATTCAACAATTTAACAGGGGTAATATTTTTGTATAAAGGAAGTATGACATACCACTCTGAACACTGCTGCAAGGTTTTTGTTTTTGTGTTTTTTTTTAAATGCAAGCTGATGTTTACCAGATTTTCTTGTTTTACCATAAACGATCATAGATATGCAAACATGACTGAACATATTGGTAAGTTTTCTGCCAAACTACCCTTGCAAAAGTCATACATCATTTCAAGGGTCACCAGACACTGTATGGTGCTGATATATTCAATTTTTTTAATAAAATATTTTAAAATGTTTACCTGAGATTAGAAAAGCAGACTACATCCATATAAAAGTCAAGAGCACAAGAAAACCCAGCACCCCTCTGTGATCTTCGATTTAGCGGCTTTGCCAAAGCTTCCCTAGCAGTCTGCACAGTAATGTGAATGAATCCCAAGGGACACCGTTTTGGTAGCATTTAAGCATTGTACTATTTTTCATGCCTGGCATGGAAGATGCATTATGTATGCTTTATTTTTAGGATGCTGCTTTATTGCCACAGAGCTGCCATACCAAATTAAGGTAGCCTGGTTCCAGGAATTCTGTATGTCAAGGCTGCTTAGATGACAAACTGCAGGCACCCCACCAACTTCCATTTAAATTCATTGTAGATCCCAAGTCGCTCCCTGTTTGCCAACTTGCATTGCCTCGTCTTATTATAAAGTAGGAGAAAAACAGTGTGTATTTTCCACTCTCTTTTCGAGTCCATGTGGGTATCACCGTATTTGCTGGGTGATGGGGCAGTTGCCAGAGCAGGGGGATGACACCTGCCCATTTCATGTTTTTCAGGCTCTCAGGACAGAAACATTTTGCAGGGAATAATGAGAATAATCTAGATGGCCCCAGAATCTGAAAACACATTGACTCAAAATCCTAAAAGTCTTGGAATAGAATAGAATAGAATAGAATTACATTACAACAGAATATGAGAGAGTCCAATGAAAAGCAAACTTTCTTAAAAGCTTTCTTTGGGAGTGTAGGCATCACGTTTTATTGTTAAAAATCTGGACTGAAAGCACATTGTGTTATCAGAAAAGCCCTAAGGGTATTTCTTTAGCAATCAAATTGAGCTGGTCAGCTTAATACATTTCATTCATTGGTGAACAAAAGTTTGCTGAGCATCCGCTCCAGTGTCCCCTTGTTTGCTCACTACATACCTTCGTAGACAAGTGAGGGGACATGGGGACCTCCTCTGCCATGCCTCTGCAGCTTGTCCCTTGATCCCACCCATGGCTGGGGTGGAAAGGACGATGAATGGTTACCACGGCGTGAAGGATGCATGTGCCTCTCAGTTCCACGCAGTCTGCTCCCTACTCCAGTATCCCAGTCATCTTTTCTTTTTTTAAGAAATATGTTATTGAGCACCTCCTCTGTGCCAGTGGCTCTTCTAGTCATTGGGGTCTACATCGGTGAACAAAACCGTCAGGAATCTCTGCCTTTTTAGAGCTGACACCAGTGGGCAGTGTGAGAGTTTGGTGGCCCGAAGGGCATCTCCGTCTGCCACTGGTGTCAGGATCTACTCAGAACCCTCCTGAGCTCAAGGTTGTGGTCTTTCCATTAGGACTGAATCTGTTATCGTCTCTGGGTTGGTCTAAGGGCCACACAGGTGCAGAAGGACAAGACAGCCTCGCTCCAATTTCAGTTAATGGGCAAATATTGCAGTCATATTCTGTTGTAATTGCTAACATTTACTTTCTGTGTGTGAGGTGCTGTTCTAAACATGGGGAAAAAGCCGTACACTGATTCAAATAGCTTTGTAGTTAAGGGTGTGGATTGTCATACTAGTTTTCTAGGGCTGCCATCACAAAATACCATAGGTGGAGGGTCTTAAACAACACATGTTTATTTTCTCGCAGTTCTGGAGGCTGGAAATCTAAGATCAAGGGGTCCACAGGTTTGGTTTCTTCTGAGACCTCTCTCCTTGGCTTGCAGATGGCCGCCTTCTCTTTGTCCTCACATGGCCTTTCCTCTGTACGTGCCCTCCCTTGTGTCTCTCTGTGTTCAAATCTCTTCTTCCAGCAACACCAGTCATTTGGGATTAGGGTCCACCATAATGGTCTCATTTTAACTATCTCTTTAAAGGCCCTGTCTCCAAATACAATCACATTCCGAGGTACTGAGGGCTTCCACATATAAATTTGGGGGGAACACAATTCAGTTCATGGCAATTGACAATCTAGACTTCCTGAGTTTGAACCCTGATTCTACCACTTGTGAATCAAGTGGCTGTGTGACCTGGGATAAATTAACTTACTCTCTGCGCACCTTTTTTCTTCATTAGCATACTAGGGATGATGACAATAAAAATAATGATGATAACAGTACCTACCTCATGAAGTTGTGAAAATTAAGTGAGTTGATATAAAAAATATTTATAAAAGTGCCTAACACATTGTAATACTCAGTAAATGTTACCTTTTATTTTCATCCAGTTTTAATGCTGATTTAGCTCTTGGTGGTGTGTTTGCTTAGATTTTCTTAATTTGTTTATCTAGGTTAACATTTACTTGAACTAAGTAAACAGGCACCTAAAGTGGTCACTGAAAGAAAGTGCTTGGAGTTGAGAGTGGATTATACCAATATCTCCCATCTGTGGAACACTGAGCACTCTACATTTATTATCTCACGAAATTTCACAATGGCCCCATATATTAGGTATTGTTAGACAGATTTTCTGTGGGAAAAAATGAGGCTCAGAAGATAATGCATGTCCTCCAAAGGCCCACAGGTCGTGTGTTGCATGGTTGGAAGAACCCCATAGCCCTGTTCTTCACCACTGTGCTATCCTGTGCCCTATGGGCCCTCACCTCACGTGTTAGCCTCCAATAGTTGTGGCCTGGGGCTTTTCCAGTTAATCATACATCTGGGTTGTAACCTGCTTTCCCCACTGCCTTGCAGTCTGATTCCTGAATGTAGCCATGATGCCTTAACTACTCCCCTTCTCATGACAGTGATCTGGGCTCAGGAAGAGAGACGCAGATGGGTGTTCCCACCACCCTAATTTTTATTATTCCAGTGACTCACAGGATTATGGAGACCTGGGAGTGGACTGTTGAGCACAAGCTAGATGGAACCAAGTCATGGAAACCTCTGCATATCCTCACCTTTTTTCCTCAAGTTTCTCTCTGATCTTTCTTAACTCAATTGGGAGTGAGGACAATTCAATCACAGCTTACTGTAAGGATGTCCCATTAACCAGAATTCGATTCTGAGCCCATTGACTATTCCTTGGAACTTCAGGGCTATAGATGAAAATTGAGGGATTCTGAAAAATTTGTTCTATCATTCTCCAACCTTTTTTTTTTTTTCGGATTTATTTATTTATTTGACACAGAGAGAGCATGAGAGAGAGCATAAGCAGAGGGAGTGGCAGAGGGAGAGGGAGAAGCAGGCTCCCTGCTGAGCAGAGAGCCCAACACGGGGCTTGATCCCAGGCCCCTGGGATCATGACCTGAGCCAAAGGCAGACGCTTAACCGACTGAGTCACCCGGGCGCCCCCATTCTCCAACATTTTTGAGTGCTTTCTTTGGTGCAGATATCATGTCAGACTTTGGAGGTCCAAAGGTGATTAAGAAATAGTCCCTGTTCTCACAGAACACTCAGTTTGGAGGTTAGGAGACAGCTAAGCAATTGCACCATATAAAAAGGGTATGATATAAAAAGGGTATCTCAATGGAGATATTTTGAGGAGGCCTTGCAGGCATAGAGGGGGAAAATTTAGTTCAGAATGTGTGTGTAGGGTGGTGGATGGGGCATTGTAAAAAATTCTTGAAGAGCTAATGTCAGAACTGGATCTGAAGTCACTGTGGGTGGAGTGAGAGATAGGGTGGGTGTCGGAAGGGTAGAGAGAATAGATGTGTGAAAAACTTGTGACGGCAGAGGTGCTTAGGAAACCTCAGAGCTCTGAAGGAGATGAGGGTTTGGGAGGGTTGTGGGCAGGGATGAAGTGAGATAAAGCTGTGGTCTCCAAAGTGGCTGGGTTTGATGTCATGTAAGGACATGGACTTTATCTTTCAGATAATGGGGAATCATTGAAGGGTTTGAAGAAGGGGAGTGATATAATGAGTTCTGCATTGTAGGAAGGTCACCCTGGGCAGGAATTAATGGCTCCTTTATCTACATTAATAAACACGAAACTGCCCAGGACTGGGTCACCCCAATGTGACCAGGACCTTGTTCACAAAATATGATTGTTTGCAGAGCCTGGCACAGTGACCACATCATCACCACCCTCAGAAGTCACATTTGATTTCTGTTTTTCTAAATGGAATACTGAGACAGGAATATTCTGGGAATTTGCATTTATATATATAGCAGAAGTCCAGGGCAGACCTAGAAAGCAGAAGCTCCTGTCCATTAGTCAAAGGTTCAGAAAAGAGAAGGACACTTTGTTTTTAAAGTAGAACTGATGATTTAGATTAAGTAGTTTGTGACGGCGGAAGTCATGAGACATTCTCCTTTCCTGCTTCCTTGGCTTCACACTTAGCTAACTCTTAAGGAAATATGGAGTTTAACTCAGTCCAACCTAGAGAAAACAAGTTATAAAATGAAAAACAGTTATATAAGTAAATAAATACTTTCTTTGTTGTTTGAAGAAATGTAGTCTAAACCACCCAGAAATCTATTTCTGAGACAGGTCTCTGTATCCAGGACTTCGTTGGCTGTAGAGAACCTATACATATGAAATCTATGGAATTCTGCCTCTCCTTTTTCTAAATCATAAAAACCTCACATAGGTTTGGTTCTTTTAAATATTTGACAGTGCTATATTTTCAGTATTTCACTGGATTCTCACATAATCCTGAGGTAGATTTGGAAGGTACTCTTCTCATACCTTGGGGAACTCAGTGCCTGAGTCAAGGTGGCTGAGGGACTCTGCTCACGTTCTGTGGAGACCAGTGATCAGTCAGGAATGGAATCAACATTTGTGATTTCTTTTTCTACCACACCCATATTCTTAGCTCCTTTTCAGCGAAGTTTCTTCCCCTTATTAACTGCGACATTTCAGCACAGAGCTATTCTAGTAGGGCACTGTATTTCTTCATTTCTTAACTGTGTACTGAAAGCTCCATCTCTATGTTAGTCCTTCACTTGTTCCCTTCAAACACTTGTTCAACTGGCAAATATTTTTGTCTGATTGTCATTCTGTGTGCAACTTGTCTGTTTCTGAGGCCGGGGCCTTAGCTGGGATGGGGATCTTGTAAGGTCTCTGTGTTTGCTGTGCCTCACTGAATTCTCTCTGTCCGAAACCCAGGAACTCAAAGGTCCATTTGAGGATGAGTGTAAAAACTTGTGTTTTGAGTAAGTTAACAACATTTAAAACCCTGAGCAGAATTAAAATGTCATCAAATCCTTCCAATTTTCTCCTCCCTCAAGGCTGTCCCAGAATCTTGCATTTCTGTTTTCCCTTCCCTCACATTCACTGACTTGTTCACATTTACCAACTCTAAGCCAAGAGATCTTACCTGCTTCTTCACTTCAGTCTAATATTTTTAATTGCCAAAACCCTACTGGGAGAGACACTCTAGAAAAATAGAGCAGACAGTACTTAAGGGATCATTAACAACTAGACACCTGCTACACTGTCATTGGAGTTACATCAACATCAATAATTGCCTTTAACAATGAGAGATCCAAGGCATTAAGGTTTTCCTCCAATGTGCTGTTGATAGTTGTGGTAGAACCCGACAGAATTCATTTCCTATAACAAAGATGAGTTTCAATTTTTGATTGGCTTTTGTTTTCTTGAATAGGTTTTGGAGAGTCGTTTTTGATGAAGGGCTCTGAGCTGAACTGCCACTTTCCTTTTTGTCTTGTTCACAAGGAGTCTTGGAACAGTCTTGGAATCTGGCCCATATGATAGAAAGGACTTTTGATTTCAGAACTCAGAATGTTTTTACTTATTTTTGTTCAGTGACAAACGCAGACAGACCCTCACAACTCCACCCAGCATGCTTAGCATTCACCTGTAGGTCAACAAAACCAGGCAGCCAGTGTTCAAAGTGAAGGGCATTTAATAAATCCAGGCAAAGGAGATTGCGTATAGGACTCATTCTTAGTGAATATTCACGTTCATCTTCTCAAAAGAATGTCTTCTTTGTGCTTTTGAATAGAGAATGACTTGGGGGAACATCAAAATTCAGGGGAAATATTCAGATTTTGGAAAAAAATAGGTTTTACTGGCAAGTCTCATTTTTTTTAAGGCAGCTGTATAACCTTTAATTCACATGAACACCCACATATCTTTTGAAACCTGCTTTCTCACCACTCTGACAGTTAGAATTTTATCTCTTCACTGTTAAGATTTCTCTAGAGAGCGCAGTACTGCATCATTTCGACAAACCTGAATGTGAAGAGATGAATGCTCCTCATCTCTGAAACACTTCAGGGTAAGTTGCTTTAACCAGTTTCCTGTTTTCAGAGGCTATTTTTCTGTCATCCCTTCGGATCTATCAAAGTTCACTTAATTCTTTTAACAGCCATATTTTATAAAAAGTGGAATTCTTTTCACACTAGTACTTGTGGCTCTGAGATCTGGAGCCATCCTGTCTACCACTATTATCTCGAGGGCCATACGCTCTGAGACGCAGGAAGGAGACCAGTGTGTGCAAAGGAACCACCGCACCCATGCTCAGCCTGAGAACTGCTACTCACCCTGCTTTCTTTTTGCTTCTGGAAATCCCCCTTGCCTGAGGTGCACAGATTCCCAGCAGGGCAGGATGGAGCATTTTTATGTTATAGTCAGCATTCAAAATATTTTGCTGAGGGGACATGGATGGATGTGGAGAAAAACCCAGAGTATTAATTGAAAACCAATTACTCCTAGCAGCTGAAAGCTCCCTTTGGCAGGCAGTTTGAGAATAGCTTTTTAAATAATAGTATAGAAAATGTATCATTCAAAAAATCCAGTGCGCTAAAGTAGAGAGATGGCAAATGAAAGACAGTATTCTCAAAGACTAGATCAGGGGTTGATACACTACAGTCTGTGGGCCAAAGACGGCCCCTTGCCTGTTTTTGAGTGGCTTTTGAGCTACAAATGCTTTCTCCAATTTTAAATAGTTGACAAAAATCAAAAGAATAATAACATTTCTATGACACTTGAAAATGATGTGCAATGCAAATTTCAATGTCTGTAATAAAGTTTTATTGGAACACAGTCACATCCATCTGTTGACATACTGGTTTTGACTGCTTCCGTGCTATAGGAGAGTTAAACACTTGCTGGGTCAGTAGTTGTGATGGAGACCGGACGGCCTTCAAAGCCTAAAATATTTACTACCTACCTTTGACAGAGTGTGCTGACCACTAGGCTAGGTTATTGTATGACAGTTAAACTGATGCCATTTAAAAATATTTAATTATAAGAGAAGTGTTTGTGGTAAAATATTTAGTAAAACAATCATGACAAACTGTAGATATGAGACAGTCCCAAATAGTTTATTTTCCTTGCATAATTTTTGCCTCTTTCCCCTGGTGGAAGTGTCAGTGCCAAGAAGATAAATAGAGATTGGTATTTATTTATTAATTTATTTAGGTTCAGTTTCTAGAATAATGCTTGACACATAGTAGATGCTCCATAAACAAAGGAAGGCAGTCAAAGACCGATGGATTGTGTCATTGCATCATGTCTCTATGTAATAATAGTTATAGCAGAAGCTTTCTGGGATGTGCATATATGTTAGGCATCAGGTTGAGGACTTCAAATGCAAGAGCCCGTTTAATCCTAAAAGCCAGTTTGGGAAGGTACATTCTCACCCCCATTTTACAGAGGATGAAAGCAAGGCTTAGAGAGGTTGCTTAACTTGTCTAATGTTACAAAGCAAAGAAGTAATGTGACCAGAATTCAAAAGATCTGTTGGATTCCAGAGCCTAAGCTCTCACCAGAAGCTCTACTTCTTAAATTTCTAAAAACAATGCACATTTTGAGGTGAAAAAGAAAGGGATGGGAAAATACCAGAAGTCAGTATATAAATCACAGAACCAATTACTAAGCTCCTATCCGGAGCTTATAGATGATTTTTGTTTTCTTAGCTTTACATGTTAATGTTTTTCCACATTTCCCAAAATGAGTAGATTTGCTTTTAATTGCTTTAAAATAAGAAACAAACGTTTTAAAGGAAAGGAAAAACAGCCCAGAAGGTTAACTGTTTCAGTTGTTTATGTAGATCATTTCCCTATTTCTCTGCGGGCCTCATGTGAATTGCTGAGGAAACGGCCCGCCTGTC
The DNA here is from genome assembly GCF_054177405.1 of Leptonychotes weddellii. Classification (NCBI taxonomy): domain Eukaryota; kingdom Metazoa; phylum Chordata; class Mammalia; order Carnivora; family Phocidae; genus Leptonychotes; species Leptonychotes weddellii. The sequence continues at coordinate 58,780,768 of NC_138370.1, forward strand.
TGTCTCCTGTATTGATTTGTGTTGTTGAGGTTCAGGATTAGGTTTCAACTCCCTTTGAATACTTCCTAGCCCTGAGAATCTAAAGTGCTGTCTGTGTATAACTTTAGTCCAGAGACACCAATGGGTAGAACTCCTTGGTGTTTATCTTTCGAAGTCTGAAGTACGCATGTCTTTGAAAGCGATGTTGTATCTTCCACTCATATTTGGTTACATTGGTCTCTACATGTGTCCCGCTCACGATGGACTGCTTTTACCTGGACTTTACTATTATTATTTGTTAAATTGGCGTCATATTTGGGGTCCACTCACTTAAAATTATATTTATTATATAAATATATATTATATATAATATTAATAATATATATAATATATAATATAATAATATTATATATAATATAATATATATAATATATATTATATAATATATAATATAATAATATTATATATAATATAATATATAATATATTTAATATTATATTATATATAATATATATAAAATTAATATTATATATAATATAATATATAATATATTTAATATTATATTATATATAATATATAAAATTAATATATTATATATAATATATTATATATAATATATAAAATATATATTATATTATATAAATATAATTTATATTTATCTTATACCTAAGAAGACAATTAGGTCCGAGCAGCCCCAAAACCATTTAGGAAAGTCAAAGGAAAGTAAAAGGGGAGATGTCTTTTAGATCTATGTTCTTTCTCTATTTTTTTTCTTGCTTGTGTGTTGGTGATGGTAGCATACTTCCCCAAATCTAAAGGACTTCTTGCAAACCCAGGCTGAAATTGCAAGGCTAAAAGGAGGAAGATTTTTCTTTTGAATAAAACCGGAATGTAGGGGATCCGAATGATCAAGAGAACACTACTAAAATTATTGAGGTCACTGTAACAGCAAATTGAAGAGAGGTTAGAGAAGGCGACTGTTTCCTGTGGTAAAGGCCAGACAGAGATAAGAGCTCTACAAAAGGCAAACAAGCAAGACGGTAAAAATAAATGTCTTTATCCAAAAGGAATACAGTCATAGATCGAGAGCCTCTCAGGTTATTTAAAAAGGTTTTTAAAAATTCCTGTGATGTGTCTTAGACATTCCAGTCATAATTTCAGAGGCTTCTGTTGTCCAGGCCTGTTAAGAGTGAGTTTAGTGGGCTTTTCCAGATCTTTGTGACTTTTTTTTTTTCCCCAAGAGCATCATTCTGATTTTTAACTTATAAGCAAAGCCGCTTAACATCATCTCTCAGTGACTTTATTTGTCAGAAATGGGGACTGGAAAGTGACGTCATTGGTTTTAAGCTTAAAGTGTCATATAATGGACCTTCGTGGTCTTCCCTGTTTATAACTTCACTTGGGCTCATCATTCTTTATACAGTCTAGCAGTGGCATTTCTTTTTTTTTTTTATTCTTATGTTAATCCCCATACATTACATCATTAGTTTTAGATGAAGTGTTCCATGATTCATTGTTTGTGCATAACACCCAGTGCTCCATGCAGAATGTGCCCTCCTCAATACCCACCTAGCAGTGGCATTTCTAAACTATCAAGAGTGAGACAAAAACAATTAGAATGACAGATTTTTTTTTTTTTTACATATCATCTATGTGCTTGTAGTTGAAGAAATGCATTTGCTTAAATGCACTTTGTGAGGTTATGTGTGAAAAAATGATCCATTACCAAGAGCATTACTCTTTCCTTCAGAGAAGAAAAAAAGTTTCCATCTTGCTTCTTTTTTCTTTCTTTGGAGATTATAGTAGCTGGTGTGAGCCATACAATTTCACTTTTAAATTTGCGACTTCCAAAAAATTCTTTTTCCATGGCCTCAGAAAATCAGACAGTTGTTATTACAGAGAGAGAGCAGCCCCTCTCAGACATTGAATAGACAATTATAAATGACTAGATTCTTTCCCTTTTTGTGGTGGCTGCTTTTAGATGTGGAATAAAACCACATTAACCAGAACATTGTTATTGGTGATTAGTGGCTTATTCCTGCGCCACATCAATAAAAGGTCTTGTCTCAAAAATCTTTCCTTTCGTTGTCTAACAGGGACCATGGAATATCATCTAATCAAACTTTTTTGGTAGGTGAGAGGGTGAAGCTGTGAGGGACTGCCTAAAGGCTCATACTGAGTCATGCTAAACATGCTAAAGTGAGTTTGGTTTTTTTTTTTGGATCTGTAGATGGCCGCCCATGTCCTCTCATTCTCTGGGACTCATCTTTATCTCCAACAAGTAATGAGACCCACTCTTCTGTTAAGCTCACCTGGGGAACTTACCAACAGTCGTTGAAACAGAAGTGCTGGCAGAATGGTCGAGTACCCAAGCCTGAATGGGGTTGTACTGAAATACATCACCACGAGTGGTCCAAGCTAGCACTCTTTGATTTTTTGTTACAGGTAAGTTTATCAAGTCAAGTAAGGGGTTATCTAAGGCTGACACTGAGTTACGTAAGTCTAACACTAAGGAATTTTCTATACTTCGAATTTTCACGAAGCCAGAGTTTAAGTTCTATAATGCTATATTTGGCAAGTATAATCCTACATTGCAAAATTTTATATTCTTTTGGGAAATATTCAGAAATGTCCCTCAGCTCTCATATGAGTTTCTGAAGGAGTAATTCTTCAGTATTTCGGTCCTGCAATAGTCATACTCATCGTAGATCCAACTTATTGAGGAAACCCATCAACAAATCTTCAAGGTGCATGGTCTTCCGTCATTTGTGAGGTGAGTAAACTGATGTTTCATGAGGTGAAGGAACTCACCCACATTCTGACAACTACTAAAAGCTGGAGTTGGGGTTCCCTGGGATCTGTTGATGGTAAAAATTTGTCTTCTTTTCACACTGTATTTCCATCATTCCACATTATGTTTCGATGGTCACTTGGTTATATAGGTTACAGCCACCATTTCTCTTGTTTTCTTTCTAGTAATTTTTTTTTGCAAATATTTCATTAAGATCAGGCATTGGAGAATAATAGAATAATAAATATTGACCATCTACATAAGTGAGTGACATGGAATGTCACAGGTGTCTTATAACTCTTATCTCCTTTTGATAAAGATCTTATGACTCTCTTCATCCCCTCATTCTGATTACTGCTTTTCCTTTCCTCCATTTTAGAAAAACCTGTAGGCTGCTATTGTTGCATTGCTAATTAACATTTTGTGGAAATTTAGGACCATCTTAGGACATTTGTAAAACATTCTCCTTTCCTGTGTGTGTGTGTGTGTGTGTGTGTGTGTGTGTGTGTGACATTTTGGGAAGGAACTAGAGAAGGATAAAAATGTAAGAAGGAAACCAGAGTCACAGAATTTCAAGGGATTAGGAACTTTCCAGAAGAGGATGATTTATGGTGTCAGTGTTGCAAAACCACCAGTGAGAACTGAGCTGGAGAGCAGGCCAGCAGAACTGGCAAGGAGGCAGTCAGAAGTCACCAAAAACTGTTGTAGAGTTCAGTTATGAGGCTCAGACTGGTCTTAAGCACGGTATATATATTATCTCATTTTTCCATTTAATTAACATACTAACTCTGTGAGATAGGCATCTTCTCTCCATTTTGTGGGTTGGCAAAAGGAATACTGAAGCATAAAGAGGTTATTATTAAGAACTGTGGAAAGTCTGAGATCTTACCTTTCTCACAAGCTAACAAATTAACCAGCCACATGTTCATAGATGCTAGCAGAGGACAAAACATTCCTGGGTCAGAGACAGACAGATTACTTCATTACTCGTGGTATAGCAAGTGGCATGAGCTTCATGTTCCTTTGCCCCTCATGTCCCATTGGGATGACAGAGAGTAGCCCTGGTGAGTGCTGCATGTAGGGTTTTGTGTCACTACAGAGGAACTCTAAGCTTAGGAAACCCCCAATCTTATAAGAGGTTTCTAGCAAACCTGTCCAACATTGCCGCAGAAGGAGAAATTATCTTTATTATCTTGGTGAAGAGATACATCAAATCTGCCTTTCACATCAGTGGGAAACACTCTTTGTATTTCCCAAGGTTGTTTGCTATACTAACAACCTTGAAGAGACAGTACAGAGCAAAACCTCATCTAAGATGTGCAGAAATGCCATGGAGAATTGTTTCTCACAGTTACCTAACTTGTTCGGTCTTACAGAGCTAGTAAGTTCCCAAATAGAGATTTTGGCAGGTTTGTCTGACACTAGATGCCATATTTTTAACTGTTATTGTATGGCAACTACCAGGGTATCCTTAGGTTAATGAAGGGAGTTGGTGTGATAAAATGTATTAGCAATAAAGTGAAGAATGAGTGAAGATTTCTAGGGCTAAGTAGGTAAAGGTACTTACTATGAGGCCAGGTGTTTGGGGAATAGTCAGTATAGAGGTTGAAGTTCCTGAGGGTGATGACTAGAGGCAGGAGGGAGAGGAGATCCATGAATATGGCAGTGAAGTCTATGAGAAAGGGAATGACCTTGAGGTTTGTAGCTGAAGAACATAAGAACTAACGTACACTGAATAGAGGGCAAACCCTTTTAGAAGTTGTCTCTAATGACATTTGTTTTAATTCTGGAAACTTCAACTAAATCTCCACCTACATTCTGTCTTTGTCATTCTCCTTTCTATTGAGGAAAACTACAACTATCATTCAATCAATGATGATGTGTTTATTCAACATCTACTGTGCATTATGCTGAAGAAAACTAACACAGAGGTAGCAAAGTAGTAAAGACGGTTATCCCCCCCTGCCCTACCCCAAGTTTGTTTTTTTAAAAAATCACTTAGGAAAATATAGTATGAAACAAAAATAGATACGTGTAAGAAGGGCTGGATGAAACAATAGAAAAGTTCTTACTGGTATGAGGTTAAAAAAGGGAGAGGGCTTTGCCATACAATAGTAAAGGAGGAAGAGTTTGAGTAAGATTGTAGGCTGTAAATGATAAAGAGGGTAGGCACAAATGTGAGGAAGGACATGGGGTTGGCAAGGTTCATATGATATTTAAGGTATCCTAAATACACCGTTTGTCTGAAACAGAGTCATTTAGGGGAGTAGTGATGCTCCCTGCCTATAAGAGATATGATAGATCATGGAGGAAGAGAGCTTTTTTTCACAAGAGGTGTGTTCACATTGTAACTCCTTCTGTTCATTACCTTGACTGAGGAGGAATGAATTCCAACTGAGCCACAGTCTCCGGAATGCATCAGCAACTTTTATCACTGTGTCCATTGTCTGTGGTCTTGAGGATGAATGTAGACACATCACTATTATAAGTTTTCAAAGAAGACAAATATTTTAAGTCCTTAAACTAATACTATTAGTAATCTAACAATTATATAACACTTGCTATGTGCTTGGCACTGTTCTAAGCACTCTGTACTGAGCACTAATATATTAACTTATTTAATCCTCATAACAGTCCTATGAAGTAGATCTTACCATTATTCATATTTTAGAAATGAGGAAATCAAAGCAAAGAGAAATTAATTAATTTGGCTAGAGTCACATAGTTGGTATCCAATAGAATCTGGAGCCCAACTGAGGAGTTCTGGCTTAAGAGACAAACTTCTAAGCAATGCTTCCTCCTATTCATTGTGTAGGGCAATGGCACCATCATCTTCCAATTTCCCAAGTCAAAAATTTGGGAGTCATTTATATGCCTCGTGATACTTACCCTCACATCCATACAGTGACCAAATCCTTGATATCTCCCCAATCCTTCTTCTTTTAGGTATGGCTTGTGCTCCTAGCTTAGTTCAGGCTTTGTCATTTATTACCTGGATGACTTCCTCCAGTCCACTCAAACTGTATAAGCCAAGATCACCTTTGGCTTGAGATATTGGGCATCAGGCTGCTGCTAACTCTGTGGGAACTGCTTCTATTGTAGGTCAGTTCTAGTTGTAATCTACCTTCTTATTCCTTCTGCCTGCGGGAGATTGTGGGGATGTCTTTCACATTCTTGATAATCCATGAAGATGTGATCTCTGCAGGACTTTACTAGAACCTGTCCAAGTTATGACACCAATATTGGAGTTCCCAATTTTGGCTCTGGCTAAAGCACTGAATCTAAGTCAGAAGTTAATTCGATTGTTAAAGTTACTTTGGTTGGTATCTATATATCAAATTATATATGTGAGGATGGCATCTGTGAGAATAGACTTACATTTTTTCATTAATCCAACATTTACTTGCTTCCCATAGTGCAACAGACTAAAAGCTAATTTCCACTAGATGCTGCAGCATTTTACAATTTTACCAGTAAGGTAGGAGAATGAATGTTTTCCTCTTTTTTGCTAACCTTGAGAGGTGGAAAACTGATTAAAATTTTTACTAATTTTATGGAGGGCAGCAAGGTGTTGTTTATATTTCCAGTTTTTTCATTATGAGTGATATTGAGGATATCACATTTTCAAATACTCATTATTTATAGTTCATTTTTTGTGAGTTGCCTATTCATATCATTCCCCTTTTTTATTGCATTCCATAGCTTTTCCTTATTGATTTATAAAAACATTTTGTATATCTTGAAAATTAGCCATTATCAATCCTATATATCTCAAATAATTTTTTTACTTTGTTGTTTTTCATTTGACTTTGCTCACAGTAGATATTACTCCAGAGAAATTTTATATTTTTTATAAGATTGTATCTTAGTTGACCTTTTTACTTCCTGTATTTAGCATCATACAATGTTTATAGAGATGTTTATTAAAAATATTTGCTGAACAAATGAATGAATAAGTGAACATATGTAGGCCATTTTTCATGAGTACCATAATAGTTATCTTTTATACAATAATCCTTCTCATCAATTACACTGAGATGTTTACTTTAAAGTCAAATATATGCCTTATTTAAATGGTGATTGGGAATGTGTTGGGAGTGTATTGGGTGGAGTTTGTTAACAATCTTAGAAAAGTTCTGCCTGAAGTAAACTAAAATCACTTGTTCTATGATGCTACAACAAGGCAAGAGAATACAGAACCCAGTTGTTAATTTTCTGTACACAACATTCTTTTTGTTTTACTCAATTAACAAATCTACATTCATAAAGGCTATGCCATTTTACTGGGTCTGTAAAATGTGATAGAGGCACAAGTAACCTTTTATTCTTGAAGCGTGGGGGTATGAACTACAGAGACAAAAAGTCACCTCCGTTAGGATGCCAAAGAATAGTATGCTAGAGAGAATTTGAGTTTCTAAGACTTGGAAAATTTCTATCAAAATGTCATATAAAATAACCAGAATAGATTTAGGATGTATAAAACTTGCTTTTTGAGCTCATAGTCTGTATAATGGTTAGGAACCGGGCTTCTGGAACCAGCCTGCTAAATTTCAATCCAAATTACCAATACTAATTTTTTAACATTGAGAAGTTACTTACCCTCTCTCTACCTTGGTTCCCTCAGGAGTAATAATATTGTTTATAGAGAGGGCTATTGAGAGAATTCAATATATTTACACACATGAAGGATTTAGAATAATGCCTGGTACATAATAGGTTCAGTGAGTGTTACATGTTAAGAAATTAATCATCCAGAAATAATAGTAGAGGTTAATATCAATATAAGAATTAAAGTATTTTATCATTATTTTTATTCATTAAATTGTAAGTCATTCCCAAATCGTTATATTTTTCTACTCTTATGTACTTATATTAGAGATCTTAGCCTATTAAGTTTTAATTATTTTGACTAGTCTGTCTTTTTTAATAAGCTGTGAATTTCTCAAGGGCAAGTCCCTGTCTTATCCAACTCTGTAACCTTTCAATTAGTAGCAGAATATCTGAGAATGTCACACTCAGGACGTTATTTTTTTTTTTTTTGATCAAAGAAAACTACCTAGTTATATTAAAATAAATTAAAAAAAATATATATATTTTTTTATTTATTTGCGAGAGAGAGAATGAGAGACAGAGAGCATGAGAGGGAGGAGGGTCAGAGGGAGAAGCAGACTCCCCGCTGAGCAGGGAGCCTGATGTGGGACTCGATCCTGGGACTCCAGGATCATGACCTGAGCCGAAGGCAGTCGCTTAACCAACTGAGCCACCCAGGCGCCCAAATTAAAAGTATTAAAAGTAAAAAAACAAAAGTGTAATTGCAATAAAGAAAGTTTTATTAAAATAAGATAATTAGAAGTTTAGAAAATAAAAAATCAAATGAATAGAAAATACTTAATATTTTTAACTCTTTAATGGAGTTCTTCCTGTACTTATATTTTCTAAGAATAACTGTTTATTTGATGAGCAATTAAGGAGTATTTAGTAGAGGAGGACTAACAGAGATGTGTTTTGAGAGATATTTGCTTCCACCTTCAACAAAATAAGTTACATATATTTCTTTCCACTTGGATTTGACAGACTTTTTTGGACCCTTTTCTGTCCCAGACACTTGGCAGGTTTAGTGCTGGTGGTAAGATGGATGAGATGCTTCCCTGACCACAAGAGTTATGCAGTCTAATAGCAGGGATAGATAACCATAACAGAATGTATCAGGGGTCATAATTGAGTTAAGTTTAACATCCTTTGGAAACAAATAAGATGTTACTAATTCTTCGAGATTTGTAGAGAGTGTGGACAGAGAATGTGACATTTAATCTAGAAACTGAAGACCTTGAAGAAATCAGGTGAGTACAGGAGACAGGAAGAGAGTTTCAGAGAGAGGGATTCTAAAGGGCTAAAGGTGTGAAAAAGTTCAGAGTGGGAAAAATTATCCTTATGGAAACTTCTTGTTCCATTAGGTATATTTTCCCCCAGGTGGCTGTGAGTAATAAACTTATGTTCATAAATTCAACGGACAACAATAATATGAATTGGTATGTCTTGTCCCCCTAGAATTATCTTTTATCAGTCAACTCTCGTAGCTCTTACCTGGCTTCTAATGATTTAGTTCCTGAATATAATGCATTAGATTAATGGGTGTTAATCTTTGACCTATTCTCTTCCACTCTTTTTTCTATGCATCTTTTTTTTTTTTACTTAATGATGTGATAATAGTAAAAGTAAAAATTCCAATCAACTATCATCTAAACAAGAGAAAATATAACTTTTCACTAAAAGAATATTTGTTTCTGCGGGAATATCCAAATGCTAGGCAAAGAAGGATTCCAACTGTGGCCTCCATGATGGATTATGAAGGTCTTCCAAGCATCCCTTCCTTTTATCCCTACCACTCAGTGATTAAGGATTTTGCCTCAAACTTTCAGAGATCACTCACAGACAGGTGCTCTGACAGCAAGAGGCACACTGATCCAGGGTCTTGGACACTGGGATTTCTAATAGTTTGGGTCAGTTTCATTGTTTTGCAGAAATAGCACATTGCCAATCCAAGTAGCCTGTAGCAATGTATTTATTGTTAAGTCTGAGCAAGCAAATAATATAGTTTTTTGTTTATTTGCTAGCAAACAATGAGACATGATATGAGTCAGATGCTGTCTTGTCTTCAAGTAGCAAAGAAAGTGATTAGCTTTGGCAATATTGGTTAATATTGGTTGCTGAGTTGACAGGGATTGAGGGAGCAAAGATGGCCAAGGATCAGAGGGTTTCGAGAAGACATATTACTGCTTTTATTGTTGAAAAATCTTCATAATTTCTTTTTATGATGAGAATCACAGTGGTTCACTTGATTAGAGAGGGTCACTTACTATAAGGTAAAGGACATGGGAGTGTAATATTCTAGGCATTAGAAATGACCAACTCTAAACTTCGAAGGTACGGATGTGCTAAGAACTAAAATATATTGTGGTTTCTGCAGAGTTTTAATTGTATAAAGCTACGTGTCCCCTTTCTTATAAATGAAATTCAAATGTCTGACTTTGACATAGTTTTTACTAGACACATGTTCATGCTTTGTCACTAGGAGAAATTATTTTCAGTATTATTGATGCTATAATACAAGGGATTATCTTACTTAGAGAGGTGTCAGAAGAATAACAAAATTATTTTGTGACATATAGTTTTATTCTTCTAAGTACTACTTACCATACATGAGCGAATTGGCCAAAAAAGTTGGTATTTACTGGGCACCTATGTTTAGATATATAGAGGCAGGGGAGGTGATATAAAAAAGTTTACAGATTTGCTTCTGTATCAAAGAATATAGAGATTTTTGCAGAGAAAAGGATATAGATGAAATGGCTAACCTATGCCAAGAAAATATGTTTATTAAAGAAGGATTTGGGCTATCTTACTGGTTTGAGGAGGTTTGACTTATATATTTTTATTCAGTTATTTTATTATACAACTTTAATTCATGACTCTTCATTTTTAAATAAGTCATCACAGTTGGAGAGGGCACAAAGAACATTTTTATGCATATGTAGCAAAACAATACTTCACTTTTTTAAATAGCAAATGGTCATGTCAACCTGTCAAACTTGATGTCTAGAAGCAGATTTGTCACCTCATGCCCTGACAGTTTGCCCTCTTGACTTACCTGTTTCTACTCATAATATTACTATTTTAAAAATCTGTCAGGTCAGAAATTTTTGAGTCATCTTTGAATCTTCCTTTGCTTTGTGCCTCATATTCGAGTAGCACTAAACTTGGACAGTTCCTCAAAACCACTCCAATTATGTTTCCCTTTTCATCCCTCCTAATGCTATCCTGATCAAACTCTTATCAGTACAGGTCCAAATGTTGTAAGAGACTTCTAGCTGATCTCCTTGTCTCTATCTGCCCTAACTGCAACTTAACCGTGTAAACCATTGCTGAGTTTATTTTTCCTACTTTCCTTTAAATTGTTTTAATTGCTTCTTGCAAAAATAAAAAAAAATAAAACTCTGAGAACTTCCATTTGATTGGAAAATATTTTTTTTCTAATTTTAATTTTTTAAAAAGATTTTATTTATTCATTTGAGAGAGAGAATTAGTGGGGAGGGAGGGGCACAGGGAGAGGGCAAAGCTGACTCCCTACTGAGCAGGGAGCTAGCTGCTGGCCCGATTCCAGGACCCAGACATCATGACCTGAGCCAAACGCAGATGCTTAACCATCTGAGCCACCCAGGTACCCCTGGAAATAAATTTTAAATGCCTTAGTGCATTAGGGATGCCTGGGCGGCTCAATTGGTTAAGTGTCTGCTTTCGGCTCTCCTTGCTCAGCGGGGAGCCTGCTTCTCCCTCTCCCTCTGCCTACTTCTCCCTCTCCCTCTGCCTGCCACTCCCCCTGCTTGTGCACGCTCTCTCTCTGACAAATAAATAAATAGAATCTTCAAAAAAAATAAATGCCTTAATGCATTAAATTTTTCGTATGAAAAAACTTAAACATACACAAAAGTAAATGAACCCTCAGGTACCTGTCATCCAAATTCAACAATTAATAAACTCATGATCAGGCTTGTTTTATCTCTATCCCAATCTACTCCCTATGCCCACATTAATTTGGAGCAAATCCCAGACATCATTTTCTTTCATCTGTAAATTTTTCAGTATCACTAGAAAATAAAACATAAGCATATAACTATTATAACACCCAAAAGAAAAATTAACAATAATTCCAGTAACATATCCAGTAACTGGTCTAATTTTTAATTGTCTTATAAATGTTTTATTTACTTATTTGTTTGCTTGCTTATTTATTATTTCAGTTTGTTTATTTGAACCAGGATTCAAATAAAGCCTATGCTTTGTGATCAGTTGATATGTCTTTTAATCTATAGACTCCACATCCACCTCTTCCTTTTTTTTTCCTTACCAGTTTACTTATTGAAGAAAGCATTTGCCTTGCTCTCTAGAGTTCTAGATTCTGGAATTTGCTCGTTGTACTTCCACGATGTCTTTATTTGTCTTCCTGTCACCTGTATTCCATAGACATTGGTGTGGAGTTTAGAGACTTGATCAGATTTAGATTTAACTTGTTTTTTCAAGACTTCTACATAGATGATTGTATATTGTTCTACTGGGAGAGATAATGTCTGGTTGGTCTTTCTCTTTTGTGACAGTAGTAGCTATGGATGCTCAATGTTGATCCATTAATTCACTAGACATTGAGAAATGGGGATATTCTAGTTCTCTCATCACGTCTTCATTTATTAGTTGGATTACTTCTCTAAGGTGTAATTTCCCTTCATCTCTTACCTGGTTCTCTAGTGGTAGAGTGGATATAATACCTGGTTGTCTAGTGGTACAATTTATATACAAAAATGTAGGGGCACCTGGGTGGCTCAGTTAAGGGTTTGCCTTCGGCCCAGGTCATGATCCCGGGGTCCTGGAGTCAAACCCTGCTTCGGGCTCCCTACTTCTCCCTCTTCCTCTGCCTGCAGCTCTCCCTGCTTGTGCTCTCGCTCTCTCTGTCAAATAAATAAATAAAAGAAAAGAAAAGAAAAGAAATGTTAACATTTCTTTTTCTTTCTTTTTTTTTAAAGAGATTTTATTTATTCATTTGACAGAGAGAGAGAGCACAAGTACGCAGAGTGGCAGGTAGAGGGAGAGGGAGAAGCAGGCTCTCCGCTGAGCAGGGAGCTGGATGCGGGGCTCGATCCCAGGACCCCAGGATCATGACCTGAGCCAAAGGCAGCCACTTAACTGACTGAGCCACCCAGGCGCCCCTTGTTAACATTTCTTTTAAGAAACACCATGAACTTACCTTTTTTTTTTTTTTAAATTGCAAAAGTTTATTGTCTAAGAAATGTTTATTGCACTCCAGGTTGATGAACACACAGAAAGACAATATGCATAATTACATTAAAATCCAAAATTGAGACAAAAAGAAATGAACTGACCTTCTGACTTCCTTTCCATTCTTATCTACTCTTCTGCCATGATCTCTTGTAGTACTTCTGTACTGTAGGCTGAGAACCCTGTAGGTAACAAACACGTAAGGAGGTATGTGTTTGTTAACTGCAGGGTTGTGTGGGCCTCTGTGTGTGTGTTTGTGTGTGTGTGCATACATGTGTGTTGTGGTTTGGTTTACTCACTGTCTATTGGACCCCCCGCCCCCACTTTCCCCACGCTTTACTCACCACTGCTTCTACTCTCCCATCTAATGTGCAGTCTGGCCCTCAAACTCCAATCAAATCCTTTCTCTACAAAGTCTTCTAGAACTAACTCAATCATATTAAGCTCCCTCTTTCCCCTGAATTTCTAACATCATTTTAAAAAATGTTCACAAGTTTTCAGTACGTTAAAATAGGGCAACAACAGAATTGTATTGATGTAAAACAGAAGTAAAACAATAGTATTGTTTGTTGTAAAGCTGGATTCATATCCCAGCTTCTTCAATAGTCAGCTCTGTAATCTAGGGCAAGTTCATAATCTCTGAGCTTTGATTCATTTTTTACTTAAATGGAGGATGATCTTACTTCACTTGGAGACTGATGTGAAATGAAATGCTCATCACATGAAATGCTTATCATGATACCTGGCTGCCTATGGTCTGAATGTTTGTGTCTCACCAAAATTCATACATTGAATCTTAGCCCCCAAGGTGGGGTATTGGGGGGGTGCTTTGGGAGGTGACTAGGTCATGAGGGCACCCCCACCACCCCGCCAAAACTCAAAGAACAAAGACTAACATAACAAATACCATGTTTCTACCTTCTAGGATTATCCTGTCAACTTTTTTTTTTGCATGTTTGCTTTTATAATTTACTTTAGAAATATCAACACATTAAAAATAAGTTAAACTCCCCTTTGACCATCTCTTCAAGTCCCCTTCCTGCACTTTCTCTAAATAGATGATCACTGTCATGAGATTAGTATGCATTCTTTCAGCCAATTTTAAAGTAATTTTAGGGGGCGCCTGGGTGGCTCAGTCGTTAAGTGTCTGCCTTCTGCTCAGGTCATGATCCCAGGGCCCTGGGATTGAGTCCCACATTGGGCTCCCTGCTCGGCGGGAAGCCTGCTTCTCCCTCTCCCACTCCCCCTGCTGTGTTCCCTCTCTCACTATGTCTCTCTCTGTCAAATAAATAAAATATTTTTTAAAAAATAATTTTATAGGCATAATAAGTGGATATTTGTGTGTTTTAAAAAACTTATGTACTTTAAGTGCCTTTGGCCACATGTTATTCCTGTCCTTTTAGCAATTAGAGAGAAGCAGGGTTTAGGCAGGCTGTGGTTTTATGATGTGGCTCTCAGGGAGTTTCTGTTACTGAGAACATAGGTCTACAAGGCAGCAGCCAAGAAAATTTGCTTAGATCGAAACAGCATCTTAATATAACAAATACCTTAGGGCATTTATTTATTGCTTCTGGCCACTTTGACATCATATGAAAGGCTTTGCTTGGCCTTGTAGGTGTTTTATTTAGATAGTTTACTTTATAACCATTTGTTCTTTTTCCTGTTCTCATAGCTTAGTACTTTTTATTTTACTTTATAAACAAAATTCAGGACTTATAAACATACAAGACACTGCTCATGAATTCAGTTAAATTGAACAAACTTGAATTGGGGAATTTCTATGTTCTGTTTAGATAATTCCTAGTCAATCTGTGAGGCTCAGTCATCATTTGAGATTTTGTGACTTGGCTTTGAGTCTGACACAATGTCATTTCTTTTTTTTTTAATATATATTTTTTAAGATTTTATTTATTTATTTGAGAGAGAGAGAATGAGAGAGAGAGAGAGCACATGAGAGGGGGGAGGGTCAGAGGGAGAAGCAGACTCCCTGCCGAGCAGGGAGCCCGATGCGGGACTCGATCCAGGGACTCCAGGATCATGACCTGAGCCGAAGGCAGTTGCTTAACCAACTGAGCCACCCAGGCGCCCCCACAATGTCATTTCTATGCCTGGGAACTGTTGTACTCTTGTTTCTCAGTGTGATTCCTCTCCAGATGTCCTCTTGGTTAATCCACACCGCCAATTCCCCTTTGACTATTCATGGAATACATCCCATTGACACATGCTGGCTCCTTCAGAATCCTCTCTTCCAAAGAGAGTCTGATGTAGGAAGTCTGTGAAATCCTCCTTCCCTGAAGGAACTGACCTGCTAGATTGTACCTGCCCCCTTAACAGTTAGGCCTTCTCAAAACCTTGGGGAGATTAGGAAACGAACAGTAGAATTATATTGGCCTGTATTTCAAAAGGCAAATAGTTTCACTTTTTATGGTCTTTAAGTGGAATGTATGTCTGCTGCTAAAAATTTTCTACAAGAATATGACAGGATTGAGAAAGTAAACACAAAGGCACTGGCCTGTGAGTCTCTGTTTTGGACTTTGACATCATTGCTCCAGTGGAGGTCTGACTTTTAGAGACTACATTCTCTTACTTCACAGCACCGAAGCTATTTATTTGATTTTTCATGGACGCAACGTTGAAGAAAAACAGTTGTCTAGCCATACTGACCCTGGTTTATCACAGAGGCATGGCTTTTGGCCTTTACAACAAGAATGTGTTTCTCTGGATCCTGGCCCACTTCTCGTTAAGACTTCCCTGTGTCTCCTCCTGTTAAGGAGCAGACAAGTTCCTCAGATGTCTGTTTCCAACTTAAAAGCTTTTAGAATTTTATATATTCTTTTCCACCTACTGTCTAGCATTTATTCTTAGAGATTCCTGGCATTGATTATACTAAAGCCTAATTTGCATAAAACGTGGACTAGGAAATTGGTTCACATAGTCTTTGCTCTTTTATCAGTCTGAATCAGAGGGAAAAATATCTGGTCAAATAAGTTATATTCATGAACTTCATATTGCTAAGTGACAACCAACTGAGCATTCCTGGGTCAGTTCTAATTTAATTATTAATCAAAAGCACAGCATATGTTAATGATATGCCGTTTTTGCTTATTTCAACACTTGCCATGGAATGTATAAACTGTGCTGAAATTGAGTAGCGCGTAGTCACTCTGTCTCAATCCTAAATCTTGTTGTATACAGAGCTGGGCTGGAGAGATCGAGGATTTGAGGAAGCCTGTGTGATTCCCTAACAACATTTTTTTTTTTTTTAAGATTTTATTTATTTATTTGAGAGAGAGAGTGAGAGAGAGAAAGAGCACAAGAGGGGGGAGCGGGAGAGGGAGAAGCAGACTCCCTGCTGAGCAGGGAGCCCGATGCGGGACTCGATCCCGGGACTCCAGGATCATGACCTGAGCCGAAGGCAGTCGCTTAACCAACTGAGCCACCCAGGCGCCTCCCTAACAACATTTTGATATTTAATGCATCGTTTGAGCTAGCTGTGGGATTGGCTTCCCCACTGATCCTATGCCATTGAACCACAGACAGTTTGAAACCAACCTTAATTGCTGTGTTCCAGGAAAATAGGAGGTCTAAGCATCAGACCTGGATAAATCCACCAGGAAGCAGATACAAAACCATGGAAAACTTAATACAATAGTATTTTCATAGAACACCTGAGAGGGCGGGCAGATATTCATCTGGCCTCAATATTAATTTATTATTAATAGATATTTTTTGATATAATCATTGTTAAAAGATTTATTTTATAAATAATTTTGCCCGATAAAGTAGACTCAGAAAGGGTTAAGTGAGAGGCTGTTCATAAAGATTCTATTGGTTCCATGCTCTTGCCAACCATACTCAAGCTGTTGTTTAATGGACATAGATAACTAAGAGATAAATGGAGCTTCAAAAAATTATTACTGAATGGGATTGTTTGGAACAATGGCTTTTTTTGGTCAACACTATTTCCATAATAATGTTAAGCCATTTTTTGCTTTTTTCACTATGTTGATGTTTGCAGTAGTGGGTAAATCTGTTGGCGCTTTAGCATGAATCAGAGCTGGCACCAAATTATGCCAGCACCTGTCCTACTCTTCATTGCCCCTGTGCTCACGTGAAAACTACATGCAGAAAATGCCTGATTCACTTAAGAATGTCCTTGACGAAGCAGTAAAACTATGAATTTTCTTAAATCTCTACCCGTAAGTATGCACCTTTTAAAGGTTCTCTTTGAGGGGTGCCTCGGTGGTGCAGTCGGTTAAGTGTCCGACTCTTGGTTTCGGATCAGGTCATGATCTCAGGGTTGTGAGATCGAGCTCTGCGTCAGGCTCTGAGCTTGGCGCGGAGTCTGCTTGAGGTTCTCTCTCCCTCTCCCTCTGCTCCTCCTGCTCGTGCTCACTCTCAAATAAATAAATCTTAACAAAAAATTAAAATAAAAATTCTGTGTGCTAACACAGGAAGCATGCCTAAGGCACTTCTAACGCCTCCCACAGTGTGGTAGCGGCCTAGAGGAAAACTGCTTAGGCGGTTGTTTGAATTGTGAGCTGAACTAGCTGCTTTTTTCATTAAACATCATTTTTACTTGAAAGAACAATTCCATTTCTCTTATTGTTTTGTTGGAAAATATAGCAATTTCTTTTAAAAATATGTTAACATGTAATGGAAGTGTCAGTGTTATTTTTAAATAAATTAATCCATAAATAGTGAATTTTTTCAGGTTTAATTTCTATATGGTAAATAGCCCACCTAAATTAATCCTTTTTGGTGTCTTCAATAATTCTTTGTGTCAGAGGTACTTAAAAAAGGTTTGAGAAGCAGGGCCTAGGGTAATTTTTCTGGAAAAAAACAAAACAAAACAAACTTCCCTTTGTATAGTAGCTCATAACTTCAAAGGTCTGTGATTCTAAGATACTGTGATTTTGATTTTAAGACTCTGCGCTTCTTCCAAGAAAATGGATAGAAGAAAACATGGAGGTCTGGCCTAATGAGAGGTCTTTTGGCAGTTAGCTCTCTGCATTAGGTAGGCTTGGGTAGGTGAGCTGAATGAAGTTGGCATTCATTCCTTCATTTTTTCAACAAAAATTTTTGAGTATGTGCACTATGCAAAATATGATGCTGATCCATGTGGAGGATGCACAGTGAATCATACTTAGACACATCAGACTGTGATCTCCATGAAAGCAAAAAGCTTGTCTTTTCTACCCTGGGAAGCAGTGTGGCGAGTCAGGCAGAAGTTGGTAGAAATTCACATTATACACTAGTTTTGTCTCTGTGGGCAAGTTACTTACCATCTTTGAGTTTTTTCCTTATTTGTAATGTGGGAAAAGATGATGTGTGTCCCTTGGGTTATTTTGATGATTAGAAACTTTATGATGTAAAGTGAGTTAGCAGTATCCTGGGATTTTTTTATCCAAACTGCATAAAGGTCTTTACTTCATAGCTACTTGCTAACCCAAAGAGCATAAAAACAAATCTGTCTTCAAATAGGAACTTCTATAAGTACATAAGTACATGTAGCAGTAATCTTTGAAAAAGGTTGAAAATTCAACTTTATGTTAGTTGTTTTTCCAGTTCTATTGAAGTATACTTGACAAACACAGCTGTATATACTTAAAGTGTACAGTGTGATGATCTGATGTTTGTATACATGTGAAATATTTACCACAATCAAGGTAATTAACACGTTTATCCCCTTACATAGTTACCTTTTGTATGTGTGTGAGAAAGTTTAAGATCTTTTCTGCAAATTTCAAATATACAATATTAACTATAGTCTCATCCTTAGAACTTACCCTTCTTACAACTAGAAGCTTGTACCCTTTGACCAACATCGCTTCATTTCCCAACTTCCCAGCGCCTAGCAACCACCATTCTACTCCCAAGCAGTACTTATTTTTCAATAACCAGAGAATAATCAATGTGTCAGAATTAATTAGCTTTTTATAAAGAGAACCAATTTTCACTGAAAGATACGAGTTTAAATAGCTTTTGGATATGTTATATTAGATTGTGTTAATCATTGTTGAAGAAAGAAATATTCAGTGACACTTGTTAAAGACGGTCAAGAAGACTTTATTCATGATGATGGTTGTAGGTATAGGAAACACTGTAATGGGATTTTCCAGTGGGGGAGAGAGATTGGGCTCCACCCTGAATACAGCCATGGGGTCAGTGGCTGGCAAATTATGAAGAGGAGGGGCCAGGGGTAGGAGGAGTTCTGGTTTAACTGGCCTAACCAGATTCTTGCTGAAGACAGACCAGGGCGATCAGACATAGTAGCCCTGGGGGCCAGTGGAAGATGAGGAACCCATTAGATACCAAGAGTGATCAGATATCAATGGTGGGGGGTTCTGGTTAAACTGACTTACAGGGCTCTTGTTAAAACTGGGTTATATATGGAAGTGCACAAATGGGCCTAGGAGAAAGGTTCAGAAGCCTGATGAAAGTGACTTAAGCCAAGAATCTTTGTCACTGTAATCAGAATTGTGTTTTCTGCATAGTCATTTAGATTATCTTATTTTTGCCAATTTCCTTGTAATAAAATACTACATTATAGGGGAAATAAAATACAGAAATTTCATGAGAATACCAAAAATTAATACAGTCAAGTCAAGCAAAGAATGTTTTCAGTGACAGTATTCCCTCAGATATGTGTGTGTGATCTTAAGCTTGTTTACAACTCTATTTAATGTTAAATTGTTAAAAATGGTGTTTCATTTCCTCAAAAGAAGGCACTTTTAAAACATTTTACTTATATTATTCTTGTTTTAATTTTCTTTGTTTAATATAAACCCATTCCATAAATCAGAACCTGACCAAATGTAAAAATTATTGTTTCTCTTAGTCTGAGTGTTCTTTATAAATCTTTACAGGAAAGTGGGTGTGCCTTTGGCAGAGGCTATTTCCATGCAGCTCTGCTTGTGCAAATTACAGAATGTGGATTTTCTTTCTCTAAAAATAGATTATCACTTGCCTGCTGACTCTCTTCAGAGTCTTTCTGGGACAGAATGATGTTTGACTTCTGGTACTTACTCAGAGGTACAGTATATGGATTCTAAACATTGCATCTGTAGAAATAGATCCAAGTATATCATAGCACTAAACATGTTTTTATTTCTGCATCAATAAATACTGTTCTATCTTTACTTACGATTCAGTAACAGGGAAGAAACTAGAGATTCTGCATTGAATTGGCTTATATTGATAGATAGTTTTAAATGTGGAATTCTAGAGATTAGGTAGTGTAGAGCAATGATTGCTATTTCCAGAGGCAGAGGCGAAAGCGAGCCTATGGCCACTGTTAGGCTTATATATTGCGAACTATTTTGACTTTTCACATCGTTCATCAGATGTTCTGCTAGTCACATTTACACGCATAGTAATTTAATGGGCACCTGTTGCCATGGCAGCACAGAACAAAAATGAAATCTATTATTTTATGAGGTGAGAGTTCCCAAGTGATACAGGCTGGTGAGAGCACTTTTGCTTTTGCTTGTGTATAGCTCCCAAGGTAGGACACTAAGTCTGTATTAACAAGCACCACGGGGACTGTGGGATTTGTTTGAGGTTGCTCTTCTCTATGATCTGGTCTACCTTCACACATTCATTAGACTACAGGGATCCATCTAGTTTCGCTGGTAACATGGTAACCATACACTAGTTCACATCAAGACACATGTGCATAGAAGGATTTTCCAATGTGAGTTATTAGCTGATAAATAAGTAAGTCTATATGTTTTTGTGTTTCTCTGTACCTAGGGTGGGGCTGATAATGGTAGCAATCCTCAGTGTCTTTTTGCCTTTTTGAAATAATTGCTGAAAATGAGACAATGAGACCTTTTTTTCCCGATGCATTTTCTAAAAACAAATGAGATGCCCAGTGTGATAACTGGGAGACAAAGGAATCTTCCAGAACACTGCTAATTATAGAAAAGGATGCCCTATTGCTATTTCTGTCCCACCTGCTTGTTATGTATTTATCAAATGCCTATTGCCTGCAAGGTGTGTTATGGCAGACTCTCTGTGGGATAGAACAGATCATGGTCCACGGTTAGTGAAATTAAACGCACATAAAGGAGCCAACCAAGAGAAAATGACAAGCACAGGCAGTTCCATTTTTTGCTCCCTTCCCATTTTTTTTCCACTCCATTCACTGGATGCTACCTTAAAAAGACCCATGTCTTCCTATGCCACCATTATTTTGTATTTGATTCTTCCCAGTAGAAAACAGGGTTTTCTGGTTAACCTGACTTACAGGGCTCTTGTAACCAACTCTCAGCGATTCTTTTTATAATACACATTTATCAAGTGCCTACTATGTGCCAGGTATTGGCTGAGTTACTATGGTAAATTGTTAAATTCCACTTATTATGTGTTTTGTTGCATCATTTAAACTTTCTCTCTAAAAGTACGGTTTTCCTTGTAAAGGTGCAATTTTTAAGCTGTTAAAAACAAATAGCTTGAAAAGAGATGGTAAGGCTCTTTGAGGAAGACGCGGTCGCAGCTACAGCGGAGGTTTGGACGCCCCGCTCCTGCTCCTGACTCACCGCTGTTCGCTCTCACCGAGGAACAAGTCGGTCAGGAAGCCGCGCAGCAGCCATGGCTTTTAAAGACACTGGGAAGACACCCGTGGAACCGGAGGTGATGATTCACCGAATTAGAATTACTCTCACCAGCCACAACGTAAAATCTTTGGAAAAGGTATGTGCTGACTTGATCAGAGGCGCAAAGGAAAAGAATCTCAAAGTGAAAGGACCAGTTCGGATGCCTACCAAGACTCTGAGAATCACTACAAGAAAAACTCCTTGTGGTGAAGGTTCTAAGACCTGGGATCGTTTTCAGATGAGGATCCACAAGCGACTCATTGATTTGCACAGT
>NC_138370.1:58802339-58835411 GCF_054177405.1 Leptonychotes weddellii
AGTTGTTAAAAAAAAAAAAGAGATTGGTGAGATCTTAAGATATTGACTCACCAACCAGAAACGCACACATACATACACACATATGCTCACTGAGCCCCTTAAAGAGGTATACAAAAACTGCGGTAGGAACATCTACAGGTTTATGTAATTTAACTAAAAAAGTTGAATGAGAAAAATATTTGGATCAGGGGAATTTCTAATCTATGTGAGGAAGAACATCTTCATTTTATTCTCTCTTCAGCTTCCAAGTGTGCTCTGTCTTGGTTCCCTTCAGTTTTGGTTCTTTTAACATTTCCCCCTGATGCCCTGCTCTCTTGCCTTTGACCTTCCTTCCAGCAATACGTGAGAAAATGATAGAAACTTGAAGGCACATCAGAAATTTGGCTTTCTTTTGTAGGCACAATACTCTTATCCACCTTTTGCTCTGCTACCTACCTTCACGTTCCCCTAACCCTCGACAGCGCCGTCTTGCATTGTCCTACTCAAAGTGTGACTCCAGGACCCTGCCAATTTACTAGTTCATGACAAGTACAGAAATTGCAAATAAGCACTTAGAAACTTTGATAGCAATTTGGTAGAGGAATTTCATCTGTTGATTCTAACAAATATTTGGCTGGTATTTAGTATTTTTTAAAATCTTATTTCTTTAGTAATAAATTATTATTAATCATTTAACAAACACACTCCATATGGATTGTGGTGCTGAGGGAGAGAAAAATCAAAACCACCTGATCTTTCACTACAGACAGTCCGAGAAGCGCTGGTCTAATGTACCCTCAGTTCTTCTAAAGATGTCTTTTGATTTCCTACCTTCATGCCTTTGCCTATTTTTTAGCTAATACTTCCTGTCTCTCAAAACACCACCATAATATCCTCTCCTCATGTGTTTTTACCTGAACTCCTACAGTACAGTTTTTTGTATTTCTGATGAAACCTTATAACCAGCATTTATTGAATGTAGTGATATTTAGTATTCTATACAAATGCACTTGCTTTTTTTTTTTTTTTTTTTTTTTGCACTGTCACCTTGGCTACGCACAAGAGATATAATCAGGATGGAAAAGGGCATGAATATCTGGGTTAAAATCCCGAGTTCTGTCATTTATGAAGTGAGGGACCTTGGGTTAGCCACCCAGTCTCCTTGTGCCTCACTTGCTTCACTTATCAAATGGGACCATTGGTAGCACCTACCCCTTCAGGTTGCTGTGAGCATTAAATGCAACAATACGTGTAAAGCATTAAGTGTACAGTTCCTGGCACATACTAAACACTTGCTAAATGACTGCTCTTATGTTTTTCATTAATATTAGCAGCACTTTTAGAGTATTTTTTTTCTTGCTTTTGTTCAGACATTGCTTGAAATTAGTCATTTAGTCCCATTGAAGCCGTTGCTTTGACAGAGCCACTTTTTGAAGACACAGCTCGAATGGGTGGTGTGCAAAAGGGTGGAAAGTCATTGGATTTCTCTAGATTCCTATGGGGCTTTGGAGAGCTGGTCAGTGCAGCAGAGGCATCCTTGTTTAGGCTCCGTAAACATAACTGAGTCACTCAAAAGATACTTTCTTCATGCAGGCAAAAGTAACACCCCCACAAGGAAAGTGGAATTAAAAAAAGGAATTTTAGAAGAAGGCAGTATATCTAAAAATATTCCCACCAACAAAAAAAATTTGGCTGGAACACCTGGATTTTTCTGAGTATAATTTTAGTTAGGTAAACATGGAAAAGATATATTTTCCTAAAAGAGGAAAGAGCAATTTTACAGAAAATGATGGTTGGTAGTAATCTTAAGATTCGGAAGATCAACTCTGTAAAAGATTTTCCTTGTTTTAAAGAGTGAGAGGTTGTGAATTTGAACAAGTTGCATTAATGATCATCAGTACTCACGATCGCTTAACTGATAAGATTTACCCCCAATGAATCTTCTTTGTAGGATAATTATCTAAGGACGCAGACCCGTGGATGTGAACTATAGTCCTTAATTATGCAGTAGTTAAATGAAATGATTGTTTTAATGTGTGCGCCAAAAAAATATACTGAAACCATATTATGGATTCATAGCTATCTAGGATATGCTTTATTAGGCTTTAAAAAAATCCGTAAACTCTCTTGGAAGTAAGCAGGAATATATTCAATATATAACTAAATTAAATGCCCAGCAACATGGCACTGAATTTAAGGGAGAGGATTATGGTTTTGTGGTCAAAGTATTTTTGGTACAGTGAATGTGAATTCAAAAGGAAGACTATAAACAAAATTCCGAGAAGAGCTAGGGAACAAGATTTAAGAGCTACTTAAACTCTTGCTAGACAAGGGCAGTAATACAAAGACATAATTTGCTACACTTAGAGGATAAGAAAAACGAAGTGAAACCCAGATTATTTGAGGCCTTACAGTCTGATTCTATATTTGTAGGTGTACACGCTCACACCCGCACATACACTCAACATGTATTAACATACCCACCAACTTAACGTGTAGTTCCGAATAAAAGGCGGGGGGTGAACACTTTCTGGACAAGGAGTTCAGCTGAACACACACTCATTTTTAATAATAAGGTCTGTTAGACTTGAATGGCACAACAGTCTGCCAGGGAAGTGGTGAAATCATCACAGACTGTTGAGTGATTCAAAATTAGATCAGACAAAGCACTTTAAAAATACACTGTAGGAAACAATCTAATGCTGGGAAGGCAATAAAAAAATGACCTAAATCGGTCTTTTCCACCTCTGACTTTTAACGTTCTCCTGTAGTTTAAAAATAGAAAAGTATAATATTTATAGGAGTACTGAAAGTTGGGGTCTAAACTCTAATGTGCTTATTATTTAACATTAATATATTTGACTCATGGCTTTGTTGTAGAAACAACAGAAATGTCGCTATAGGTTTTAGTCCTTTCTTCACTGGTATGAAATCAACAATGAAGAAAAAGCTCAGGGTTCAGGGTACCATTTATGAAGTGGTTGATAGATTAGTCCTTAAAACTTAAGTTCTGACCATTTATCCAACATAACAGACCTTGCATGTTGTGGTCAAAATTAAATAGGGTTGTTTTTTTTTCTATTATATAATGTCATTATAACTGGTTATAAACATATGATGATGTTGGAGCATGGTATAGAGAATCTTTGGGAATTATTAGCTAATGTTTATAGGAGGGGGAGATTGGGTGAGAAGCAGCTTCTAGAAGGGTTATTTTTCATGTTCTCCCTGACTCTCTGATCTTAAATAACTGCCAACCAGATGCAATTTCTATATGTCACTTGATTTCTCTTATATTCAAAGGCAGTCAAGGTACTACACAAAATGAATCAAATTGTTTGAAGAGAAAGGACTCAATAATTTTTTCTAATAGTTCTTATTTGTGCTTTTTGTCATTTAACCTATAGTGATTTGCTTGGGGTACCCTTGCTTACCTTTAGGCAACTCCTGTCCTCATGTCAGACAAAGACACTTTAACCAGAAGTGGGAACTTACTGTTCTCTGCAGTAAGCCTGTGTGACCTTTTGGATAAATCATTGCTTAGACTTATAGCCCCATGGATCAGCTGCCTGGAACCAATCCTGACAGAGGCCTTCCTTTATCTGTAGGTTGCTTGTAGATCAGCAATGTACCCTCTGTGTTATCCAAATGCTTCTTGGCTCACTGACCACCCCTGTCCCATGTGACTGGTTTTACATAAACATCACAGAAAATTGGCTTAGGCTGACCTCTTTATAATCCCTGTTTCTCAAAATATGCTATTTGATACAAAGTTCACTTATGTACAGAAAACAGAGAGGAAGGTCACTTGTCCAGTTCTTAAAGTTTGCCGTGGTAATGAGGCAAAATTAAATGACCACTTCATTTTCCTTTGGGAGTAGTGGTGGTGGGAGGTAATGACCATGGGCAACATTTGCCTTGGTGCCTAGCCCACTGATAGATGGGAGAAGATGTTCAATAAACATTTGTTGGATGAATGAATGAATGAATGAGTGATCATTTCAAAGTAGGCTAAATTTTGGCACTACTCTTTCTGCATTCCTTCTTGAGCAATTGACCTCCTAGAGTGGCTAGCCCCACAGGATCTATAAAAACAGGGGAAGAGAAATAATGGGAATTTAGTGCCAAAGGAATAAAAGTGACAGTGTTATGGCCAGCCGTCTTTTGAATCATGAGCGTATGGGAATTTTGGAGACAAATATAGCTGTCTATATCTTAACTTAGCTACTTACTTGTATTCTACCCAGAGCAGATTATTCAACCTTTCTGAGACTCAATTTGTCTTCATTAATATGGAGAAATTGCCTTTTGTCTTGGAAGCTTGTTTTGAGGTAAATCATTTCATATAGTGTATATGTGTGGGTTTCAACAATATAACTGTTTTCATTTTTTTGAGTATCTTCTAGATGCCTGGGTTAGGGCTGGATTGTATATAAACATTTTCATTAATCTTCCTACTAACTGACGAGGTACAGTGCCATAATACCATTCCCATTATATAGGTAATTAAATTGAGAGTCGGTGATGTAAAGGAATCTACACCAGGTCACAGAGATTTGACTTGAAATTTATCTAATTCCTAAGCTGAAGCTTTAATTGACCCTGATTAATAAATGTTATTTCTTTCCTGCCCAAGAGAAACGGAAATAACACAATTCCCCCTTTCTCGTTAATCTGTTTACCTCTTCTATAGGATAGAAACCCTATTTCCATAATAAACCCCACTGGGCCCAATAATTTTGTTCATCCTGCTCACTTATTTAGAATCTAGCTGTGGGCTCCATATGGGTAGTAGTTTTTGTATCATTATTGGATGTCACATCTTTTCAAAAGATTTGTACTATGTTACTTATTTCAGGTTAGATAGTGTAATTCTAAAGTCCAGATTGGTTAGGGGATGCAGGAAACTTTTAGAGCCACTGAGATAACTCAGGTTTTCTATAACCCAACTCGAGGAAAAAAACAAGCTATAGTTATATAAAAGTGCAGTGGTTTCTATCTTCTGTCAGGAATAGAGTCAGAGATTCTTCTGGCCATGTGTCTACATATGATGTCAGTGGGAATTTTGAATATTAAGGGTGGAGATGTCTAACTTGGATGATCTGACGTTAGAGCTGTTAGAAGCTGGAAATGCTTTTAACCATGGCTGAGTCAGAAGGATATGAACTTTGGACTTACTCTGACAGTTGCCTTTAATTAAATGAGCCTGGCCTTATTAGATTCTAGAAAGTCAGCTATTTAGAAAGCACTAATTCTCCAGAAATCTAACTTTCCCAAGTTTTGTTTTTACTCAGCATCTTGGATTTTGTTTTCGCTTTCCATTTTCAGATTTATAATCGCTTAGATACAAATTGCTGTGGATTCCGACCTCGAAAGGAAGATGCCTGTGTACAGAATGGACTGAGGCCAAAATGTGACCACCAAGATTCTGTGGCTCTAGCACACGTTATCCAGCGAAAGCATGACCCAAGGCATTTGGTCTTCGTAGACAACAAGGGTTTCTTTGACAGAAGCGAAGATAACTTAAACTTCAAATTGTTAGAAGGCATCAAAGAGTAAGTTTTAAGATGTAGTAAAATCTATGGGACATCACATTTCTATTAAATAAGTAGTAAAGGTTTTGAGAAAACTCAAATGCTATGTGTGACTGATCTAACCCTTGAAAGGAATTGTGGATGTGGAATCTGGGGATGGAGGCCCAGAAATGGGAACCAGACCTAAGCAGAATAGAACAGGATTGCAGCCACGGTGTCAAGTGTCACCAACCCATGCAACCTACAAAACTCCCACTATATTTCCTTGGCCCTTACTGTGAAAATCCATGTGGGTAAAGCTGGAAGCATGCAGGGACCTTAGGAATAGGAACTGGCAGAGCAGGGATGAGGAGGTGGCAGAAGCTCCATTATCAGGGCATGGGGCAGGGGGACTAACAGACTCACAGATATTGACATGACAGGATGTCCAAAGGCATAATAAACTCAAGAGACTTCTCTGAATGTGGTGGGAAATTAGAGCTAATCTTCTAATTAGGGCACAGTATCAAAGGACAGCGGCTGTTTGAATTCAGGTAGGAGGGTTTTTGAGCATTTGGAAATCTTTCCAGTAGACATAGACTAAGGAGAAAAGTATCTTGGGCTTATGTATTAAGAAATAAAGGAAATTAATGCATTTAATAGTGGCAGGAACCCACTATAGAGTCTGGGCCATTCAACCTTAGCTACAAAGATTGAGGCTGGATTTTAGGCCCCAGGTCATAGCCACTCTTCATAGCCTTCCTACCCTAGTCAGAAATCAGAGTGACCAAGACACTGGGGTATGTTTGAGAATTGGAAATAGAGGGGTGCAATAGTGAAAGAGTTAACCAGCTGTGTGAAGCTAAGTGACTGGTGGAGAGCACATGAAGAGCACATCTACTCTAAAATTGAGAGTAGAACCCCAATCTTCCAAATCCAGGTCCAATCATTTTTCTGCAGTAACTTGTGTCTGTTCATGCTGTCACTATTAGTCTTGGTAACAACGCTCTGAAGTGTGTTTCATTAGTTGTTCTTAGCACTTCTAATCAGGTAGTGTGGATTTTATGTACTTTCAGGACTAGAGACAATACTGTTCTCATGAGAGTTTCATGCGCCCCAATTTCATGAGTTTTTGCCATATCTTGCCCTGTTAATACTCATTCTTACATCTCTTTATGGATTGAAGGTAGAATATATGACAGATTCTTTCTTTAATGTGACTAAACTAAGGAAATTTTATGTGTAGAAAAATTGACCAAAGGCATCACTTACTGAGTTGATATTTTGGGGTCTTCTTAAATCTCTAAATTTTCTCTTGGAATTAGGAGTGCCTAAGAATATGGTCCATCTGTTCTATACATTCATATGAATATGAATACTGCTTTATGCTTTCAAAGAAGTTAACTTTAAATGCAATATGAGGAGTAATGAATGTAAAGTTAAATTTTTTTTTGAATAAGTAAGTCACACATTGAAAAGCAAAAATTAAGACACTGCTAGCCCAGATTTATGCATAGAATTTTCCTATTAATCAATGTAATGCACAGACAGGTAATTTTTTGCTTTTCCTTTATGAAAAGGATTAGTCACTAAAGAGATCCATGGATTTCACAGTTTTATCTCATACATTCTACCACAGCTAAATTAGTTGAAGGGTCATAGAATTTATAAATCATGGATTATTAATATTTCATAGAGCAAAAATGCTTACTTAATTAATACTATGGCCACTAAATTATATAGTACACATCTTCAGGGAGCTCAGAGCATCTTATCAGCATTATTTAATTCCACACTTACTCAGACTCATTAAGCGAGTCCAGCTCTGTGGCCTCTGGTTTTTCTGCAGCATTGGAGCACCTGGGTCCCTTGCATTTATGCTCCCTGAATGCCACCCTTAGCTCATTCCATTGAAATTTGGAAAAGGCATTTAGGAGGCCTGAAACTTTGGGCAAACTGTATTCCTCGAACAAGGATATGTTCCTGTTTTAGTTGTTAAGGAGCAACTATGTTTACATGAAATTTACTATGCAACCCCAATATTTTTATTGTGCTTTCATCAGTATTTCAAAGAAAGCTGGATGGGCCAATTGAGGATTCAGCAAAACATTCTTTATGAGTTTGAACTTGAAACTTGACAAAGTTCTTCAGATAATGTACATGCTAGACCCCTTGTTTTTACTTTCTAAATGCAGAGCAAGAAACACAAAGCGCTCTCTTAAGGTAGTTCAACAAGGACCCTTCCAAATTGGCCTCAGGTTTTCCAGAGATGGGTCACTGTGGAATGCCTGGCTCTAAAACTTGAGTTTTGTTAAATTTATTTGAAAAACACTTTAATATTCCAATTTAGTAAAATGCTCCCAGATTTTCAGAATTCCTGAAGTATAATCTGAATCAGAAACAATTCTTTATTTAATTGGGCATTATGGAATGATTCCTTTCTCTTTTTACTACCTACATTTTGGATTATTTCACATTAAATTCAGTCATGCAGGGCGCCTGGGTGGCTCAGTTGGTTAAGCGACTGCCTTCGGCTCAGGTCATGATCCTGGAGTCCCGGGATCGAGTCCCACGTCGGGCTCCCTGCTCAGTGGGGAGTCTGCTTCTCCCTCTCCCGCTCCCCCCTCTTGTGCTCTTTCTCTCTCTCTCTCTCTCAAATAAATAAATAAAATCTTTAAAAAAAAATTAAAAAAAAAATTCAGTCATGCATTTGTCAGCATTTTGCTTCTCATATTTTCTTGCATAAAACCCCACATTGACACTTATGAGGATACTCTTCTACTTGACAGATTGAAGTGGTTTCTATGGGTGAAATGGAGCTTAAGATTGAGGAAAGTATTTTTGCCGGGCTAACAGAACTCTTTAATTCCGTGCCTCTCTTTGCCTACAGATAATGACTTTAAGTAAGATGTTAGTATGTCAAGTTCTCAATGGAAAATTCAACATGGAAAATTCAGTTCCCTTGAAACATATTCTTCTAGTATATTATTATTAAGAGAAGTGTCAGCTTGACAGTGACAAAAATGTTTTCATTCTCCAGGTACTACTTGATAGTGTGATTTATGCCAGATTAATGAAGGGCAAAGCAATTGGGTAAGGCATAATATTTCTAAGCAATTACTAAGAATGAAATATCATTTTATCTTCTCAGGTTTCCCGAATCTGCAGTTTCTGTTTTGAAGAGCCAGCACTTACGTCAGAAACTCCTTCAGTCCCTGTTTCTTGATAAAGTTTATTGGGAAAGTCAAGGAGGTAGACAAGGAATTGAAAAGCTTATTGATGTCATAGAGCAGAGAGCCAAAATCCTTCTTACTTACATCAATGCACATGGGGCCAAAGTATTACCTATGAATGAATAAAAGGATCTTCTGGCTAGAATACTAGATATATTTATGCATTTTTTTGTTTTTGTTTTTAAAATCAAGTACACAAACCTCAAGTCTTTTTAGGAATGAGGCAGTGTAAATGAATATATAAAATAAATGAATTTAACCAAGTGTATATGATGGGTTTGAGCATGATAAGCAGACTTAAAACCTTTTAAAAAACATACTCCTCAAAAAATATTTGTTCATATTTTTCTCTAACATTGGATCATGTGAGTCTCAACATCTGATTATACAGAATGGTTGCAATTATTATTCCAGCTAGCTTTGTTAAAACATTTGTCATGCCATTTAACAGAACAGTGTAAACCAGAGGTGCTGACTCCTTCAGCAAAGCATATCTTATGCCATACTGACTGGTCTGACCAAGTTCTGATGGGAAGGGTTCTTGACATTCTTCAGTTGCTGATTGTTAAAACAGAGCCATCCCAATATGACCCAGAGGCAGTTCTGCATTGGAAAACTGAGGCATGTGATCTGCAAAAACACCAGGGTATACCATAATTCTGCATAGAAATGGTGGGTTATTTACAAAAGCACCAGTATATATTCTATTGTATCTATAAATGACTGGCCATCTCTGTGAATCTGAAGAGGAAGAATCGCAGTTTCCTCCTTTATGTGTTAGGGAGTTTTGCTTTCTCAATTTTGGTCCAATTTATGTCTAGTAGCTTAGACATTAAACAATTTTAAGGTATAAGTTACCTATTTGAAACTATACTTATAGAGTGCCTTTTTTAAATGGATGTTCTTTTAACAAATTTTGTCATTTTTACAAAGGATATGCTATAGTTTTTGTATATTTTCTTAATAATAATGGTTTTCTTCAGACTTCTTCTAATTATATTTAAATTGATTTAAATGATATTGCTCAGATATTGACAGTAGAACCAGATATTGAGTGCATTTAAATATATTGTTTAGCTTATTCTAATATGAGAAATATGAACAAAATAAATTAAAACCTGACTCTTTTCAATTCTCCTCAATGAAAGCACATGACTAGAACTAAAACAGTGAATTTGGACAACATTAAGCTTCAAATAATTTTCCCCAAACTCCCTCTGCCAACTTTTTTTTTTTAAAGATTTTATTTATTTATTTGAGAGAGAGAATGAGAGAGAGCACATGAGAGGGGGGAGGGTCAGAGGGAAAAGCAGACTCCCTGCCTCACAGGGAGCCCGATGCAGCACTCGATCCCGGGACTCTAGGATCATGATCTGAGCCGAAGGTAGTCGCTTAACCAACTGAACCACCCAGGCGCCCATCCCTCTGCCAACTTCTTAATTAAGCATAGGACATAGACATACAGTATTCACATGTTGGGTCTTTGTGTCCTGGGAAGATATGCATGTCATCACATATGACAGATGTTCATACAGAGGTTTCAAATCTCGAACAAGTCATCATTTCCCCCACCCCCACCTCACCCACTCCTTATTTAAAAGCTGATATACTGACTTCTTTTTTCCCTGAAAGTTGAAAAATATAATTTAAGATGTTGTAATGCATTCAATTCTCTGTTTTCTCAGTTCTGTATGTTATTGCTAAAACACCGCATTTTATGTGTTCTAATCGAGTCACTTAATATCACTGTAAATTAGAACTATTAAAGACATTACAATAAAGACTGTTTTTTTTTTTTTAAATATATACCTATAGATTCTAACTAATGTAAATGTATAGGGGCAAAATGTCAAAACAACACATGGTAACTAGAAGAGAAGACGGGTCAAGGAGAGAGGGATTTGATCGTCTAAGCATAACTTTCTTAGGCTCACATTCAAGTACTACATTTTAGCATCCTTATTTGCTGGGCTGACCCTTGGAGACGTGGTCTTCAGACCATTCTCTTCCATTATCCCTTTGAGTTCCTTTCTCTGATTCCATACATTCTGTGCACTCTTTGGCTCTCCTGAGTCTCCACTTTTACCTGCTGTCTTTGGGCTTTTTAAGATCCCTTTTTCTCTCATTAATCAGGATTTTAATAAAAAATAGGCCTAACAAAAGCTTGGAGACCCAGGTTCTATTTTGAGCCACTGACTTGAAAGAACTCTTTGTCAAGTTGCCTTATACCTTGTCTTATCAAGGTGGCATACTCGCATTTTAATAAGCTTTTTATGGAATAGATCATCTTTATTCAAATTTGTGAAATTAGTGGTGGGAATCCAGTCTCCTTAAAAATGACCTTTAATGTTGCGTCTCAAGCTACACAGCTTTTGGGCAGCTTGGTTCTCCCTTATGTGGGTCTTGCTTTGTTTATTTGCTTCCAGGTATTCTGACATGCTTAATATTAAATGAAAGGTCCAGGAACACATGTTTATTTTAGTCACCTTTGCTTTTTAACACAGTATTTTGTTTTATAATCAGTGAATAATTCATGCCGTATTATTGTTGAATAATGGATAGCTACAGGGCCAGGCTTTTAATCCTAAGTAATGCTCTTCTTTTCTCTTATTGAAACAATGAGAGTACTCTGTGCCTTTCAAATGCACTCATGTTATGCTGTGGTTTGGTTCACATAAGCATATTATGTGGTTTATTTATAACTTGATAAATTTGAAGTAGAACAATTTACCTTGGCAGACATACAAAAGCTTATTTTTGTGACTTATTTTCTTTAGGCTGATAATATGAAAATAAATACATATCTTAAAAGTCTGTAATAAAAATATTAGAAATTAAAGATGTGTGCTTTTTATTTTGTAGATGGGTTTTCTTTTGTACATGGGTTAATTTTCAGAATTTAAGTACAGAAGACTGCTACCAATGTCCATGATAAAAGAAACAATTGAACAATTAAGAATTTTATTGGATTGTGTTTGTATATGCATATATTTGATATTGTTACTAGTGATCTTATGCTTTCTCTTGGTGTACAAAGAGCATTGTCTTAAGTGGTATGCAAATTAGGTAACAGCTATCACAAACTGTAAGAGACTATTTAATTTTTGTTTTTCTTTGCTGGGGGTGAGTCTTAGAATTATAGTTAAGGCTATCTTTGTAACAGTCATATTTATTAAGTTTATTAGACACCCTGGGAAACTTATCAAAATATAAAATGTCTTAGACTTACGCTCAAAAAAGTTGTAATCTCTGAACTTGTATAATAGCCTGTTTATTCCCTCATATCTTTAAATATATATTACATTATATCTAATGAATAAATAACCTAGATGTAGATTTATCTACATAGTATCTCAGGAAATTCTAATGTTTATCTCAGCACAGAACAAAGGAAGGCACACTTAGGGCACTAGTCTGAAAATATGATATGGAAATTGTACGTGGGTCAAGGAAAGATGATAAAGACTTTTCTCTAAAAATAGTATCGGGCGCCTGGGTGGCTCAGTTGGTTGGGCGACTGCCTTCGGCTCAGGTCATGATCCTGGAGTCCCTGGATCGAGTCCCGCATCGGGCTCCCTGCTCGGCGGGGAGTCTGCTTCTCCCTCTGACCCTCTTCCTTCTCATGCTCTCTCTCATTCTCTCTCTCAAATAAATAAATAAAATCTTTAAAAAAAATAAAAATAGTATCATCAAGAATTAAGAACTTTCATTCATGGAAGATAATTTGACTTACTGGAAAAATTATCTGACACTTGGAAATAGCCAGAAGAGATTTTTGAGTGTTCTTTCAATGCAAAGCTGGCCTTGCTTTTGTACTGAATGGTCTACTTAACAATGTTGTAGGGCAGAGGTTAACGTGTAGATTTTTATCCCATAGAGACGCAAATAATTTCTGCCTGGTGGAAAAGACAACGCTAATGGCTTTACAGTTTATTATCCTGTTGGACATTAACCAGTTTTATATCTAGTCCAGCAATCTTATCCTAATATTACCTTAGCTTTTGAAACACTCTTTGAAATGGTTTTACCATCTTAGCGGTTCCCTCGCTAATGAATTATTTAAATAAAGTCTTTGATGTATGTTCATTTTACATTTGCATAGGAATTGCTGTTTTACCTTTTTGAAAATTTTGCCTTAAACTTTTGACCACAGACTCATATTTTATTTGCTTGAGAGTCATGATGTTAAATTTTTTGAAAATTTTACTTTAGCAATCTTTCAAAACACAGTTATATAATTGGAGAACTGAATGGTACCATGTGATTAGCATTTGGAGCTTATTTTCATTTAACCTTTCAATTTTTTTAATGGTTATCAGTTGATTATCTAGTTCAAAGGTCTGACTCTGAAGGGCTTGCTGGCAGACTGTTTTGCAACCTACAAAAATGCACATGGTAAGTGAAGTCGCAGAGATCTTTTCTTAACAACAGCACTGTGTATGATTAAATTAGTTCAACTTTTTTTTTATCTTAGAAAGCTACCTTTTTACCATCATGATTCCAAAGTGCATTTAGTTTCTTGATAAAAATGTGCACAATCATGTGCACATTAAGAAATCTCTATGCATCTTCTTTCTAAAAAAGTAATCTGTGTTTCTTAGCAGTGCTTGTCAAGATTTCTAAAGCTTTTGAGACAAAGAGCTAAAAAATAAAACCTCCCTTGTCAGTTGCTTTAATCACATGCTGCAGCATAGCTAGCTGTGCTATATTTCAAAAGGCAAACTGGGCTGCAGAGAGTGGGACAGTCACTAAATGAGACTGAAACAGCTGTGATTTTGCAAGATGTGCCAACATTTTCTTTAGCTCCAGGACACCAGACATTATTTGGCTCATAAAGTGCCCTATGTTATTGGCTCGACTTCTGTTTAGGACAACAAGAGATCTTGTTCTGCATCCTTGTTTCAGGACCTCAGGGGTATTAAAATGGAGGTCAACATTTATTTTTTTACCTCCTAGTAACTTTAAAAAAAAATCAACTGTGATTCAGATATCCTTTCTAACTTTGTGAGAATACGTTATTGTTAAGCTTGCAAGATTCAGGTCTTTCTTAAGAGAATGCAGAAATAATTTACAGCCTCTCTTAAGAGTCAACCTTCCACTTTTAATCAGGTAACAAGTGAGAGTTACAATATAGGACCTGAGTTTTGGTGACTCTTAGGACAATGCTATTTGCTACTTGTATTGTGTCATTTCCTTTGTCTTACTTACGGTTGGTTGCAAGTAGAGATAGCATGTTGTGTTCAAAGAGGAGTGACATGGCAGCCTCCGAAGTCGCAAAGTCCTAATTAAAGACACAAATTCCTAATGAAGTCGACTTTAGCCTGGGCTACCTACTAGATGTCAGTAGTAACATGCCTTCAAGTTGTGACAACCAAAAAATGTCTCTTGATACTGCAAAATGTCCTCTTAGGAGGCAAAGTCACTCCCTGGTTGAGAACCATTAGTTCTTCGTGCTTTAGTACATTCATTGATAGAAAGTCTTCCATAAAAAGTAAACCTTTTAATTTGTTTTTTTGTCCTTCACATTCAGCTTATGAAGGTTTCCTCTGTCAGAGTCCTTGTATTAGACTGTATTGCCACACTGTAAGACATCACTCAGAGCCCTTTGAGGTCTGATGGTTTGGAGAAAGAGATCAATAAAAGAAGCCACATGATAGGAGGAAGAGACATATTCAGCTTTGAAATAAAAATTTTAGAAAAGTGAAGCATTAATCTAGGAACCTATGACAAATTAAATATCAGGGTAAAAATTTTGGAATGGATGATGGTTGAAGTAAAAGTGCTTAAAAATCTGCGCTCTACCTTCGTCTGTCCCGGGGCCCAGTATCTGCCGTCTTTGAGAAGATTGCCTGGAATATAAAGAAGCCATATTCTCATCAGGGACCCTACAGCCCTTTGGGAACCTCCTCTGACAGAGGGTCAAAAGAAGTGGAGGGTGTTTCCGTACTAGCAGGAGGGAAGAAGAGTAGCAAAGTGCATTAGAGTGGACTTGTTCCGCTGTGATGCAGTTAGCGGCCAATAGGCAGTGAGGAATCACAGTGGGAAATAGAAGAAAATAGAAGAAAAGAATGGACTATCAACAGGGTAGGCTAAGTGATGCTGTAGTAACAAAATGCATCAAACCTCAGTGGCTTAAAGCGATAAATGTCGATGTCTCACAGCATATGTCCAGCACAGCTTGGCAGGAGAGCTTTGCTTCCCATAAACACCTAGAGAACCAACCTGATGAGGCAGCCTGGATGTTTCTATTTCTGTACCTGACGGAAAGAAAGTTCTGAAGGGCTTTGCACTTTGTCACAACTAACTGGGCTTACAGGAAATTGGAACTGTTCGGTAAGTAATGCTGGTAACTACAGCAGATGGTGACCACTGCGGTGGTGGCTCTGAGCATATTTGAGGCCAACTTGACCTAAATCTATTACTCTCTCTCCAATAACTCTCCCCTTTGGGGATACCCCTGTCCCGCCGACCCCACTCACTTGACCTCTGCCAGGGCCTCCAGGCCACAGTTGATAGGTTCGGTGGAGTACACGTGACTTAACCCTGGGCCCATCACATCTCTTTATTCAGCTCTGTTTCCTGTCGTAATTGATTGGCTCAAAATTGAACACCTGACCTAAGTAGGTCACTCAGAAAACTTGCCTCAGAATTTTAGAACGGATAAGCAGAAAAAGAAACCGAGACCCAAGCCTAAAGCAGTAATGGGTAAGGTTCTGGAGCTCTTCGTCAGACTTTTCCTCTATGCGAACGGAGAAAATTTAATGTAGATTGAGTGAAACTCTCAGAGGTGCTGGCGGGTGAGATGGGGACGTCCGGTATCTTTTGACTCTTTCGCGTTAGTTGCTCTGGAGGTCCCTTCCAATTTTTGGTTTCCTCAGGGTCCTTTCTTTTTTTTTTTTTTTTTAAAGATTTTATTTATTTATTTGACAGAGAGAGACACAGCGAGAGAGGGAGCACAAGCAGGGGGAGTGGGAGAGGGAGAAGCAGGCTTCCCGCGGAGCAGGGAGCCCGATGCGGGGCTCGATCCCAGGACCCTGGGATCATGACCTGAGCCGAAGGCAGACGCCCAAAGACTGAGCCACCCAGGCGCCCCCAGGGTCCTTTCTTAATTCACCTTTTTGCTTCAACTTAATCTATGTTGATAGCTTTTCTGATAATTGCAACCAACGCCAAATCTATGATTAGTTTCTAACGTAATTAAGTCTTTTTCTAATTTATCAAATTTAGAAAGTATATCATGAGTTCTTCCTATGACAGGTAAAGACGTTCATGCTCTTAAATCCCCCCTCCCTCCCCACTTCTTTCCTTCACAAACCAACTTCTAAAATATTTATCATGCTTACACGTTCCTCTTCTTAATACTTACCTTCTGGTTTCCACTTTGTCACAGGTGCATTAATTTTATATTTGAATGGATTTCCTGCCCGCCATCAATTACAGCTTCTTCATTCCTGAGGTTTTTGTTTGTTTTCCTCATTCATCTCTTTGCTGACTGGCTTCATCAAATGATTTTTTACAGAGTTATCCATGAGTTCCATATTCAGTGAGCCTTGCTCATTTGTGAATAGCATTCTGTTTGTTTAAGTATGTAAACAGCCTGGTGATATAAAATTTGGGTTCCACACTTAAAAAAAATTTTTTTTTTTTCAAAACAAAATACCCTTGGAAGTCTGTAGACACTGTAACACTGTCATTTGGCATTGAACATTGCAGATAAGATTTCAGAGGCCAGACTGTGTTTTTGTTTTGTTTTGTTTTGTTTTTCTCTGGCTTGTAGGTGATTTGCTTTTCTGGTTTTGATGCATGTTGAATTCTTTTTTTTTATCCTTTAATTTTAATAAACCCTCAGGATGTGTCTTAAGGTTGGTTGTTCTGCATCAGATTTTCCTGAAATACAACACAGAACCAACATACTTATATTTTCTTTCTTTTTACAATATATATTTGAATATTTTTTGGTTCTATTCTATTTGTTCTGTCTCAGGTAAAGACAGATTTATTATGTGTGTGTGGAATCTGCCTCTGAATTAATTGGTTTTTCCTTATTTGCTTACTTTCCTGTATTTTTTTTCCTTGCAAAATGTAGTATTTTCTCAAGCGTTTCCTTTATATCTAAGACTTTATCTCAGCCACATCTATTCTGCTTCCTCCTGCTTCCCACTAGTCTTAATTTCTCCTAATGATTTTATTATCTTCAAATTTCTTTCTAGAGACCTCAGCTTTCATCTTTGGTGGCTTTATTAACTCTTGATTGACTCTTCATTTTTCATTCTTTTATAAATTTGAACTAATTTTTCAAAGAGTTTTTCAAAATGTTCTCTGAGACTGCAGGGAACAGTTTTTGGAACTACTAAAATTAAAATTAAATCAAATTAAAAATTCAGTCACACAGCGTTTCAAATGCTCAGGAGCCACGCATGCTTTATGGATACTGTATTATCATATTAGATAGCACAGATACAGAACATTTCCGTCATTGTAGAAAAGCCTGTGGGCCAATGTTGCTGTAGAACACTGGGGTCTGTGTATTTTCTTGTGTGGTGGGGTTTATATTTTCTGTTCTCAGCAGCAGTTGCTCGTTCCCCCCATTCTTCTCCCTTACCTGATCTGCCAGGCAGCGTATCTAGGTTAGGGTTTTGGTGTCTGTCTTAGTTATTTTGGGCTGCCATAACAAATGCCACAGGCTAGGTGGCTTTAATAACAGGAATTTATTTTTCACAGTACTGGAGAGTGGGAGTTCAAGATCTAGATGCCAGCAGGGTCAGTGTCTGGAAAGGGCTCTCTCTTTAGGGTGTAGATTGCCACCTTTTTATTGTATCTTCACATGGCCTTTCCTTGGTGTATGGAGGTGGAGAGAGAGGAAGCAAGCTCTCAGGTGTCTCTCTCTTTTTTAAAGATTTTATTTATTTGAGAGAGAGAGTGAGAGAGAGAGAGAGAGAGCACGAGAGAGGGGAGGGTCAGAGGGAGAAGCGGACTCTCCGCTGAGCAGGGAGCCAACGTGGGACTCGATCCTGGGACTCCAGGATCATGACCTGAGCCGAAGGCAGTCGCTCAACCTACTGAGCCACCCAGGCGCCCCTCAGCGGTCTCTCTTTATAAGGACACTAATCCCATCATGAAGGCTCTACCCTCATGACCTCATCTAAACCTCCTAAAATCCCCATTTCCAAATACTATCACACTGAGCATAGGCCTTCAACATATGAATTTTGGGGTGACACAATTCAATCCATAGTATTAATCATCCCAAATTCATGTCCTCACATACAAAATACATTAATTCCGTGCAAACAGTCCAAAATATCTTAACCTGTTCCAGCATCAACTCTAAAATCTAAAGTCCAAAGTCTCATCTCAATATCATCTAAATCACATATGGCACATATGGGGGAGACTTGAGCTATGATTCATCCTGAAGCAAAATTCTTCTCCAGTTGTGAGCATGTGAAACCAGACAAGTTACATATTTCCAAAATACAGTGTTGGGACAGGCGCGGGAGAAACACTCCATTCCAAAAGGAACAAATAGGAAGGAAGAAAGGGGTGATGGGTCCCAAGTAAGTCCAAACATAGAAAGGCAAATTTTG
The DNA here is from genome assembly GCF_054177405.1 of Leptonychotes weddellii. NCBI lineage: Eukaryota > Metazoa > Chordata > Mammalia > Carnivora > Phocidae > Leptonychotes > Leptonychotes weddellii. Next base: position 58,820,652 of record NC_138370.1, read on the forward strand.
GCTTTTAAGTGTTGAGAATCATCCTCTCTGGCTTGATGTCCCATCTCCCAGGCCCATTGCAGTGACAGCTTTACTCTCACAGCTGCAAGGCTTGGTCTTGCTCCTTTAGCTTGCCATCGCCCCAGGACTCTCTGCAGGGGACCTGCCCACAGCGCTTGGGAGGGCAGCCTTACCCCTGAGGCACCTGGTGGCAGCATCCTGGCCCACTGAAACCAGCAGAAACCCCTTCTGTCCCGGGGCCTGGGGTGAAAATAGCAGCTCTGATGATCTCTGAATCACCTTCTGCATCGTTCTTCCCTTTTCTTTCTGAGGAATAGTGCACATTCACAGCCCAATAGCTTCCAGTCTCATCTTGTTGATCATGCAGTTATGGAGGCTGAGAAGTCTCAAGATCTGCAGTTAGGCAGTTTGACAGCCTTGCCTCTTCTAAGAGTCTTAACTTTCTCTTGTTCCTTTTAGTCCAAACTGGCAGTGTTTTCGCTGGTATTATTCCCATTTTCTTTTAACTAGATCTCTTAGAACCCTGTCGTTTATTTTCAAAGAAATCTACACAGTGCTTTCTGGTTTTGGCGATTGTCGTTTTATAGCTTTACACTAGATATATCATTCTTTCCTAAGAATAATGGCTTCCTAAGAATAATCTTAAGCTGTTTTTCCCTTGCCATGTTTTACTGAGGGGTCATTATAAGTTCTCAAGCTAGGGAGCCATGTGTTAGAGTGGATTGGAGAGTGTGTTGGGGGAGAGGGTGGGGAAGATGTAGAGAAGTAATTTAGGAAGTTCTCGAAATTACTTAGGCATAAGATAATCAAGGGATGAGGTAGGATGAGTCTAATTTTGAAGTATTTTTCATACATAATTGTGGACCATTACATATTTTAAGATTCAAAGGGAATTAACTAACAATTCTGAGAAAAGTATCCTTGCTATTAGAGATGACTTGAAAAGATATTCTAGAAATACTATGTAAAACATGCTGCTTAGGGCTTTAGATATATTTTTTTCAGCTGTAGTCACCAGAGCAGTATTGTCTAAAGAGACCTATCTAAACCAGACAAGGTGACCGAGTTTGTATCATGGAAAGATTCAGAAGGATGGATGGATGCACCACACACATGCATATAACCATGTGGGCATATACATGAAACAATAAATAGATAAGGAGCTAGATTGTTTCCTTTTCTTTTTTCATAATGAACAAGCTGATTTCTCCTCTCAGTTGATTTTAAACCAAGCTATTTACTATTATCAGGATTGAGGCTCTGCACTCAGGTTGGGGTGCCCTAAACCATGAGATTAAATTTATATCTCAGGATGTTCTGGCCCAGTTAGCTCTCAGCTAGTGATGATTGCAGAGTTTATTTGCTAATTCAATTTCTTTGAGGCTTTATTTATGCATTCATGTAACAAATATTTTTCAAGTGTCAGCTCAGTTCCAGGCCCTGCTTTAGGTCTTGAGACATAGCAGAGAAAAATAAGTGAGCACATGCATCTTTAACAACTTCCTTTCTTCAAATCTTTGAAAATTAAACTGCAAAGTTAATATAACGAAAATCAGAAGCATTGGCCAAAATTTTTTCATACATGAGAAGAACTAATTTTATAGCATTCCCTTAACCTTCCCTTTCTGTTCTTCAAATGTTCCTCTTAAAAACAGAAACAGTATTTTTCAGATATATTTGTGGACGTAATCAGAATCTCTTGAGTAATATCTCAAATATCCTTCACAATACCTCCAGCTAATGCATTTTATTGTCAGGAATTGCATGTGTTGTACAGTTTACATTCTATTCTTTTTCCATTTTGTATTGGTAAGAAGGACCACCTGTATAAATCATGACAGAGACTACAGAAAGAAATAGTTTGGATTTTTGCCAATCTTGGTAGTATATTTTCAAATCAAGGAAATGTTCTACAATCAATATTTAAATAGCATATTTGGCAAAATGTTCTTCTCTGAAAGAAATGGATGACATTTTTTGAAGAGTAAGAGTAATGGGAACCAGACAGCAAAGTTCAAGAAGCCGTCCTCCATAAGCCTGCTTTCCTTTGTTGCAACATAATCCCCTTCAAGGCCTTCAGCATCTCAGATCCCTTTCTCTATTATGAGCAGTCTTCTTTTCTTTTCTTTACATTTTGTTTTTAATTGCATTGCAGAGTTGCTACTTCTATTTTGTCTTTTCTAGAAGCCTCTTCAATGTATTTTCTGATCATTGGAATAACTTTTCTGCAATACACAGCCTTGTCATTTTTGCAAAATCTCCAGCAATTCTTTCTCCTTTTCTTTAGTGCTGATTTCTCCCCTCTTTCTCTAAGATACAGAGATGCAGACTTTAGAATTCTTTCCTATTCTCATGCTTTCCTCACTTCCCCTTAGGCTCTATCTACTCCCTCCTACCCCCATATTTTTGCTCTCAAAAAATTCATAGCTTTGTTTCTGCTGCTTAGACAAATGGCAGCTAAATTAGCCTGAATACTTTACAAACATCTTGCTTTTCTGATCTTTTAACCCTTTAAAATTTCTTATATACATATTGGTCACCATTTAAATCAACTCAAAGAGCATGAGATAAAGCAAGAGGCAAATAATGGATAGTATAAACACAGTTGAGATCTGGTTGTTATTAGGCTCATTTGGTACAAATTTTTCATTTGTATTTTGAAAATGATTGCATATGAGTTCCAGGGAGTTGTGGCATGAAACAATGTGGTAGTTCTCCTAATTTAATAACAGTCACCCATATCAAGTTCCTACTATGAAGTTGGCATGGTGTGATGCACTTCAAAAATACTATTCATCCAATTTAGTCCTCATGACTCTATCTGACCAGTGAGAAAATGGAAGAATGGAGAAGTTAATAACTTGTCCAGGAACAAAGAGCTAGGAAGTGACCAAACTGAGATTCATATCCAAATCTGCTTGACTTCACAACTTATGCTATGACGATTAGGCCACACTCCCTTCCCAATTCCATCCAGTGTTCTCTCCACTCTTCAAAGTGACTTAATTCCCGGATAGAATTTGTATTTCTTATGCACACTGGGATAATTGCAGGAACTATGGCCTGTGTTTAAGAGGAAAATTGACTAATAGACATCTGACAGAGATAAGAAGCAGAAGCCAGTCAAGTTTGCAATATCTCTCACATGTCCGGTTCTACTTAGGTATATGAGATGGTGATCTTTAATGTTTCCCACTATCAGCAACTAATATTTGAAAGTGTTATGTTGGGCCATGTGTTTAGGCTTTATGATTCATAGGAGACAAAGAGAATTTCAACTCTCAATTGCAATGTCAACTCATTTGTCATGATGTTGAGTTACACAGAACTCGGGCACATGTAAAATAAATATCTCTTTCTGCTCCAAGCCTTGATGAGCATTTTTCTTGATACATTTGGATTCCTTGCGTAAGAAAAATCACAATGTAAAGCCATTCTTTACATTCGATGTTGAGTTTGAACAAAGAGCTGTGAGACTGCTGTGGTGTGAAAGCCAGTAAAGTTCACAGAACAAAGGAGGGCAAAGCCCCCTTAAAATCACAGCATTCCACTTCATTTTACTTTGTGTTGTTATGTTGAAAATTGAATTTGCTAGTTTGCAAGTAGATATAATAGCCAGTAGAGCTTTGGTCAGCTGATTAGTTAGTGTGTTTTAAAGCAAGAGATTGAAAAAATACATTTATTTTTTGTATTTAAACTCATATAAAATCACACTTAAACTCATATAAAATCAGCTCTGTGCTGGGAAAGAATGCTTACTTTCACTTAGAGTCATATAAAAAAAGCTGATTTTCATGACCAAAGTGTAATACTTTATACAATTTTATACCATTGTTGTGATTGAAACACTGTTTTGCATTCTTGTTTCCAGTTGTGTGAGTGACAGCACTCTTAAAAATGGTAATGAATCCCCAATATATGCTCAACAACTAAATATCTATTTGGTTGGCTTATATAAAGCTTTGGACCTTTATATTGAGGATTGGGAAGATTGAGAGGCAAAAATATATACATCTCCTTTTATAGACAGGCAGGCACAGTTTTTCAAGAACGCTGGGACTCCATGCAGCTGTCTCATCAAGCATGAAGCAGCCTCAAAGTATACAGCCAATGGGGTATCTTGAGACCATGACACACAAAATACTACGAAATTCATGGCTTCAGTCCAGTTTGGGGAGGGTTTAAGAATGAGGTGTTTTTTAAGAATGCCATATTCTTTCTTATAAAACCAAGATAGTCTCTCAAATCCATTTCACTGCCATAATGTAGAAATAAGAGAGAGAAGCCATTTCCAAAAATCTAGTTAGTAAATCCATTTTATAAAATGCTATTGTTGGAAAACAAAGCTCTATAAATTGTATCTATCAATTACCCATTTTATGGTAATTGATTTACTTTTATTCATGTATTTCTCTATCTCATTCTAAAAAGGACTTGAAGCACCTAGTTTCCAGGTAGGAGTAGCAAAATACTTAAAACTACACACATACAATGATGAACACTGGAAACCTCATTTTGGAAAATAGAAAAGAAAGAGATTGGGAAATAAAGTGATTATTTTGAAGATGTCGGTATTGGATATAGAACTTCATGAAACAAGAAAAAAAATGAGCACATCCCTTAGGCACCAGAACAATCAAAATGTAAGGGCTTTATGAATATGTAGGAAAGATATATCTCCAATGTCAAAACCATATAAAAGTTTCATTAATTCCAACACTAGCTTTGAAGAAAATAACCAAATTATAATATATAAAACATTTTACATTATATAATACATATAAATATGAATTTAATGCATTGTATTAGAAATATTATTACACATATGTTATGTATACTATATTATATACATATATGCATATATTTAATAACATATATGCCCATAAATATATATACATCTTGTATACATATATGTGTGTATTTATATGCATAAGTATGTATATATATGCACATGCATTTATAATATATATGTATATTATATGCATAAATGCATCTATATGATATTTAGCATTAATTATTTAGCAGCTGTATATAGCTTTTTTCATAGTATGTATTCAGTCATACACCTAAAACTCAAGGTCCTTGTAAATTCAAGATTCACAGAACTTCTTCAACTGGTATTAGCCTAGTGATGATTCCTGTTAAATTCTTGGTACACATTAACTAATTCCTTCAACAAATATTTCTTGAATGCCTTTCCTATTCCAGGCCCAATAAAAAGTAGTGAACTCAGCAGACATGGTTCTTGATTATTTGAAACTTACATTTAGGGGAGAATACGCACAATAACATTAAAACTTGCATAAATATTGTGAGAAATAACAAGGAAGATGGGTTACAGATTGGGGAATAAGTTAAGGCTTCTGGAAGAGGGGTATTTAGGCTGACATCTGAAGACTGAGCAGTGGTTACCCTGAGAATTGGAGAAAGAGCATTCCAGGCAGACGGAAGAGCATGGAGAGTCATGGAGGTGGAAAAAGGTTCCTCTTCCAGGAAATAAGAGAAAGCTGAGTTTTCTAAAGGGTGATGAATGAAGGAGCGGCACAAAAGGTGGTTAATGAGATCAACAGGGCCCAGATCATGAACACCCGACTTGAGGGCCCTGCTAAAGATTTTGAAATGTGCTAGAAGTGCAATGAGATTATCCTGATTTCTGTGTGGAAAAAAACTAGAGACAGGCAAGATTGCAAGGGAGACAGTTTAGAAGACCATTTTGTAGCTCTTGTGAGAGATGGTAGACGGTAATGAGGAGAGTGGAGAAGAAAATCTGGCGATGTCATAATATTTAGAGGGCAAAATCAACCAGATTGGCAATAAAGGTTTCCAGAATGACCATTAGGTTTCTAACTTGCGTAATTAGGTTCATTATGGTGCCCTTAACTGAAATGGAAAAGATGGGTGAGAAACAAATTTGTGAATAAAAATAAAAAGAATATTCTTTTTGACACTTGTCAATATGAATTCAAGTGGAGATGTTGAAAACAGATGAGACATATGGGCTCGGCAGGGGTCTCTCAACATTGGCACTAACGACATTTGGGGCTGAGATAAGGACCTGGGAATTACAGGATATTTAGCAACATCTCTGGCCTCTACCCACTAGATGCCAACAGCACTGCCCTCTTGTTATGGCAATCATGAATATCTCCAGACATTGCCAAATGTCCTTGGGGGGTTAAAGCACCACTAATTCAGAATGATTAGCTTAGACATATACTTTGGGAAATGATGGAATATCGATGAAATTTAAAATCCATGAGAGGAGAAGAAATCACCCAGGGAGCTTAAGTTCCAGCAAAATGGTGTATCAAATGCAGAAACTCTCCCACTCTGTTTGAAATGCTTGATAAAGTATAACAATATCACAAATTTAACACTGAGAAGATAGAAAGAAAAGACCCAGACAATAGAATAATAATAATAAAAAAGGATGAAACTTTAAATAAACATGGAGCTCATGCTGCTATAGCCCTGATACTGGAGTTGGAGGAGTTCCTTACTACTCATGAAACTAGTACAGGACTGGATTTTCAGTTACTATATATGGACTGTGCAAGGCAAAGAGTCAGAACTCTTTGTGAAAAATACTCTATAATAAAGTCTGAACCACAGAAATGAAAGGGGGACATAAATATCTGCCCAATGACGCAGCATTTGATGAGGAAACTCGTATTTGTTTAGTGTCTGGGAAAAAGGCTACTCCAAGCAATCAGAAGCTGGAATCTATGTCCCATTTTGGTTTGGAGTCTAACTTCGCAGTATCTGAGAAGGCCAGAATCACCCAGCTGAGAAATTAATATAAAAGTTGCTACTTACAATACCCTTGGGATAAACAGAAGAAGTGATGCAAAACTTCCTCTGAGGATCATTCCCATAACCTGTCAGCAGCCAGACTCCAGCAAAAAACCAAACTCCGCTCAAAGAAGTGCAAAATGAAAACTTAAAATATAAAGAACTCATTTAGCATGAAACAAAGTTGACAGATGCAACACATAGGAGAATTATTGCTCTAATCATACGAAACAATAAATAACGTGAAGCTGACTATAAATCAGTAATGTGGAAGATAATTAAAAATATTAAAACAAATAGAGAAGAATAAGAAACCAGGACAAAAAAAAAAGACAAGATGGAATTCTTGAAACGACAACTGTAACAAGTGAAATTACAAATGCAATGGAAATTAAATAGTAGGTTCCTGCTTTGCAAAAACTTAAGATATGGAAGATAGAGCTGAGGAAATATCACAGATTATAGATAATGGGTGGCGACAATCGAAGAGCTTAAAGATAACTTCTTCATGGAACATAGCATGAAATGGACCAACACATACCTATTAGGAGTTCCAAAAGGCTAGGAAAGGAAAAAGAGAAAAGTGGCAATAATCAAAAAGACAATGCTTATGAATTTCCAAAATTGATCAAAGACATAAATTCTCAAATTGAAGGGAAAATAACATAAAAATATAATAAATTCAGCATAGGCACTGTGTACAGAAACTGCAGATCACTGAAATTAAATACAAAGTATTTTAAAAAAGAATGATCATCTAAAAGAAGGGGACAGAGACAGATGAGAAAAGGATCTATGATTAGTTCCTGGGGAACCTCAAAAGTTAGAGAAGGCAAATCAAGTTTAAGAGAATGTTTTGGAAGTTGACATCAATTTGAATAAATTTGTTCCTGTGTGATTTTGCTACTCACTATATACAAGTGAAAAGAGAAAAAAAAAATTAGCCTACCTATATATCACTTTTTTCCTCTTGGACACATGGACCATCTATCTAACACAAGGACTAAAGCGATTCTGCTTCTTTATATATTAGTTTGATCTTGGGACCTTCTGCTTCTGTTTCAACGCACACCAAACAAAGAGCCTCAACATCAACCTCAAACTTTCACTTGGTGTTAAGTAATGTAAATAGTCTTAAATTTTAATTTCCCTTTTCTTTTATTAAAGTGGTGATGAGAATCAGCTCTGTTGCATGAGTAAAATAACTGTCTGGCTTTACTGAATTATGATAATCAAAGATAGCCTTTACATTTATTTTTTTATTTGAGATATTCTTTGTATCTTACTACATTTGGTGAATATCACATGGGTGGTTGCAATGGGTATATTCTCTGAATCTTAGAAAATTTTGTATATATGTTAATGTTATCTTTAAAATTAAAAAAAAATACCAAATGACTTAAAATTTTTGTTTTTCCTCCCAATACAGACTAACAATGTTTAGGTAGAAATTTCCTCTTTAATATTACTATTGAGTTTTTCTTTTGTCTCACATAGACTTTATTTTATGTACTTTTTTCTGTGCCCTGTATTTGAAACATAAATATGTTATTTTTATATTCACCATATTCTTATTTTTTGTTTCTGTATTATTTGACTTTAGATGTTATCAACTCACTAAATGTGGTTTTACACTTTAATTTGAGAGACTTTGCCTTTAAGCAAGTCAATTTTAATCATTTTATTTTATTGTCAAGATCATTATTCTTGGTATAACTTTGATTTTGTAACTTAGTTTACATATTTCTGTTTTGTCATGTGTCAAGGAAACTTGCTCTACTTACCCATATTAATAATTAGTATTCGTAGTTGCCAGATTTTTTTTTTTAAAGATTTTATTTATTTATTTGAGAGAGAGAGAATGAGAGAGAGCAAGCACATGAGAGGGGATAGGGTCAGAGGACGAAGCAGACTCCCTGCCGAGCAGGAAGCCCGATGCGGGACTCCATCCAGGGACTCCAGGATCATGACCTGAGCCGAAGGCAGTCGCTCAACCAACTGAGCCACCCAGGCGCCCGCCAGATGTTTTTATGTAACACAAATAATAGCTCAAGTTTATCTAGCACTTTCCTGTGACAAATGCTTTGTGAAAGTTTTCTCTTTTAAGTCTTCTAACAATCTGTGAGGGAGGTACTATCATTATTTCTGATGTGCAGGTGAGAAGCCTGAGCCGGAGAGAAATTGGCAGCTCATCCAAGATCACAACACGTAAGGAGCAGAGTTGAATTTAAACCCAGAGTGTTGGACTCTAGAGCTAGTGCTCTTAACTGCTAAGCAGGTTTTTTCCCCATATATTAACTTGGCTAATTTTCATATTATTATCACATTTTACCGATGAAGAAAACAGCACCCAGAGCATGGAAGTTTGTTGCACACAGCTAGTGAGCAGTAAACTGGAGATTCCGATCCCTGAGGTCAGACTGGGAAGATTACAGGCTTTATGTTTCCTTAGGAAATGATTGGGAAATTGGATGTTTTAATTGTTTAGTAATTTTGCAGGAGACAGAAAGTATAGTAGATAAGAATCCAATACTGGGGCTAGACAAAGCCTGACATTGAATTCGAGCTGGGCCACTTTCTTGCTCTGTGTCCTCGGACAAATTGCCAAGCTCTACTGAAGCCCAGGTTCTTCATCCGTGAGGTGAGAATGGAAATAGTAGTGCCTGCCTGATTGAGGTGTCGTGAGCATTAAATAAGATCCTGCATTCTGTATGCCTACTAATACCATGCCTGCTATAGACTAAGTGCTGTAAGTTGCTCCAGAGTAAATGTTATGTTTTAAAATTTTAAGCCATTTAACTAATAAGAGGAATGGATGCGATTTTGCAAAAGATGTGTGGACTTTGGAAGCAAATGGAAAATATTTTTTACATTCAAATACCTGAAGAGATTTCATGTATAAAAGGAAAAATAATTATTCAGGGCTTTCCTCAAAACAAAAACTGAACCTGTGGTTGGAAGTGATAGGGAGCCTGATTTCATTCCAATTTAAGAAATTTTCTCACAAAGTTCTCTGCTTCCGAGGAAGTTTGGGTAGAGGCTGGTGAATCCCTTCTTGGGTGGGGTGGGTCTGACTCTAGATTTTTAGAACAGTGGTTCACAAACTACAGATGCATGCCTTGTCAGGCACTCACTGGGAAGGGGAAATTGAGACAATTGGGGAGGATGAAAGAAACAATATATATAGACAGAGATCAGGACCACTGTATGGTACTATCTCCCAGTCTTTCATGAGAAAACAGTGCGCTGTTGTTGCAAATGGATTATTTATTAATTAAGAGTATTTATTGAGATCCTAATTTATAAATAACAAATTTATAAATCCCTGCCCTCCTAGAGCTTACATTCTAGAGGGAGAAGGCAGATGATAAAAGAATGTTGAAGGATTGTAAGTAGGATGGAAAAAAAAAAAAAACAACAACCCTAGAGTAAGTTAAAGGAGATCAGGAGTGCCAAGGTGAGGGCTGTAATTTTAAACTGAGTGATTTAGAAGACCTCTGTAAGCAGCTGATATTTAGGAAATGATTGAAAGCAGGGAGGGACTGAGTCACACATGTTTTGGGAGAAGAGCATTGCAAAATGAGGGAACATTCATTCAAAGGTACTGAAGTAAAAACTGTCTCATGTATTCTGGAAAGAACAAGAAGGCCAGCATGACTGGAGCAAAGGGAGCCATGAGAAGACTTGCAACGGATAGTATCAGAGAAGTGACAAATTGTTGAGCCATGTAAGGACTTGTAAGCCATGGTAAGTACTTTGGCTTTTATACAGATTGAAGGATTTCAGGGGCGATAACTTTCCTTTTAACAGGCTCTGTTGATGTGTAAAGAATATACTACAGGGGCAAGAGTAGAAGCAGAGAGGCCAATTAGGAGGTGGTTGCTGTGATTCAGGTGAGCCATGATGATGGTTTGGACCGTGGTGGGAGCCGTGACCATGAAGGGAGGTGATCAGATGCTGAATGCATTTTGAAGGTGGAACTAGCAGATTGCATGTGGGTATGAGACATATAGAAGCATCAGTGAAGACCAAGATGAGGAAGACTGCAGGTTGGACAGGTATTAAGATGCAGAAAGGTTCACTTTTGGAAATTTTTAAATTGAGGTGTTTATTAGGCATGGAGAAGCCTGAAAGGGAGTGACCAGCAAGGGAGATGGAAAACCAAACTATTTTAGTGTCCTGGAACCAAGAAAAATACAAACAAAACATAGCAAAGAGGCAAGAGAAACTTGAGTCTGAAGACTGAGAATTGACAGTTCATTAGTGACCTTAAAAACAGTGTCATTGGAATAGTGGTTGTGAAAGTTCAAGTGGAGTGGTTTTAAAAAATGTAGGGAGAGAGAAAATGGAGACGGCGAGTATATACCGAAATAGAGTCTAAGATAATAAAAGATTAACTTGAAATTTACATTACCTGGAAAATCTAATTTTCTTATATCATTCTTTGGACTTTTCAATACTCCATGATTCTTTTCGTCTCTCTCTCTCAACCCAGGCCTAGGGGACGATCTATACATAACAAGAAAGAATAATTAATACCCAAAGACTTATTTGTACATAATATGACCTAACCAATAGGATATTAAGCCAAGCATGGCTTGAACTCCTCTCTTAACATACTTTATGAAATGATCCATTAGATAAGTTATACATTTTCAAATACCTCTCATCATGGTATAGACTTTTAATATTATGAACAGTTATATTTAGCAACTCAAATATAAACCAATTGATTTGTAATTTTCCTAATGAGACTTCCTATCCTAATGTTTGATTCTAAAGTTTTTTTGAATCTCTTACAAAGCCTAACATGTTGATCTTCCAGTTTGTTCTATGGAAGAATATCCTTATTTGGCAAAGAGAAGAGTCAAATTTGAAAAATACTCTTTTTTTATTTCTGGCCTTAAAAACAGAAACTCCTGGGACTTTAATGAGGAAGGTACTCCAATGTCAGTGAGGATATTTTAGTGAACATCCCAACAGAGAGCCTCAGGCTGCTCACTTCTCACTAACTAGCATCTATAAATAACACAAATGATGGCAGGTTCTGACTCTGGGAACATAAAGACCAAATTGTACAGTAAATTTTAGGTTATTGTGTTTTATATCAGAAATTTGTGTTCTGTGTTTAGTGGGTGATCAAACATCCCTGAAGCACCACTTTGGTTTATATTTTATATACCTTTTTCTTCCTGCCATACCTTTCTTGACTTTTCTCATTCTGCCTTTCCTGGTGACTTTCAATTAATCCAATGACATATATTTATTGATGACCTTCCATGCCTGTATATTCTGTTACCTGCTTAATCACTACATGGCAGTAGCATTGACAAAAAACCAACAAAAGACGAAGAAGAAAACAAACACCCAAAACAGACCTGGAGCAAATTGGTGGAGGTGGGGGCTAAAAGAAAAGCAGTACATCTTGGACATGGAATGTATGGAATAAACTATGTACACTTGATGACTATAGGGTCTGCTTTCAATCTCATAAGAAGTAAGAAAATATCAGTGAAATATGGTGCTGATCCCTGATTATAGTAACAAGCATTTGTTTATGGCACTGTGCTAGACAAACATTGCAGCGATTACATAGATGAAGCAATGAAGTCTCCACTTTCAAAAGTCTAGGATCTAGCACTTTGTGATATCTCTGAAAAAAAAAAACAGAAATAAAATATTGAATGGCTCCCTAATAAAAGTAATTAAGGACTAGGTATTACATGAGCTAAAGAATCCATATGAGCCAAAATATTAGTTAAATTTGGGTCAATATTTTTCTTAATGAAATGTCTTCTCGTTAAAGATTTTATTTTCTTTAGTATTTTAGGAATATTTACAATAATTTCTCAGCCACACTGGAGAAAATAAGCCTCTCCTTCAGTCTGGGTGGGTATTGCTTCAATAACCACCTCCCATCTCTGCCCCTGGGCCATGTGCTTCTAGCACCCTCCAACTCCCATCCCCCTGAAGGAGATATAAAAGAACAAGACCAGCTGTGAAAACTGGAACCTCTTGCTTAGGAACCAATGGTAACAACCACTTCCTGGAACTCTTAAATCTGGGTCAAGATATTTGCCTGCCTGAACTTACTAGCAGGAAATAAAAATTGTGCTTCTCTTTTGAATAATCGACATGTTCAACTTGACCCCAACAAATACTTTTTTCTACCCCATCTCCAAACATGAAACATATGCTCTTCTCTACCCCATCTTCAAACACAGAGATTGGGTCTGAAACCTGGAAATTAACCTGGAAACTCATTACCAAGCTGACATAAGCAATATCAGACAAGCATAAGGGAGCATTAGCAAGTATTGAAATCACAGTTAAATCACATGCAACAGTTAGGGAGCATTTATTTACCATTTTTATAGACGATTGGATTTCCAAATGCTTCTGCAGAATTACTTTTAATTAGAGCAAATTAATCACTTGGTAGATTTTTAGCTTTGATTCTCAATAACCTTGAGATTATGTTAACTTTTTCTTTTGCTGAGGATTAACCCACTCCCTAAATCCAAGTATGAAGAAGAAATATCTAAACAAAACTTGCAAAAGAGTAACATTTGTGTGGCATTTCTTTTGAGTTGTGTGTTGAGTTATGTGTTGAGTTGAGTTATGAAATAATTTTCCCAGTTCCTTTCAAAGATATCTGTCATAATAGCAGAGGTATCCCATTTAATTCCAGCAATTCAGTATTGGATGAATTTCTGTTTTTCCTTGTTCCTCAGGGTAAATAGTCTGTTTGGCAGATTGGAATTGATATTTAATCATATTTTTAAAAATTATTTTATCTGAATGGATAGTAGGGAAAACTACAACATTTCACAAAGCTGGAATTGTGATAACTTGAACCTAATTACAAAGCTCTTAGCTAATATTTTATAATTCCAAGTGAGGAACTCAAAATAAGAACGAATCATCACGAAGGCTACTAGGCTGTCTGCTTTCTACCTGTGAATTCCATGTGATTCAAATAATGGGATCACTGGTTCCTGACATTCTCATTTATTCCTCATTTTCTGTCATTTTCTTCATCTCTCATTTGCTGGGTTTTGTCAGATAGCTCTGACCTTGTTTTTTTTTTTTTAATTACTTCCGGACAACAGTGTGGACAAGCATTTGCTTCTGCAGTTGGTCAAGGTTATTTGCCAAGTACAAAACACAGGTTTCTTAGCATATTGCAAAGAAAAAAATCCTTAAAAAAAAAAAAGATTTCATGGGAATGAGAATATTTTGCAGTTAAAAATAATAGAAAATATGCTCACTGTTTTTGGAGATGAAAAATATTTATAAATTATACATTTGCTTGTTGGATGGGCACAAAATCTCTGACTCTCACCTTCCCTACTCAGAGATGTCTGTATTTGATCTTGTAAAAATTTCAGAATGATAGCCTAAACAATAATATTTCAAAGTGCTTTCTTGCTTAGGTTGGTATTCCCAAATCTCTGTAGGAGGTAAATAGCACTTTATTTGTTCATACTTTTTCATTTTCATTTCATTTATTTGTTCATACATTTCATTTCATTAAGCCCTTGTGCCTCCAAGGGTTACTCATACTTTGTACTGATGTGTGTATTATTGAGAATAACATGTTTCAGGGATATAAATAAGGAGGTGGCCCCTGTCTGTAGGTGAAAAAAAAAAAAAGAGGGCATTGTGGGCAGCCAGTGCATAAAACTCCCCTAATCATCTTTAAGAGGCCTTTATGGCTACCCCTTCTTCTTACAGACTGTGAAAGATCAAAGACCCTTGGGGCAAAAGAAAAGAAGTCCTGGAGATTGTTAGATTTTATTTATGACTTATTTGTCACTTCATGATATCTTTGATACTTATTTTTACCTAATTTCTCCTGTACAAAATGTTGTTAGGGGTCACACTCTGTGTTTTTCAGTGTTCTCTGTATCTTCTCTATTCATACATCTCCAGAGAAGGTAAGTCAAACAATATGCTGATATATTT
>NC_138370.1:58835911-58858996 GCF_054177405.1 Leptonychotes weddellii
AAGATTTTATTTATTTATTTGACAGAGAGAGACACAGTGAGAGCAGGATCACAAGCAGGGGGAGAGGGAGAGGGAGAAACAGGCTTCCCGCAGAGCAGGGAGCCCGATGCGGGGCTCGATCCCAGGACCCTGGGATCATGACCTGAGCCGAAGGCAGACGCTTAACGACTGAGCCACCCAGGCGCCCCTATACATCTCATATTTTAATGGCCAATGTCTGACTTGAACATTTTCCTTGATTTCTATCAGGTCCTTGATGCCTGAGGTGATAATTTTCAGACTAAAACCAAATCACTACATTTTATGAAGTGTCCAGGTAATTATGCCTAAGTGGAATCCTGGCTTAAGTGATTCCTAACATAACTTTTAAATTCTTCAACAGGTAGGGTAGTGCTATGATTGTGTGTCCCCCCACCCAAAGATACGTTGAAATTCTCACGCCTAGTAGCTGTGAATCTGATCGTATTTTGAAACAGAATCCTTACAGATTTCATCAAGTTAGGATGAGGTCATTAATCCAATGTGCCTGATGTCCTTACAAGAAGACACAGATGCAGATACACAGGAAAAGGCCATGTGAAGATGGAAGCAGCTACAAGTCAAGGACCACTACAGACTGATGGCTGTCATCAGAAGCTAGGAGACAGGCAAAGGACAGATTCTTCTACAGATCCCTGAAAAGAAACCAACCCTTCTAATACCTTCCTTTAGAAGTTCTCGTCTCCAGAACTCAGAGAAAATAAATTTCTGTGGTTTTAACCTGCCCAGTTTGGGATAATTTGTTATGGCAGCTCTAGGAACCTAGTATAGGTAGGCAACTTCTTCCAAGTCATTTTGTGTTGGATGATGGACCTAAAATACATCCAAGTAATAGAAATAAGCCTGGCTAATCAGTTAAATATTTCCTTTCTAACTGAGGTAAACAGAGTTGTGAGAAACCTGAAGATTGTGGCCTTGAACTAAATATTCTCACCAATGACTAGAGAGGGAGCTCTTTATTTCCACCTGTGTTTAGAAGCTGTTCCCTATAACTGCCCACAATGTCAACAGTTTGTAAAATCTGCAAGACTCTCCTGCTTTTTTTTTTTTTTTTTGAGGATTTTATTTATTTATTTGACAGAGAGAGACAGCGAGAGAGGGAACACAAGCAGGGGGAGTGGAAGAGGGAGAAGCAGGCTTCCCGCTGAGCAGGGAGCCTGATGCAGGGCTTGATCCCAGGACCCTGGGATCATGACCTGAGCCGAAGGCAGATGCTCAACAACTGAGCCATCCAGGAGCCCTAAGATTCTTTGCCTTTATTTTAGTAAAAACAATTGCAAAGTTTAACTATTTCAAGATTTAAAGAATCATGTCTAGTATTCAAGATTCAAGTATTCAGGTATACATGTATGTGTGTTTATGAAGGTAAACAACAAGAAATCTCAATGAGCTATAATGAGGCTTCCCAATGTGGCTAACTAGCATTTGTGGCAATAATATTACACTATTTTTCTACCAGTGTGTAATGGTAGGTATTCATTATGTTTTTCTACCAGTGTGTAATGGTAGATATACGTTATGTTCCCTGTCACCTCTTCCAGGTTCACCTTTCCCCAACAAATCAGGGGGAAATCTTTGGGGTATCAAATCTATCTAAATGGCTTAATAGTTAAAGACATGAAAAAAGTAAGTATTAATTGAGCAACCAAATGTTATACACTTAAATGCTAGCACTGTGACAATGCATTGAAAGAATAAACAAAATATTAAAGAATAGTTCCTGCCTTCCAAGAACTTAAAATGGAGTGAAAACAGAGATTAAGAGTGCAGACACTGGAGGCAGATTGCTTTGGCTTTTTGACTGACCTCCACTCATACTGTCTCTAAGACATTGGGCAAATTACCCTTCCTCTGCTTCATTTCTTCATTCATAAAATGAGGTTAATGATAGTAGCTACTTATTTATTTATTTATTTAAAGAACTCATTTTATTTATTTATTTGAGAGAGAGAGAGAGAGAACGAGCCAGTGGGGGGGATAGGGGCAAAGGGAGAGGGAGAAGCAGACTCCCTGCTGAGCAGGGAGCACCAAGCTGGGCTCTATCCCCAGGACCCTGAGATCATGACTTGAGCTGAAGGCAGTTGCTTAACCAACTGAGCCACCCAGGCACCCCAATTTTTATTTTTTTTAAACTTTTAAGTAATCTGTACACCCAAAGTGGAGCTCAAACTTACAACCCCAAGATCAAGAGTCACATGCTCTACTGACTAAACCAGCCAGACACCCCTGATAGTGGCTACTTTACATGCCAAAGGAGTTATTTATGTTAAATCAAGTGCTTGGTTTAGAGTGAGTGTTTAATAAATATTGGCTATTGTTACATTATTGATATTACTTATGAAATTGGTTTTAAAACAATATTGACCATATATTCTTAAACTGTATATATATAATATAAAACTTTACATATATATATATATATATATAATTAGAGAAGACTATTGGGAATAAATGCTAAGAAGCATAACTGAACTCTGAAACATAAGAGCTCATTGCATGTTAGACTTAACTATTTTAATCTTGGTAGAGAAACCAGTATCATAGACCAAGAATGAAGGGCTTACAAGTGAGTGTGTAAAGAAAGCCTCTGCCCAATTAATTTTTTTCATCAACTGGGTGGAAAAGAAAAACTTGCAAATTTCTTTTCTTTTCTTAAAATTTTGTATTTGACTGACTGTATTTCAAAGGATTTCTGTGAATGTCATTCTCATTGCTTAAAAATAAGACACCAAATCTCAGCTGTGGTAGGAAAACAGTCATCCTCTAAAGATATCCACATGCTAATCTTTAGATCCTGTGAATGTTTTACCTTATAAGGCAAAAGTGACTTTGCAGGTGTGATTAAGAATCTTTAAGTGGCTGAGAGTATAGTGGATTATCTAAGTGGACACAATCTAATGACATATGTTCTTAAAAGCAGAGAATATTTCCCTGCTGTAGTCAGAGGGGGATGTGACTACAGAAGAATGGTCAAATAGATACAAATTTCCTGGCTTTGAAGATGGAGTGAGGAAGCAATGAGTAGAGGAATGTGGGTGGTCTTTAGAAGCTAGAAAATACAAGAAAATGGATTGTCTCTTAAAGCCCCCAGAAAGAAATGCAGCCCTGCTGACATCTTGATTTTAGACATCTGAGACCTGTGTCAGACTTCTGACCTACAAAACTGTAAACAATAAATCTGTATTGTTTTAAGCCACTAAATTTGTGGTAATTTGTAACAGCAGCAATGGAAAGCTAATCCATCAGCTACTGCACATCATCAAAACAAACTAAGAAAAAGAATTCTTCCCTGTTCTGTCTTTATCTACTGCTTTTTCCTTTGCTTCTTTAGTTGTTTTTTAAAAGGTATGGGGGAAATTTCCTCTTCTGCACAAGATATAGTAACAGGTTCTGAAAATATGCTCCTGCTTGTCAAACAAAACACACACATACCCACCCACACACGAAAATAAAACTGGTATATAAAAACTGTTTTCAAGACATTGGGCATCAGGCATCAAAACAGTGATTCCTGAAGGACACAGATAAAGTGAGGCTCATTTCCCCAATTTACTACCCCCAGGTTGCAACACGGGGTGGGGGGGGAGGGAGCACCCAGGTAGAACCTAATGGACTCCTTGATTTGAGAAGTTGGATCTGAGAGAGTTGAATCTGAGAAGAACAGGAGGTTAGAGTTCTTAGGGCAGAGTACTGGAGACAAGAGAGCTGCAGAGAGTTAGATCCCTGGAGTTCTTAAGATGGCCCCTGTAAATATTTAGCAGAGCACTGATCAGTACATGCAAGTGAAGAAGAAACTATCCAAGGCTGAAAAAAACAACTAACCAAAAGGATTAGAGAGAACAGTGTTTGGCACTCACACAGGCCTGGGAATGATTCCCGTTTCTACTAGCCAGAATGGAAAAACTCATAATTCAAGAAAGGTCTTGCCCAAGTACTAGGAAATTATTAGTCCTAGAATGAGGGCCCTTTGCTTCTGCCTAAAAAATTCAGGAAGGCAAGATCCAAAAAGCTTAAATTATTTCCAAATTCCTTAATTGCATCTCAGAATAAAGCAACAAACTAGGCAAAATTCATCATGTTTGTTATTAAACAAGACTACCAGGCATCCAAAGAAGTAGGAAAACATAATGCATAATGAAGAGAATATTCAGAAAATCAAAATTGACCGAGAACTGCCAGTGTTAGAATTTGCAAAAAAGGACACTGAAACAGTTGTAACTGTATTTCATATGTTCAATGTGTTCAGTAGGGACATAGAAAAAGATTTAGTTTTAATTCAAAATTTTAGAGGTGAAAGCTGCAATGTATGACATGAAAAATATCTTGTATGGAATTAACAATAGATAAACATTGAAGAAGAAAACATTAGTGAACTTGAAGACATGATAACAGAAACTATACAAAATGAAAAGCAGAGAGAAAAGGATTTTAAAAATATAAAGCATCAGGGGCTCCTGGGTGGCTCAGTCGTTGGGCATCTGCCTTCAGCTTGGGTCGTGATCTAGAGTCCTGGGATCGGGCCCTGCATCCGGCTCCCTGCTCGGTGGGAGGCCTGCTTCTCCTTCTCCCACTCCCCCTGCTTGTGTTCCCTCTCTCTCTATGCCTTTCTCTGTCAAGTAAATAAATAAAATTTTTAAAAATAAATTAAAAAAAATAATAAAATATAAAGCATCAGTGAGTTGTAGGAAAATTTCAAGCAGTCTCATGTGCTTGTAATTCAAGTTCCTGATGAAAAGAAGTGGAGGGACATAAAAAATGTTTGAAGAAATAATGGTCAAAATTTTTCCAAACTTGATGAAAACCTTATTCTACATATAGGAATCAGTTTATCAAAAGCATGTAAGAATTTTAAACATTTATGCCTTGAGTAACAGAGCTTCAAAATACATGAAACTGAGAGGATAAAACTGCAAGGAAAAATGGAAATATTCTCAGCAATAGTCAGAAATTTCAATACTCCTCTCTCAGTAAATGATAGAACAAGTAGAGAAAATCAGCAAGAATTTAGGAGACTCATCAGCCTTATTAACCAACTTGATCTATTTGATATTTACAGAATACTGTACCCAACAAGAAAATACTATGCTCTCTTTTCAGTTACACATGGAATATGTACCAAGATAAATCACATTTCCAGCCATAAAACAAGTTCCAATCAAAATCTCAGCAAGTGTTTTGTAAAAATTGACAAGCTGATTCTAAAATTCTCTTAGAAGTACAAAAAAATTTAGAATAGACAAAACAACTTTGAAAAAGAACAATTAAAAGGACTAGTACTAACTGGTTTCAAGACCTTTAATAAAGCTACAGCAATCATATAATGTAGTATTACCATTAAGATACACAAATAGAGGGCTCCCTGCTCAGTGGTGAGCCTGATTCTCCCTCTCCCTCTGCCCTTCCTCTTGCTCCCGTGCTCTCTCTCTCTCTCAAATAAATATATAAAATATTAAAAAAGAGAGAGACAAATAGTTCAATGAAAAGAATGGAGGGTCCAGAAATAGACCCACACATACATTGAAAATGGATTTTTGACAAAGATGAACGAAGAATTTCATGGAAAAAGAATAGTCTTTTCAACAACTAGTGCTAGAATAATTGAACAGCCATATGCAAAAATAAAAGTAAAAACAAAATACTTCTATCCATACTGTCTCACAATATACAAAATTAACTTAAAATGGATTATACACCGAAATGTCAAAACTAAACTGGTAATAATTCTAGCTGTAAACATGGGGGAAAACCTTTGTGATTTTGTGTTAAGCAAAGATATCTTAGATACATTAACAAAAGCATAATCCATAGAGGAATAAATTGATAAATTAGATTTCATCAAATTTCATCTGCTCTTCAAAAGACACTCTTATATATATGGAAAAGCAAGCCATATACCAGGAGAAAATTCAAGGACTTGTGACTATAATGTATAAAGAACTGTCAAAACTGAATAAATTAAAAAAAAAAAGAACCAACCCATAAAAAGCAGGCAAAAGATCTGAAGAGACAGCTCACAAAAGAAGATTTTTGGATGACAGATAAGCATACCAAAAGATGTTCATTCATAGTTACTAGGCAAATAATAAAACCACAATGCAATATCACTGTGGACAATGTAAAAATGATTAAATTTAAAAGACTGACCATGCCAAAGATGGGCAAGGATATGGAGGAACTAGAGCACCAATTAACTCATGGCAGGAATGTAAAATGACACACCAGCTTTGGAAAACTGTTTGGCAATATCTTTGAAAGTTAAATATGCAACTACCACATGATCTAGCCATTCCATTCCTAGGCATTTACCCAAGAGAATTACCAAAATTCTTGTTTACAAATGTTCATATCAGCTTGATTTGTAATAACCAGAAACTGGAAACAATCCAAATGTGTATCACCATGTGAATGGATAAACAAGTGGTGCTCTATCCATACAATAGAGCACCACTAAGTAATAAAAAGTAATGAGCTATTGGGGCGCCTGGGTGGCTCAGTTGGTTAAGCGACTGCTTTCGGCTCAGGTCATGATCCTGGAGTCCCGGGATCGAGTCCCGCATCGGGCTCCCTGCTCGGCGGGGAGCCTGCTTCTCCCTCTTCCACTCCCCCCTGCTTGTGTTCCCTCTCTCGCTGTGTCTCTCTCTGTCAAATAAATAAATAAAATCTTAAAAAAAAAAAAAGTAATGAGCTATTTATACATGCATCAAGATGGATGAATTCCAAAAGAACTATTCTGAGGGAAAGGAGCCAGACAGAAAAGGAGAACATATTTTTGATTCCACTTACGTGTAAGATTAGTTATACCTGTAGTAACTAATACTAATCTATAGTAATGTAATCTATACTAGTCTATAGTAACATAAAGCAGATCAATGTTTACCTGACCAGGGGGAAGGGAGAGAGAAAAGACAAATTTGGGGGTGATGGATATATACATTATTTTTTGGTTGTGGTGATGGACTTCCCAGTGTGTCCATATATCACTCAGTATAAACTATGAGGATTAAATGAATTTATACAGGAAAAGTCCTAAAAGTGTGATAAGAAGTAAATGCTTACAATTATTAAATATTAATAAAGTATCTGAATTAACTGATTTCCTGTATCAGAGTTTCATCATTTTCTACTCAATTTCTCACACAACCGTTCTTCCTACCTGCAATGATTTTTCATCCTCTTTCTTTTATGAGTTTTTTGTTTGTTTTTACTTCTTTTACTTTTATTCTAATAAAGCAACCCTACTGCTATGGAAATCTTCCTCTTTTGCTACACATTTCAATCAAGTATTTACTTGATTTATACAATGGTCAGTATACACAATGGTCAGTATTTAAAAACATTAACTTTTCTAATTCATGCTATCTATTCGTATTAAAATATTTTAGGATATATCATTACCTACATAAATTTAGAATTTTACCCAGGAATCTGAGTGTATTCTAATACTTTTGGTAATAGTATTTTAATTGCAACACCTTAATACTGAAATTAGAGAATAGGTACACTAACAATTTAATACTTAAATACAAAAATAAAAAAAATTATTCCTATAGAACTCTAGTAATACCTATGATACTATATGAAAATGTGTGCCAAATCTGGCTTAGTTAAATTAATAATTATTTAATGATTCTGAGAAAAAATACAGATAAAAATTAGTAATGTACAATCTTAGGAAATGTTTGTTATTTAAGGAATAAATTATGTTTAGGTTTTCTAACAGAATAGTTTCTATTCAATAAGTATGTTGATTATAAATTAATCCATACATTTTAAAACAACTCCAATGTCACTTCTAATTGGTAACTCTAACCCAACTATTTTTTGAGATAAGGTATGTACTAGGAAAAAACGGAATTGTATTTTTTGAGTGTTTTCTACAATATGGATATTTTTATTAAGTTTATTGACATATAATTCATAAGCCATATAATTCACCCATTTAAAGCGTGCAATGCAATGGCTTTTAGTCTATTCACAGGACTGTGTAACCATCACTACAATCAGTTTTAGAACTTCTTCATTCCTCCAAAATGAAACCATATACCCATTAGCAATCACTTGCCATTTTACCCTACTCCTAGCTCCAGACTTAAGCAATTACTAGTCTTTCCTATTTGTAAAGCTATGACTGTTCTGGAACTTTTGTATAATAGAATCATAAAATATATAATCTTTTGTGACTGGCTTCTTTTATTTAGCATACTGTTTTCAAAGTTATCCGTATTATAGCATGTATAGATACTTCACTCATTCTTATGGTTGAGTAATAGTCCACTCTATGGTGGTACTTCACATATGTATCCCCTTATCAATTATTAGACATTTGAGTTATTTCCACTTTTTGGCTCTTATGAATAATTCTATTGATATCCAAAAAAAAAAAAAAAACCAAAAAACCTAATGCATTAAGAGGTTTATTTGCGTAAATTGCTCACAGTGGACTTTCCCCCAGAAAGGGGGAAGGAACAAGCTTGTAGACCTTTCTCTTTGAACAAAAGCTAAAAGGCAGCAAACTTTGTGTGGTGTTGCTGTGAGCACCTCCAGCTGTATTAGTGTCACTGGAATAATAAATTTGATATAGAAGTAAAAAAAAAATTCCTGTATAAATTTTTATGTGGACATATGTTTTCATTTCTTACAGATACATCCTAGGAGTTGAATTGCTGGTCTTATGGTAACTCAACGTTTAACCTTCTAAGAAACTACTAGACAGTTTTCCAAAGTCACTGCAACATTTTACATTCACCAAATGTTTATGAGAGTTCCAATTTCTCTGCGTCCTTGCCAATCCTTGTTAGAGTCTTTTGGATTATAGTCATCCTAATAAGGACTGGGGAGTGGTATGTCCCGGTTTTGATTTGTATTTCCCTCTGGCTAATGAGGTGAACATCTTTTCATGTGTTTACTGACCATTGTGTATCTCCTTTGGAGAAATGCCTATTCAGATTCTTTGCCTGGTTTTTAATTGGGTTGTCAATTTATGGCTGGTTATAGACTTTTTTTTAAATTAATGAGGGTAGACGCCCTAAAGCTGTTTTTTAATTGCTGAGTTTTAATTGACTGTATAAAAAATGACTTCCACTTTTAATGTAGAGTCTGTTCTACTTAAGCCTAATATACAACACTGATTTTTATATAAAAATATCACAAAAAGTATCAATATAATTTTATACTTTATTTAAAAATCAGTAATTGCAAAATAATTTTATTAAGCAATACTTTTAAAATGATGTTATCTCTTCTTCAAAGATAACATTTTTTTTAAGATAACATTTCTTGGGAAGAAACACACCGAGAATATTTTAGAAAGCAAGAACTACTTATTGGCTAATAAACAGTCGGGCTTGATATCATGAAAACTTTTACAGTTCCAAGAGGACCTTGGCATTTAGACAATGACAATATTGTTCGACGAGAAGTCTTTTTTTTTAATGACGCTAACTTTTCCCTATCCTGCTTTGGTAATTTTCTCCTGAATGTCTGCGTAGGAAGATTAGCAATGTCCACACCAGTTACATGTCTGAATCCTAAATGCTTGAAGTTTACTGGATGTCATAGCAGGAAATAAAATATTTTCTGCCAAGCATCAATATTCTAACATATTGTACCTGTAGATCCCTGGAAATATATGTTTGATTTTTTTTTTTTTTTTAGATTTTATTTATTTATTAGACAAGGAGAGAGAGAACGCAAACAGGGGGAGAGGGAGAGGGAGAATCAGGCTCCCTGCTCAGCAGGGAGCCCGATGTGGGGCTGGATCCCAGGACCCTGGGATCATGACCTGAGCCGAAGGCAGACACTTAACTGACTGAGCCACAGAGGTGCCCATATGTTTGATTTTTAACATGCAAGCTCTTTGTAGAGTGGCAAGGTAAATTGAAATATGTATGAAAATACTAAAGAAATGGTTTAGAAGAAAGCACCATTATTAATATATTTCCTGAGACTATTCTCAGAGGGTCTCCAAGAATAATGTCACTTATTATTTGTAATTTTTTTATTATATACTTGGTGCATTTTCATCATGTATACTCATATCTCTTTCCTAATAAAAACACTCATTAAAAAACTTGAAACACTCCAGATTAATATCTTTTTGTCTTTTAAAAATCCATACTTAAACGTAAATTTTTTTCTTAAATTTTTTACCTGTAAGTTTCCAGAGAGCAGAGAACCTGGTCTTGTGGACCACAGAACCTGGCATATAATGAGTGCTTAATACATGTTTATTGAATGAGTGAATTAAAGCTATTTTTTAATTGGTGAGTTTTAACTGACTTTAAAAAAAGGATTTCCACTATTTATATAGATCCCGTTCAACTTTAGCCCAATATATAACATTGAGTTTATTTAAAAGCGTCAATATAATTTTATACTTCATAAAATACAGCTCGTCCTCCCACCCTCCGCTAAACTGGGGTCCCTGGGTGCGGGGGGGGGGGAGGGACGACGACTTGATCTGCCTCAACCGAAGAGAAATCAGGAGATTAAAAGCAGTTTGGGAAGGCAGAACTGTCGGGGATTTGGGGAAGAGGAGAGTCCAGAGGGAGGGGTTGCCTTCCCCATGCTGGCATCCTCTTAGCCCCCCGCCATCCCCCGCGGGAGGGTCAGCCTGCAACCCCCGTGGGCAGGTCTGGGTCGCCAAATGCTCCAGGTAGATGGACTGGAAAGAGACCTACACAGGCTTGCTCTCCAGGGAGCAGGGCATTGCCCCGCAGCTTCTCTGCCCGGGTGCAGGGATC
This sequence comes from Leptonychotes weddellii, assembly GCF_054177405.1. Lineage (NCBI taxonomy): Eukaryota > Metazoa > Chordata > Mammalia > Carnivora > Phocidae > Leptonychotes > Leptonychotes weddellii. The sequence continues at coordinate 58,846,693 of NC_138370.1, forward strand.
CTTGACCTTTGCCTCGCAGTTTGCTTGTAATTCATGCTTGATCACCGCTCAGCTTCTTGATGGTATCCTTGGAGGTGGCTTTGCTCTTAAGAGGTGCAGACTCAGAGACCCAGAAGATAAACAGCAGGTCCTCCTCCTGATTCTCTTTATTAAATTTTTACATATTAATTTTTTTTCCCTAAGGTGCATCCCCATTTATGACATAGGGTGTCTGGAAGAGTTATTGATGAACAGGGGAATCAAACCCTTATCTATGCATTTTTCCAGCAGGGTTGCAGCTATTGGAGAAGTGCTCTGTGAGCTTCTTGCCGTCTAATCTCTCAGACCCTGTGAAGTCCATCTGGACCCACTGTCTGTTACAGGTCACAGCCCTATTTCACAAATAGCTTCTCAGTGGCCTTTGGTTCCGTACTTTTCGGATTTTGCCTGGGGAAGAAAGGGAAAAGGAAACACATTTGCCTTTTACATTATGTAGCTGATGATTTACAAAACAAATAAACGTTGATTACCGTTGGAAAGATTGTAGACAACTACAAAGCATTTGTCCTGCACATCATTCCTTCATGATTCTAACTATTTTTGGCAAATGCCAAATTAGCACAGTGGCAGGGCCGCGTAACAATGATTCCACAAGCCCGTGCTGAGAAATAATAGAAACTGAAAGCATCTGACTGGCCACAAATCAATGATTTCAACGATTTTCTTTTACTTGTAAGAATGCAAGCAATCTCAGGCATGAGTTAGTATTTTTAGAGTCCTAGTTATAATAAGCTCCTTTCAATTCTAGGCTCAATTAAGAAATTAAAATTATGTAGAAAGGAGCAAGCATGACAATGAACCTCACTTCACCTCGATCATGAGCACAAATAATTGATTTTTTCCGCCCTAGTGATATAAAGATCCTGGGGGTGAGATAATTAAATTTCTTCTGCATTAAAAAAAAATTGAGAAAGTAAAATGTGAAAGAGATTTTTGGGGGAGAAAGGACTTAGATATGTAATCTAGTGATTACTCAACTGTTCTCATTCCACAGAGGAGGAAATTTAAGCCCAGAAATTTTCATTTCACAAGAACAAACTTGAGAGCTGAGGCAATAAATCTCAAAATAGATTACGGTAACAATTAACTATCTGCAACACATCTACCAAAGGGAAATATTCAAAACATAGCCCCTTACTAAACATATGCTCTAAACCCATGGCCAAAGACGAAGAACTTCAAATAAACACTGCCCACCTTTTCTGCTACAGAATTATTAGCAAATTATCAGGGTTTCAAGTTTATTAGTGATGCAAAATAAATATTAAGCCTGGGGATAATCTTCTAGTTGGTCCTCAGCAGCAAAAAAAATGATAGATGCTATGTCAGGGAAAAAATGACTTATACACCTTGATTGACCAATTTTTAACACCTTGCAAAATTGGCTTTATCATTCTCTTTCTCTTTCTGTCTTGTCTGTCTCTCACAGATACACAATTACATGTTTTTTATCTGAACTACTTGAGAGTAGGCTGGATATGTCAGGTCCCTTAGCAGTTAATGTTACAGTATGTATTTCCTAAGAACAAGAATATTCTCTTATCACCACAGTGCAGTCAGCAAATTGAGGAAAGTTAACATTTCCATCTAATCTACATTTTCCCCTTGTACATAACTAATTACATTAGTATCTAGTTTATTCATTCTTTGGTTGTTTTTTTCAAAAATAAGAATATTTGCATATGTTTTATTTCCCTAAATAGAATTGCTTATACAATAAGTCCATTAAACATAAACTAATAAAATGCAAAGCTAATTTTGAAGTAAAATTATTTTTATAGATTTTGAAATATTTTTATTCTTTCCTATGTCTTCTATCCTTACTTCTTTCCTTCTTTCTTTCCCCATTATTTGGCACAAGGCAAAGCTAATTTCGCAAGGAAATGGTGCCGTAAGAAATTAGGAATTGATGAAAAGTTCCAAACAGAGAATTAAAATGATCAATCTAAAATTAAGGAAGCCAACTGTGGCTGTTGTGTGAAGGGGGCAATAAAATGGGAGAGAGTAGAGGTTGGGGAGGCTAAGTTAGGAGGCTATTGAGATTTTCCAGGTAAGAGCTATCGAGAGCCTGAATTAGGGTCATGGCTGGAGGAGTAGAAAATGGTGAAGGTGCCCACCATCTGAATTTGGAGAATGAACAAGGGAAAGAAGGTGGAGATTCTACTGAGTTTTATAGCCTTGGAGAATATTGCTGTAATTGTCTGAACTGGGGAACACAGAAGGCATAGATTTGGGGGGTGGGGGGGAAGATGAATGGTTTGGTTGTGAACCTGCTGAGTTTGAGGTATTGGTGTTCCATCCACTTGGAGAAGTCCAGGACATGATGTGATGACATAAAACCACATAGGGAAAACACACGTGCTATATACACTGGGTGTTAAGAGGACGGCTTGCTCTATAGTTTCATTTCATTGTTTTCAGGCAGAGCCATCTTCTTTCCTTTGAGCCCTTACACAGGTGGGCCTTCAGTGAACAAGTGCAGATGCATATAAGGCTTCTTCATGGTTAAACTGAAAATTGAAGCTGAAGCATCATGGTCTTGCTTTTATTTCACATAGTTGCATTAACTATTTGAGTGTTGTCTTGATAAAGGCAATGTTCTACCATAGGCATTTTGTAATAATGCATCATGGTGTCTGTAAAGAGCTCTGACTGTTGGGACATCTGGGTGGCTCAGTTGGTTAAGCATCTGCCTTCGGCTCAGGTCATGATCCTGGGATCCCTGGGATCGAGCCCGGAAACTGGGCCCCTGCTCCGCAGAGAGCCTGCTTCTTCCTCTCCCTCTGCCTGCTGTTCCCCCTGCTTGTGCTCTCTCTGTCAAATAAATAAGATCTTTAAAAAAATGACTCTGACTATTGAATTTTTTCATATTCTCCTTGTAAGATCTGAGTGAGATCTGAGAATATATGTGGAAGTGAGCACAATTCAATGTCCAACCCCACACCTGTTCATGGGGAAAACACATACACACATGTTTTTCTGGAAAGGAGTCAAACTTCTATTGTTGCTAAAATTCTTTCCATGGAGAATAGATTTTATTTTTCTCTACATATAATTTCCTGTCGTACATGGAAAGGAAATGTTTTCTCTTGTTTCTAGTAAACAGTCATGCATAGAAAATGGAAAACCTTGTTTGAAAGAGAAATGAGTCTCTATTTTATCCTCTCTATAGCTAGGAGAGAGGACAGCTTTTATAAGAATTCTCCATGCCCTGAGTCCTCTCTTCCCTCCTTCCTCTATGGGTGCAGTATCTGTGTCTTGTCAGTGCCTAGATAGGCCATAAATACATAAGAAGAATCCCAGCAAAGCATGTATCAGAGGGAAGAAGGATACTGAGGTAGGAATGGTAATAATAATAATAAAAATCCCTCTTTTAGGTGTATTGATGAAGACAAGCACATTCCTGTGACAGTCTTGCCATCCTCTCTTTGGCCAACACTAGGAGTAAAATTGCTAAGAACTCAGAGGGCCCAGAAGAGGGGGTGAGGGGCAGAGGAAGAATCTTAAGTAGGCTCCACGCCCAGCACAGAACCCGAAAGATAGGGGGCTCGATGGGGAGCTTGATGTCACAACCTGGAGATCATGACCTGAGTAGAAATCAAGAGTCAGATGCTCAACCGACCGAGCCACCCAGGTGCCCCACATCTTTGTCATTTTTAATTCCCACCTTATAGCTTGACTTGAGCTCAGTTGATGCCACTGCATAGTTCATTATGATAATATTTGTTTGAATTCTTATATTGTATGCAACTTTTATACTAGCCTGGTACCTGTCAATTCTCTTCTTTGTTCTTATCTAAGAAGATTTTATGATTTTCTGGACTCTCACAGGAGAAACAGATGCTTTCTAAGTAGTAAGGCACAGGATCTTTACTGTAATAGGGGAACTGTGATCATATTCATTCATATATACTTTAGCATTGTGTGTGTCTGTACAATTTCATTACTTTATTTCCACTAGACATGCCTATTGTCTTTTCTTGAACATGAGCATTTGAGCATTCCTACCTCTTGGTTTCATTTTGTGGCTTTATCTTACCTCCTTTCTTCTCACAGTTCCCTCTGGTTAATGCCCTAACTCTCTCCATCTACCTGTATATTTCTTAACTTTCTAGATTTAACTGAGATAAATTTTGTCTTAATCCCCTCTCCTCCTTTTTAAAATTACAGTCATCTTTTTCTTACTCAGAAATTGTATGCTGCTTCCTGTGTGTGCAATTTATTTGACAATTGTACTGGCTTACACTATTAGTTTCCTTTTTCTGTGTCTAAATCTTGACTTTCTAAATAAATGTCATCAGGAGAATAATAACCAAATCCTTGGGCTTTGGAGCTTGACCGACTTGGGCTTGAATTCTTGTTCTTCTGCTTAACAGCTGTAAAACCTTGAAGGTACTTCCTCTCAAACTTCAGTTTTCTCATCCAGGAAATGAGCATAATCATTGTAATCATAAGGTTGTCCTGAGAAGTAAACGAGATACATATATAAGGTTTATATATAAATATTTTATATATATTTATATCTTTTATATATATAAAATCTTTTTTATAAAAAATCTTTTATATATATAAATATATATTTATATTTGTATGAAACAATGATTAAGAATTGGACCAAATATTTGCTCAAAACTGTTTTTTGATTGATTTTTTTTGAAGTCGCTAAGTCCATAGATTAATCAGTCAAATGGGGTGCCAATGTTTGATGAAGAATGACCACACACTAATAGGGTGATAATTTGGTTGGAAAGCACTGACGTATCTGCTAGATGAGACTCTTTCAAAATAGAAGCCCTTTTCATGGAAGGCTAATAATGACATTAATAGATGCCTTTCCCTCTTGTAGTACTAGCCTAGCTCCCTTCTAATTGTCAGGAATAAATCCCCACATGATGGCAAGCTGCCTGCCTTTTCTTGAGACTAAACAAATCAGCCTGGTTGGCATGTACATATCAATGTCATCACTCCTTTGCCCAAGAGGCAGCATGAGCTGAAAATAAATTTGATTTTTCTACCACCAGAAAACTGAAGACTCATATTTTTCAGAAAGAATAAGTAGGATGACCTCGTTGAATGCCTTAATGGAGAAGTCATGGTGCTGTCCCAACTCTCTCCAGGGTACATAGAAGCACAGAGACAGATCTCTTCTCGTCCCCAACCTACTGCCTGGGACCAGTGTCCTTCTTGTCAGCCTTGTTTTTAAAAAACAGATCCTATTTCTTCCTTCCTTAAAAAATGTTATTAGATAAATTGCCTTAAAAGTTCTCTTCTTGGCTATGTTTCTACCAATTCTGCTTCTGGCCTTTAAAGTTATGTCCCAATCCAGCTTTTTTGATTGAGCCTCTTCCCCCACCCTTTGAAAGATACCTCAATTTGCTGTGTTTATTTTATTTTTTAAAAGATTTGATTTATTTATTTGAGAGAGAGAGGGAGAGAGAACACGAGCAGGAGGGGCAGATGGAGAGGGAGAAACAGTCCCCCTGCCGAGAAGAGAGCCCAACTCAGTGCTCGATCCCAGGACCCTGAGATCATGACCTAAGCTGAAGGCAGACATCTAACCAACTGAGCCACCCAGGTGCCCCTCCATTTGCTGTGTTTAGAACCACATTTCCATTGTGTATTATGGTGTGCTTATCTCAAGACTATTAATTGCAGTAGAGTTTCATAGATTAGACATCCAGTAAGAAAGGAAGGACATTTGTGTTCTAATTTAGGTGCTATCATTAACTAATTTTCTGATTTTGCATGCAGCATTTAGCCCCTGGGAGCCCATCTCTGTTTCTGCAAAATGAATATATTACTACCTACTCTAACTGCTTCAGGGAATTTTAGAGAATAAAGCATGTTAATAATAGTAGTGGTGTTTAGAAATATTATGTAAATATGACTGAACTTTCCACTGCTAATCAGTTATTATGCTGCAGTATGGAATAGAGACTTAAATACAATGTACTGGGCCATGTAATTATTACAATATTTAAAAGATCTTTTCTTATAAAATATTAGTCTATATATGAGTTGTCTATAATTCTCTCAATGTATCCCTTAACCATCTGTTAGCCATGCTGGGCATAGAGAACATTTTTGTGACTGCATAAGTATAATACAGAGATTTGTTATAGAGACTGAAAGTGTAGGGTGAAGAAATAGGAGGTGTAGAATAAAACTAGCACGCGTTTTTGTCCTTTATGTACCACTCACAGTCCTATTACCTAGACAGTTTCCACATATTGCCTGTAAGCTCAAAAGAGAGAACAAAATTAAAAGGCCTTAAGAAGAAAATTCAAAATACACAATGTGGACATTGATCTTTTGTTCATTTATTTGAGGGTTTTTTTTGTTGTTGTTGTTCCTGGTTATTTTTCTTGGGCAATGAAAAATGCAATAGGGACAAATTTAAGGTTCTCTTCCACTCGTGACATTTAATGACTTTATTTTTCCCTGAAAATCTGAAATAGGGAAGTTGTAAGAGAAGAAAACAAAGAAATGTGTTTCATTTCCTACAGATATGACTAGTTCTTTTAATTTCAGCATGCATGCTCTCTTTAAGTATTTATTCATTCATTCACACAAATATGGAGTAATTAGGAATTTAATTTATTGAATTTTATTGAATCAAATCCAGTTCAGTGATTTATTTAACACATATCCCTTTAACCGTGTTAAAAGTTCTTCCCTTCCCTCAAATTCTCCTTCAGCTGTTTTATCATATATTTACTCTTCACATTATAATACTCTAATGACAGAACTGGAATTCTATGGGATATTTGCTAAGATGATACAGTTTTCTTTGTGAAATATTCATAATAGGTCAGAAAATAAATTGTGAAATAAAAAAATAAATTCAATCAACAAATTCTACCACTTATAGCCAATGTGTATCTGAAGGGGGAGGAAGATTAATGTATAGATTAAAATGATGTCAAATAGTATCAGATGAGTACATTTATGGATTCATGACATCTCCATCACAAAAGGCACACAGCTGATGAGACTTGGGGCTCTGGATTATTATTTGCTCCTTACTATATCTTTATGAATCATTTATCTCTAACAAATAGATTAGAAGTAAGCAAACTATCACAATATGCAGGCCCGAATCTGGCTTGCCTCCTGTTTTTGTAAATAAAGTTTTACTGGAACACAACAATACCATTTCCCTGTTGTTCATAGCTGCTTCACTACAATGGCATGCTTGTGAGGGAGACCTACAAAGCCTAAAACACTTACTACCTGGTCCTTTACAGAAAAAGCTTGCTGATGCCTGAAATAAATTACAGTTAAAAATCAAACAATGCAACAACTCACGTCATCTCCCTTTTCTGTGGAAGAAAAATCAATACTGATTCATTTTGCTTTATCTGGCTATGTTTTAATTCTTATTGTTTTTATTAAGTGCAAAAGTTGAGAATAACACTGTGCTGCCAATTTATCTGCCTAAACACAGGGGAGTATTTCCTTGAGAGTATTTCCTTTTGAAAACATTACCAAAGTTAATGGTAATGAATATCTCCCTAAATTTTGTAAATTCCATATAAATTACATTACTAGTGATTATTCATGGTAGCAATTGCTTTCTTAATTATTAAGTAAGGAAATATTGGACTATCTTTACTAACATTTTAAAATTAAATAAACTTAATTCTTTTAGCTGAATATTTAAATCTTTCTTATAATTTCAATTCTCTGGTAGCTAGATCTGGGGAAGTGTAAATCTCAGTAGAGTTGTTCTCAAGTTCTCATTTCATATTCTCCCCCGTTCCTGTGCACTTCCTTAGAGCACAATAGATAATATCATTGTTTTTGGCAAGATCATGATATAATCAAAATAGTTAATGCCCAATTACTAAGTAAAGGTGGTCTTTGCTGACTGCACTAGGTATAGACTCTTCTCCAGAAATGACGACTATACTGATAAAATCTTTGTAGGATGATTGAGGGATGGAATTGGCCTCTCTTAGTTATGCGAGGTGTATAGAGGGACTTAGAAAAGATATTGTCCCCACTTTAAGGAATCAGAGCTTTTTGAGTGCAAGTTGATGGGCATTTGAGAGTGTACCAGAGAGCGACGAGTAAACATATCAAGGACAATTTAAGCGAATGGCTTTGAGATTGTGCTGATAAGTTTGAATGATGGTACTCCAGCAGAGATAGGATTTGAAATTGATCCTCACACTGGTAAGGTACTTTCTTAGGAAAGCTTTCCAGCACTTCTGCAGATCAATATATTCGGCTTTGTCATGGATAATTCTTTAAGGCCCATAGGATCTAGAGATCCTTGGCTATTTAAAATAGAAAATGCTGGTGTATGTCCTGGAGGGATTATGACCATCCTACTAATTATTTTGAATTCTAAATGAGATCCCGATTTATCAAAGGTATAGTTTTACCTGCAGGGATTGTGATACAGTAAATACTACTAAAGCATGGAGTTGCAGGTATGGATAAAGACCGCTGTGTTTGGATAGAAAATAACTTTTTAATAAACTTGGGCGCTTTTCAGACTTTTTGACCTCACAGCGGTCCTGCTTCTAAATTCCCATTGGTCGCTTTAATCCAAATCTGACAAATATTTAAGTTTCTAACTCTTGCCAATAATTTAACCTGTGATAATCTCATTGCTAATTTCAAAGTAGACAATTTTATTGGTGCAAGTTTTTGAAGGAGAGCAGAAGAAGAGGAGCCCCTAAAATATGCCACTTTGGCATGAGGATTATTTAGAGCTAAAGGTAATCAAAACTCAGCAGATTCAGGAGGAGTTCTTTACCTCCCCCTAAACTGCCTAAATTTACGTTGGAAAGGGGGCCTGTACCAGGAGAAAGTTATTACCAGATACACCTCTTACTTAAGAAAATTGTCTGAGTAACAGGGCAGCCTTTGTTTTTCAAACATTACCTCTCACCTTTGTGAGTGACCTTCCTCCGCTTCCTATCTCCAGACCTCAATCCCTTTCTCCGGCTCAGGCCCAATGATGTTATATAAACCTCAATCGCCTGACGGCCTTTGGGTCTCATATTTTTATGGGGCTTTCACTCATACAAAATTAAATGTGCTTTTCTCCTGTTAATCTGTCTTATGTCAATTTAATTATTAGAATAGCCAAAGAACCTAGAAAGGAAGAAGGAAAACTCTTCCTCCCCTACATTTTCTTTAATGATGTATTTCATTTCTTAGTTTGAAGTAGTCATGCAAATAAGAGTACAAAATCTAAAAGAAATGATATGCTGTAAAATATCTTTCTCCCCTCCCCCTGCCATGTGTCAGCTAACTAGTTATATTCATGGAAGCAATCGCTGTTCTGTTTTCTTCTGTGTCCTTCCAGAGTCAGTGTGGACATATGCATTTATATCTAGATCTAGATCTAGATCTATCATCTATATCATCTATATCTATCTATCTATCTATATCTGTCTATGTCTATAACTATATCTATATCTATATTTATATCTGTATATTATGATGCAAGTAATACTATGCTCTTCATACAGGTCAGGAGTTAGTTATTTATCTTGATAATATACATTTGAAATGGTTTCCTATCAGCTCTTCATTATTTTTAACAGCCTCATAATATCCCCTTAGATAAATGAACCATATTTTTAGCCAGTTCCCATACCAAAATTTTATCTAATTTTCTGGCTTTGTTTTATTTTTTGTGTGTCTGTGAGTGTGTCAATATGTGGTGTGTGTGTGTGTGTGTGTGTATGAGTTCTGTTGAGAGGCTCACACACAGAAGCTATGTTACTCAGCTCACTCATACTATTCTGTTGGACTGTGTGAGTCTCCTTGGTTGTTCTATTTTTACATTTGCCTTCGTCCTTGATCACCAAATGCATTTTTTCACTTCCCCTTTACCACAGGCATCACTCTAAGGTGTGGTATTTTCTTGGATATGCGTATAGTTTTGTAAATTATAAACTATTGGTTAGCATGTGTATATCTAAAAATCATATTAATGTGTTATTGATCTATTCTATACTTCATGGTCATGACTTCTGAATTGTTGCATGATAGTTTTTAACATGTCTGTTATTTTTTCCAATCTTATTTCCCAGCAATGGATACATAGGATGCTTCCAGCTTTCATGATCACAAATAATGCTGTAACAAACTTATGCGTATGAACCCCCATATGGATCTATACATGAATGTTTCTACATCCAACATTCCTGGGTTTCGCACCATTGCTGGGCCATACTCATGGTTGCTGTGTACTTCAAGTTTTCCACACATAGCCATGCCAGGTTATGCTTCTACCCGAAACATGTGGGATTCCTATTTTCTCACATCCTTGTCAACATTTGGCATCCCGTAGCTCTTTAATTATTTTAATCTGTTGCATATGAAGTGATAAACAATTATTTAACTTCTCATTTCTCTGATGATTAGGGAGATTTGAAATATCTTCTTATGTTTTTCAATCTGTGAAGTTTCACTTTTTATTCATATATATTTCTATGTGTTATAACTTGAGATGCCAGTGTTTTCCAATCTTGTAAGAGACTCATATTCTAGATAACATTGTCTTAGTTTTTTTTCTTTGCCGTATTTTCCCCTGATGTTCTCTTGAAACTTTGCAAAGCAAAAATCTTTAATTTTGATGTACTCATCAGTATTTCACCTTATGCTAGGTACTTTCTGATACCCTTTTTTAAAAATTAGAGTGTTACATTTCACATTTTCATACACTGAACACATCAAAATTTCATTTGTGCAAATTTACTTTTCTCCATAAAGTTCTTACATAATCTTTCCACCATTTCTTAAACAATCACTCCTTTGCTCACTCCTTTGTGGTTCCACATGCAATCATGTCAATCTCTCTAGCTATATCAGTTTTTAAGGGTCCCTTTTTTCCATTTCCTAATTTGACTGCTTGTTCTCACACTGCAGAGCTTTTATTTTATGTTTATGCTGTGCATCTCACAATCCAGTTACATGATTTTCCTTTTTCATGTTAATATCAGCAGAATCTGCATATTGTTTTTATATGTCTTTGTCTTTTTTCTTCATCAGTCTTGCCAGAGGCTTATCAATTGTGTTAATTAAAAAAAAAAAAGCTTGTGGTTTCACTCATTTGTTTTCTATTTTTATTTATTTTTTTGAGGTCTGTTTTCAATGTAATTGATTTTTGCTCTGCTCATTATTATTTTCTCCCTTCTGCTTGTTTTGGGTTTAATTTGCTTTTCTTTTTCTAGTCTTTTTTTTTTTTAAGATTTGTTTATTTATTTTAGACAGAGAGAGAGAACACGAGCAGGGGCAAAAGGGGGGAGGGGGGAAAAGGGAGAGGAAGAGAGAGACTCTCAAGCAGATTCCCCACGGGGCTCGATCCCATGACGGTGAGATCATGGCCCCAGTCAAAACGAAGAGTCGGACGCTCAACTGAATGAGCCACCCAGGCGCCCCTTTTTTTTCTAATTTCTTAAGGTAGAAACTTAGATCACTGATTTGGGACATTCTTCTGTCCCGACATAAATATTTAATGCTAATGAATCTGTAGTTCAGTGGATTCCTCAGGCAGTCATTTGTGTGTCTGAAAAAGCATTTAACCTTCTTTGGGAAACATTTTCTCTAGGTACGGATATGGGATGGCAGATTTTCAGATTTTTCTTCCAGAATGTAATGATGCTGCTTGTTATTTTCACTTGTGTGGTTTCTGATGAAAAGGCTGCTGTAATTTTTGTCTTTGCTCATCTATAAGTGATGGGTCTTTTTTTTTTTCCCCCTCTGGCTGCCTTCAAGATTTTCTTTTTATCTTTTTCAGTAGTTTCAATGTGATACGTCTATGTGTATTTTTTTTAAATACTGCTTTAGGTTCTCTTAGGCTCTTGAATTTCAGTTTTGCTTTCATTATTTTTGGAAAATTTATGGTCTTTATCTTTTCAAGTATTTCTTCTGTCTTGTGATCTCTCTGTTCTCCTTCTGGGACTCCAAGTACAAATATTTAGATGATCTGGTATTTCCCTACAGCTCTTTAATGCTTTGTTCTGTTTGCTTTCATTCTTTTATTTCCCCTGTGTTTACCTTTCGGTGATTTCTACTTACCTATCCTCAAGTTCACGGATTATTTCCACAGCCAGGACAAGTCTGCTGAGCCTGCTGTAGGAATTCCTCACTGGATCTTTACTTATGCCCCAGGTTTGGTAAGTCTTGTTTTCTCTCCCTAAGGCATTTGCTTCTTAAGAGATAAGGAAGCAGGCAGGGAAATGTGATTTTTGCCTTTCCAACAGTGGCAGTGAAAACCCTCTTCCATGTCTTTACGGGC
>NC_138370.1:58859496-58877305 GCF_054177405.1 Leptonychotes weddellii
AATGTGTAGATTGCTCTAGGTAGCATTGACATCTTCACAATATTTGTTCTTCCAATCCATGAGCATGGAACGTTTTTCCATTTCTTTGTGTCTTCTTCAATTTATTTCATGAGTATTTTATAGTTTTCTGAGTACAGATTCTTTGCCTCTTTGGTTAGATTTATTCCTAGGTATCTTATGGTTTTGGGTGCAATTGTAAATGGGATCGACTCCTTAATTGCTCTTTCTTCTGTCTTGTTGTTGGTGTATAGGAATGCCACTGATTTCTGTGCATTGATTTTATTTCCTATTTTTTAGAATGGTTTTAGATTTATTAAGTAAAATGAGGGGGGAAGACACAGAGATTTGCCATATTCTCTTTACCGCCCCCCCCACCCCCAGCATGCGTAGCCTTCCTCATTACCTGTATCCCCTGCCAGAGTGGTGCATTTGTTATAATTTTTGAACCTACATTGATACATCATTATCACCCAGAGTTCATAGTTTACATTACTGTTCACTCTTGTTCTTATACATGGATTTGAACAAATGTATATAAAATGTATTCATCATTATGACATCATACAATTTTCACTCTCCTAAAAAATCTCAGTGCTCCACTTATTCATCTATTCCTCTCACCCCAACCCCTGGCAACTACTCATCTTTTTACTATCTCTATAGTTTTGCCTTTTCTAGAACAATATAATTGAAACCATACAGTACGTTGCCTTTTCAGATTGGCTTTTTTCACTAGTAATATGTATTTACATTTCTTCCATGTCCTTTCATGGTTTGATAAATAATTTCTTTTTAGCACTGAATAATATTCCATTGTCTGATATACCACAGTTTAATTATTCATTCACCAACTGAAAGATATCTTGGTTGCTTCCATGTTTTGGCCATGATGAATAAAGCTGCTATAAATATCCACGTATATGTGCTTGTGGATTTAAGTTTTCAACTCCTTTTGGTAAAGAAGCATGGTTGTTAGATCTTATAGTAATACTTATGTTTAGTTTCCTAAAACACACCACACACACACACACACACACACACACACACACACACACACACAAACTGCCAAAGTATCTTCCAAACTGGCAGTATGTATTATTTTGCATTCCTAACAGCAGTAAACGAGAATTCCTGTTGTTCCACATCCTTGCCAGCATTTGGTGCTGTTACTATTTTAGATATTGGGTGTTCTAACAGGTGTGTAGTAGTATCTCATTTTTGTTTTAATTTGCATTTCCATAGGATATGGAACATCTTTTCATATACTTATTTGTTATCAGCGTATCTTTTTTTTGGTGAGGAGTCTGTTAAGGCCTTTGCTCAATTTTTAATAGGGTTGTTTGTTTTCTTATTTTTGAGTTCTTTGTATATTTTGAATAACAGTCCTTTATCAGATGTATCTTTTGCAAATATTTTCTCCCATTTTGTGGCTTGTCTTCTCATTCTTTTGACATTTCATTCACAGTGCAGAGGTTTTTAAATGTAATGAAGTTCAGCTTATCAAATATTTTTTCATGGATTATGCCTTTGTTGTTATATTCTTATTAATTTCTACTATGAAATTTAAAGTCAGTGTGTTTAATTCCAAAAATAAATCAATATTGTGTTATTGTAATTAAAAAAATTGTAAGTTAATTGAAGAGAATTAACATCTTATGATGTGAAGTCTTCCTGTTTAATAATAAGTTGTGCCATACAGTTGTTCAAACCTCTTTTTGCATCCTCCAGTAGGATTTAAAATGTTTTTTATGTACATTGTGCATGTTTCAACTTCTTTCTTTTTTTTTTTAAAGATTTATTTATTTATTTATTTATTTGAGAGAGAGAGAGAGAATGAGAGAGAGCAAGCACATGAGAGGGGGGAGGGTCAGAGGGAGAAGCAGACTCCCTGCCGAGCAGGGAGCCCGATGCGGGACTCGATCCAGGGACTCCAGGATCATGACCTGAGCCGAAGGCAGTCGCTTAACCAACTGAGCCACCCAGGCGCCCCAACTTATTTCTTTATATTTTATTTATTTTTGTGTTACTTTAAATGGATTATGTCTTACAACTGGCAGTTATTTGTTGATGTGAAGATCATTAGTTTCTGTATATTTAATTTTTCACTCAACTTCAATAAATTTTCTTTTTTTTTTTAATTTATTTGACAGAGAGATAGAGAGAGAGCACAAATAGGCAGAGAGACAGGCAGAGAGAGAGGGAGAAGCAGGCTCTTCGCTGAGCAGGGACCCTGATGCGGAACTCGATCCCATCCTGGGATCATGACCTGAGCCGAAGGCAGCCGCTTAACCGACTGAGCCACCCAGGCACCCCTCAACTTCAATAAATTTTCTTACTGCTTGTAATTTTTTTTCAGCTGAATTTTTTATTTTTTTCCCAGACAAAAAAGATGTAATCTAAATTTAATGATGATATGACATCCCTTATTTGCAATTTTTATATTTCTTTATCTGATCTAATAGCATGAATATATTCAGAGCAATATTAATTATAATGGTAGTAAAGAACATATTTGTTTTATTCTTGATTTTAATTAAAATGCTCTTGATGTTTCCCAATTTAGCATGATTTAACTAACTGAAATGCCTTATGTTACTGTGGATACTAATTATGTTAGCTTCTTTATATGACTTTTCATTATGTATGAAAATTACTGTATGATTTTTCTTCACTGGTTCCTTCATTAATATGCAAATTTATATAAATAGATATACTAACTTTTAACCATCCTTGCATTTTTAGAATTAATACTTCTTATGCTGTATTATTATTTTACTGTGCTCTTGGATTCTGTTCGCTATTTGTTTTTCATTCATAATCATTAAGTAAGAATGATTTCTACTTTGCTTTTCTTTTCTGCTATTGTTTTTGGGTTCTGGATCCATACTATAATCATTTTCTAAAGAGTATTTGAGTTCTTCCTATTCTTTTCTCTGTATTTTTGAACATTATGAATTTCACTGTAGTCATTTTTTCCTTACAAGTTTAGTAGAAATCCCTGTGAAACTGTTCGAACCTTTAATCTTTGGAAAGAATAGCTTTATAGTGACATCCTCTAGAGTAATTGGTCTGGTAGTATTGTATACTATTTTGGGATTTAATTCTAATTTATGTGTTCCCAGAAAATAATTTATTTCATACAAGTTCTTATTGTCATTGAACAGAAAAATGAGCAAAACATTCTCTCATAATTCTTTTTGTGTTTTTTCTATTCATGGTTCTTTCCACAAAAACATTTCAATATTTTGTATTTGTGCTTTTACTCTTTTGTCCTTGATGAGATTATTAATGGTTTACCTATTTTTTTTGTATTTTAAAGAAGATAATTCTTAGATTTATTTTTTATTCTGTTAATTTAATGATTTTTAATCTATTAAAGTCTGTTTTTTTATTTTTTTAAAAGATTTTCCTATTTATTTTAGAGAGAGAGAGAGCATGCATGCAAATTGGGGGAGGGACAGAGTGAGAGAATCTTCAAGCAGACTCCCTTCTGAGCATGGAGCCTGATGTGGTGTCAGTCCCACCACCCATGAAATCATGATCTGAGCTGAAACAAAGAGTCAGTCACTTATCTGACTGAGCCAACCCAGGTGCCCCTTAAAGTCTGTTTATATTTCATTCCTTCTATTTACTTTTCATAGGTTTGTTTTTTTATAACCTCTGAAGATAAATTTTTTATTCATTCATTTTACTTTTATTAATTTTATTATTTTATATATTAATGGGATATTTGAAACTATGGATTTTCCTCTGACAATGCTTCAGTTCTGTTACGTGTGTTTGTTCAAAGTTTGCTACTCCAGTGTGAACTTGTATTTCTTTCAGAAGTTACTTCCTTATGCCAAACACACTTAATATTTGATTTTACTTGGCTGAATTAACCTTAAAGTACTTTAGTTACTTTGGAGTAGCTCTGTTTAATTACTAAATAAAAATATATCTATATAACATGATAGGGTACTGAGTACATATGTGGGAAATACATTTTTTTCCCATCTGAAAAAATGAAGCATTTTTATTGCATGGATTAACAATAATAAAAAATGAATAAATGAAGGTTCTAAGTCTGAATCATTAATGTTCTCTTCTGCTTAGCTGGTTTGCATATCCTAGACTGAGAATAATGACTTCTATTCTAACTAACCTCTTAGTAATTTGAAAAATACAGCTGGCTTGCTCCTGTTCCAGTTTACATGTAATCACAAGCTTGAGAATGGCGTAATCTTCTGTGGTATAACAAAGAACTTCACAGTGCCCAGAGGCTGTGTATGTCTATGGATGGATTCATAAAAAGTAGTTAAATTGAGTTTTATGGGAATTCTGAGAGTAAGCCCATTTTTCATGATTCAGTCACTTTATTCACTTTGGTGATGGACTGAGGATCTGGGAATTAAATGGGATTTTAAATTTTTTCTCCCTCACACAATTAGCTGCATAGCTTGTTTAACTATTTGGTTATGTATAGGTTTGACATTAGGACAGAAAGCCAGAGGGATACAGGGATAAATAATAACTCTTTGAGTGAAAGTTATTATATTGGCATTTCCACATTCAGTTCCATTAAGAGTGTGGCAGGATTGTGTTGATCTATGCTTTCCCACCTTTTCCCACACTCTCCTTTTTGTCCATGCCCGACCCCAATATGAGGTTACATAGTAATAATAATTTATAATGATAGAGCTAATGTACTGAGTATTTATTCTTTCCTGGTATTGTTTTAGGTGTTTTCGTATTTATAACTCACTTAATCCTCACAACAATCCCATGAAGTAGGTACTACTATTGTGGTAAGCATCTCAAAGTTGTTCAGTTCCTAATCCCCAGAACCTGTGAATATGTTGTATTACATATTATATTACATGGCAAGGGGAACAGTTTCAGATGGAATTAAGGATATTAATCAGCTCTTAAAAAATGGAGATCATCCTGGAATATCTAGCAGGGCTCAACGTAATCATAAGCATTCTTTAAATGTGGAAGAGGGAGACAGAAGTTCAGAGTCAGAGAGAGATTTAAAGAAGCTCTGCTCCACACTTTGAGGACAGAGGAAGAGGTAAGGAAGGAAGAAGTAAGCCAAGGAAGGCAGGCAGCAGCTAGAAGCTGTTAAAATCAAGTAAACATATTTTCCTCTCGAGCCTCAGGAAGGACACAGCCTTCCTGACAGCTTAATTTTAGCCCAGTGAGATTCATTTTGGACTTCTGAACTCCAGAACTGTATAATAATACATTTGTGTTGTGATACACCACTAAGCTCATGGTAATTTGTTCCAGCAACAATGGGAAACTAATGTAATTATCATACTTATTTGGCAATGATGGGATAAGAAACAGAGGTTAGGTAACTATATTATTGTTTTTGTAAAGCCAGATTTCTTATCAGTTACTAAAAGTACAATATACCCTTTTTTAGTGCACAATTTCATGAGTTTTGATAAATACATGTAATCATGAAACCAAAACCAAGATGAAGATATAAAACATTTCCATCACCTTAGTAAGTTCTTATGCCTCCTTTGTAGTTAGAACTTCTCTCCACCCCAAGTGCCTGGAAACTGACCTATTTTCTTGTCTCTATGATTTTTGTCTTTTGCAGGTTGACATATCAATGAAATAATAGTTGTGTGAATAGCTTGGCAATTCATGTCCATAAAAAAGTATATAAAACTGGATAAAATGGTCAAAAACAATCATGTAAGGACACAGAAAATTGACCCAAAGCAGATAACAACTTGAGAAGTATTAATTCCTAAAAACCTGTGAGAGCTTTGGGTAAGGATGGCAGGAGTTTCTGGCCATTTCCCTGGGACTGCTCACATCCCCAGTTCCTGCTTGGATGACAGGCACTAGATTCACAAGTTGTGGCTGGGTGCAAAAACCTGTGGCTTTGCTGCCAAAGGAAATAGACTGACCCAATTCAGGGTAGGAGGCAAAACTCCTGGTTTGCTGATTAGCAGTGGTGATAGAATCAATTGGGAATGGGCAGGAAAATCTTGCAGCCAGATTTTCATGGGGAGATGAGGGAGCCATGGAAGTGCTGAGATAAGCTTTCCATGTGCCCACAGGCTGACTGGGGACTTATGCATGTGCAAGAGAGATCTAAGGGTCCAGAGTGGGGGGGGGGGAGAAGAAGAAGGAGAAGGAGAAGAAAGCCTAGGAAGACATGAAAACAGGCTGCAAAATCAATTGCATTTCTCAAACCAATACAGATAAATTGGCAGAGTGTGGAAACTACACGGTCAAGGTATTTGAGCAAAACCTCTGTCTCAAGCATTATCTAACCCCATAGGCAAATACAGAGGGCAATACCTAGAAAGCAAGGCTAAAAAATCAACATAAGAACGAAAAACCTGAACAGAGACATCAGTGACTCTGGAGCAGATAGATTCTGCAGTTTAAATACAGACAAGAACTTTTTAAAAGTCCAATAAGCCCAGAAAAATAAAAAAATAACCCAGAGTTGCTAAAATAGATAATCTAAAATGATCACTTTCAAAAAGAAAAAAAAAAAAAAGAAATACAAAGAAATAATAAAGTGTGACTTATACTCAGTTACGGAAGCAGAAGCTGTCAATAAAAACTGACTCTGTATGGGTTCATCTGCTCGATTTAGCAGATTTAAATGCACCCATTATAAATAATTCACAGAAGTTAAGGAAGTGCTACTCAAAGAATAAAAGTAAATTAAGATGACAATGAGTTAGTAAATAAGGAATATTAGTAAAGAAATGTAAACTATATAAAAGGAAATAAATTCTAAAGTTGAAAATTATAACTAGAATGAGGGGGCCAACAACAGATTTAAAATGGCAGAAGAAAGAATCACCATGAATGTGAGAATCCCCTTGAATTCTAACTATCTCCTATCTCCTACTAGGAGATAGAGAAAGGAACAGAAAAAAAAAATTGAAGAAATAATGCTAAAAACTTGCCAAATTTGATGAAAAATATGATGCCCAGATCCCAGAAATTCAAGAAAGATAAACACAAAAAGAACAATACCTATGCACATTGTCATACTGTGAAAGCCAAAGGCATAAAAGAAAATCTTGAAAGCAGCAAAACAAAAATGATTTGCAACAATATGATTAATAACTGATTTCTTATGGAAACAATGGAGACCAAAAGGTAGTGTGGAATGAAATATGCCAAGTATTGATGAAGAAAAATAAAATAAATGAAGAATTAAATATTATATATGTGTGTATGCATGTGTGTGTATGTATATTATATATAAAATTAAAAATCAACAGAGAAAGTTATACGGTAAACTAAAAATGTTATTCCAAAGGAAGGCAATGAAAAAGGAATGAGAAAGATATGAGATACAGGAAAAAAAACAGCAAAATGTAAATTAAGCCCTAACAATAATTATGGTAATATAAATAGACTAAATTGTAATCAAAGGCAGTGTTTGCCAAATTGAATAAAAAAGTAAGATTCATCCCTATGCTTTCTGCAAGAGAAATACTTTATATCCAAAGAAATAAATAGTTGAAGTAGAAGATGGAAAAAACGATATGCCATTCAAACAGTAACTCTAAATAACTAGAAGTAGTTATATTAATATCAAAGTAGAGTTTAAGACAAAAAATATTACTAGAGACAGAAACAGACTTTTCTAATTATTTAAGTGGCCAAAACACTAAAAAGATTTAGCAACTGAATTTAAATAAATGTACTTAAACAGAGTCCCTAAACAAATTAAGCAAAGTCTTACATAATTATAACAGAAATAGACAACTCAATAGAGATTTCAATACTCCTCTCACAGTAATTGACAAGGCAACTAGAAAAAAAAAAAGCAGTAAGATTACAGAAGACTTGAATAACCCTATTGCCAACTTGACTTGACATATTGAGAACTTTTTGCCTGAGAACAGCAGAATGCACCTACTCTTCAGTGCACAAGACCCGTTGTCCAAGATAGACCCCATGCTAGGACATAAAACAAGTTTCAATAATTTCGAATGGATTGAAATCATATCAAGTATAGTCTCCAACCACAACAGAATTAAATTAGAAATAAACAACAGAAAGAAGTCTGTGGTTAGAGGAAAAATTGTAACTTTAAGCACTTATCGTAGAAAGGAAGAAAGATTTAAAATCAATAATCTCATCTTCCACCTTAAGAAGCTAGGAAAACAGAACACCAAATCCAGTGCCAATAAGAGGAAGATGAAAATAATAAAATCAGAGTGGAAATCAATGAAAGAGAAAAGAGAAAACCATTAGGGAAAAATCAATGAGATTAAAAGTTAGTTCTTTGCAAAGATCAACACAGTCAATAGTTATTTTGCTAGACTAATAAAAGAGGGAGAGACAGAAGCTAGAGCAGAACAACATTAGATGTTGACCTTGATCTTACCTCTGTCAGATATAGATTGCAGATTGTGGAACTCCCAAGATAAATTTGGAAATCCAAGATTGGAGGCCACTAGTATCTCACGCTTTATTTGGAATACTAGGTCATGTTAGTCAAACAGATATTTCCTATAACATAATGACATAGAAGCAGTAGACAGAGAGGGCCTGCCATACATTCACAGTCTCCTGCAATCCTGAAGAATTTTAGAAGAGCATCCAAATGTTCACCATGCCACGAAGAAAAGTTTGGAAACTAGCTAAGACACAGCAAGAGGATTCTCTAGGGTTTGATGAGGGACACAAGAAGAATGTTTTTCCTTTGAGAAAGTTGAGTTTCTTCATCTGTAAAATAGTGTTAATCACTATCTACTTGCACTTACTTCTACAAAACAATAAGGTGGTTTTAATACTTAAATGATACGAAGTATGTGAAAGATGCTTTGTAAATGTTCATAAGCACTGTAAAATATTATTTATCTCTATTAATTGTTGTCCACTTGTAGTAGGGGGTCTTTTTATATTTTTTCTACTTAATTTTCCTCTTGTTTGTAAATTTTTGAAAGCTTTTCAAACTATTACAGAAATTTGCTGTTTTATAGATTTTTTTTTGTAAAAAAATAAGCAAAGTCTTGTTAAGTCCTGTAAAATTTTATTCTCTCATAAATTTCTGCTAGATGTAACATGAGCTTAAGTTCATCTTTTTCTGAAATTTTTTACCTTGGCCTTTCCACAGTTACACTGATGGACTCTTCTTTTCTTTACCTCTTCAAAACCTGCATTCAGAAAATTCATACTAAAATACAAATGTTTGCAAATAGCTTTAGGTGAGGGCTCCACTAGGAGTGTGGATAGGATGCGGAGAGGGCTTGTTCTCATGAGACATCAAAGTTTCACACATACTTTATCCAATCCCCAAATATTCTGATTCAGCAAGTCTGGCAGGACATCTGTATTTTTAAATAGAGTATTTTAAAACACTGAAGAACACTCCTGCTTACAACCTCTGATCTGAGGGATAAAGCATTCTGGAATGTCAGGAGTCAGTGAGCACATACAGAGGGTTAGGAAGGGCATCCTGGCCTGTCTGGTATCCTTGAATCACATCACAGAGGTAACTGCTTAGTGTCCTAAAACCAATCAACACATAGAGTCCTCTCTGATATCCAATGGGCTCTGATGTAACACGTGGAGACTTTGTCACCAGGGCTATCTTAAGAAATAGAAATATAGCGCACCGAGTATTTTACTGTGTGTTCTTTGTTCCCCATCTGTGTAGTTATTTATCTTGGGTGAAATTGTTAATGTCAATAACCAGTCAACTATTAATGAAATATAACTCAAGGTAAGCTATATTTTCATCACTCATTGAATTATGCTTTAATTCATACTTCATGTCACATCATCCTCAGGGGTTAGATTTCATCATTATATGATTGAATGACTTAGACATTCATGTTTATAACAATCTTGCATCCTAATGAGGACTTTACATATCCATTTTGTTCCTGAACAAATTATTAGAAATAGCTACATTTAACTTATTGTGATTATACCTAAGATGCCAACTTATGTAATAGTCAAGAACTTATTTTAAAATGGTTTAATTTGCAATAGGATTTGAAGACAACTCTTAGAAAGAGTTACCATATAAGTTATATGTACTTTTACCATATAGATTAGCTGCCAAATATGTCATATTTTCTTATTCTTTTGTTGATCTAAAATTCGTATGACATTGTAAAGCTTTGACCCTTGACAGCTAGTTCTCCCAGCCATGTGGATAATTGAATTTAAAAGTATATAAAATCTATTAAATAAGAATATTTGGCTTTACAAATAAATGCAATAATGTCAGTTATTTCATAAAGTGCACATTTATTAACTGGCTTCTAAGTGCCAGACAGTATTTCAGACATTTTCACATCCACTATTTCAATATTTTTTTTTCAGAGATGTAACTTAGTAGATTAACAAAACAAACAAATAATATTAGCCTTTTCTTTGGAAGGAATGCAATATGGCATCATGATGCTTAAGTCAGAGGAAATAGCTTCAAAAGTTACTGTTTTAAAATGAAACAGTCCTTGTCACATTCCTTTTCTGAAATATCAACAAAATATTTGTTATTGGTTTGAGAAGTAGTGAGGAAAAGAGGTGAAGAGAGGACAGAATTACTCTATTTTCTTATTATAGACCTTCTATTCTGTGCTATATGATGCCAACAAAAATAAAATATCTCAAATCCCTTAGAAGTTTGAGAGGTACAGTTTTGCAGTGTTGTGAGGAAATGAGGTCTCATTCCAAGTCTCAGCTGCCTGGAATACAAAAGTGTTGGGTTACTTTAAAGTTCTCCCCCTCCCAATTCTCTTTACTACAAGTATCCTGAGACCATGTCAAGGATGGGGCAGAGGGATGGGTATTCTTTTAAAGTCCCCTGTGAGGTCTCTGGGCTGCCTTTGGTGTCAGGGCATTTGGGAAAAACTTCATCTGAAAAGTTTTTTTTTTTTTTTAACTTATGGGAGAGCAGGGTCAAAATAATACATAATATGTCAAAACTCTTAAAATTCCTGCTTCCTTTCTCAGAGCCAAAACCTCAGAGTATCAGTGTAAAACTTCCACTTGAATCCCAAGGCCCTTGGAGGAGTTGATTCTCTGAACACTCACAATGAGGGAGGGAGCTCTTTCCCAAGAGACTGTGTGGGAGCCAGGGCTGAGAAAGTTGGGACTCAACTCAAGGTCTGTTCTTACTTACTCTTCTGAGATTAAAAAAAAAAAAAAAAAAGACAAATTAGATATTAAAGGGAGAGAAAAATCCAAACTCCTTTGCTTCCTTATGTATTATAAAATCAAAGATCTAATATAAAGAAGTAACTTAATAGATCATTTGGTCCAAACACCTACTTAGCAATTAAAGTATTATATTTTTGTTTGTTTGTTTAATCTCTGAAAATGTAAATTGCATATCTGGCTGAAGACATTCTAATTCTTTAGAATTTAAAAGCTTTTTTTTTTTATTTTTAGATTTTGACTACTGTATAACAGAGCTTTCTAGCATGGCATCCATTTCCTCTGCCGTTCTCAGCCTCATGCTGAAACTGGGGTTTTGCCTTCTTTTCTGAAACAGCAAAGTGCTGGAATCACTCGGTTTTCCTTCTCTAGTTGTCCTCGGAATAAAAGATCCATGATCTTTAGACAGCAAACACCAAATTCTCTCTCTCACATTTTTGATCTGGGCTAGATTATTTTAAAATTAAAGATGAGGTTGTCTTTGTTACTCCGACATTGAATTGCTTTTGTATACAAAAACATATTTATGTGATTTGATACATTATTATTTCTAAACTATCAACTCATAGCACCTTGTTCATCAACAGATTGGCCTAAATGCTACCCGAGAGCTGGTCTAATTAGATCTGAATAAAAATGTCTTCAAACACTGATTGAAGGGATAGAATTTATCTAGACACAAAAGAATTCAGTAAAGTCACTTATTTATTCAATTAATCTGGGACATTTAGTGTCCATCATTAATCTAGGCTTATTTAGTGCTTAGATAAACGTGGAAGTAACACTGAAAAAGTTTAAGGTTAGTGTCCTTAAATCTTAACTTACCTCTAGTTATATCTGTGAAAGTAAATTAGTCTTGACACATTAAAACAAATGTTTAAAACACTCGTGAAAGTATATTGAAAATAAAAGTAAAACTTTTCCCCAGGTTTGCATCTCTGATAATAGATACGTCTTTGACCAAGTCTATTTAAAATTTTTTTGTCTTTTTTTCCCCCTCATTTTGATTTATCTATGACTTAATAAGAAAAGCCAACTTTAATAAAAACAAAAGCAGAACAAAAACCATTGATTGGTCTATCAGTATCTTTGGAAAACTTTAGGATTTTTATTAAAAGTCATTTTAGGTAGAAACAAATTTATTCTTTCTGTGTCATTAATTTTTAATAAAGTCATTCTTTTAGGCTCTATAGATATATTCAGAAGGTAAATAATTTTGGGAGAGTAATGAATTTGAAAAAGGCTTAATTTAATCAGAGCTGACATCAAACACAATCTTAAGACTATTTTTTCCGTGAATGGGGGTGAAAGTAACAAAACTTGCTTACTTACTTGATCCATCAGAAAGAGAATCTGGTTTCTCTCTTTTAAAACAAAAACGGCACAACAAAGGTAGATAGTGGTATTGTAAGTGGAGGCCTTCCAAATACCACTGGCTCAAATTAAATCATTGGGCATTTCTAGTGAAGTATCTTTGTGTTGAATTACATAAGTAATTGCTTACTCTGTGTTTATGTTTAATTTTAAACCTTTTAATAAGTAATAATTTTCAAGGCAGTAATTTATCTGTTTCTCCCCACTGTATTTCAGATATGTAATAGGAAATTATCTGTTTTTCTCTGAGGTACAACTGTCTCTTTAAATGAAAAACAACAGTTTTAAAATCTGAGATTACAAAATGACAAGTTAATTTATTAGTAAATTATTTCCTGGCTTCCAGTTAGAATGTCATGAACACAATTTATGAATGTAGAACATTGCTTGAATTGCCACAACAGTCCATGGATATCAGCTGTTCAACGTTTGAAGTGTAGGTATATGATAGACATTTAAAAGGATTCTTTTGATTAATTACCAATGGGACATCAAAATAGTAAATAAAACTCACTAATGGAAACTCAATAAAGAAGGGTTAACTATAGGAAACAAATAGTCCTGACTCAAGAAAATTTAGAAAACAAATTTGTTAAAGGACATTTTCAGACAATTCTTCTGAAACGACCATGTTTGTGGGATATTGAAAAGTCTAGGAACTATTCTGTGGACTCTTCACACTTACTGTCTGATATGTTGAAATAAATTCCTATTTGTATTTAAGTAGGCTAAAGATAACGTTTGTTGCCAAATTTCACATGCCCATGAACTAAGGCTGATTTCCTTAAACTAAGCAACTTTCTTGCAGAGAGTTCAAATTCTACTGTGTACAAGTATATACATATGACTAGAAACTGGTTGACATAGGGTTCTCACAGAATTAAAATCTTAACTTGAATATCTAATGTACTTTGATGAGAAATGGATCAGACTTCTTGGGTTGTGCTGACCCCTGAAATGCAATCTCTGGAAAATTAATTTCTTGAACATTTCATGTTGCTCCAGGAAGGGAGGGACATATCCCAGAGGAGAAAACAGCTCAAAGTGTATCAACTTTTAGAACTTTAGATAAATAACATTTTTTCAATTACTTTACATGTATTTATGTCAGAAAGGATAGTTCTATGTATGCTGTATAATGAGCAACCACAGTATCTGAATAACTTAAAACATCAAAGGTTTAGTCTTCTGCTCACTCTATATATATTTCAAGGATTAGCTTTGGGCTCCAGGCCACATCATCCTCACTCAGGAATGCCAGGTGTCATTTAGGTGTCCCTAATGTCTATCATTTAGGGAAGAGATCATAGTGCCCTGGTTTTTCAAGCTTTCTACCTGCAAATGACATATTCCTTTCACTCCCATATTATAGGTCAATAGCAGTCACATGATTACGTCTAACTTCAAGGGACAGTTAAGTACAATTTTACCCCATGACCGAAAGAGGAGAGCAAGAAGGTAATAAAAATATTAGTGAACAATACTAATGATTATGACAGCCAAGAATATTAGTCACCAATTTTGAGCTTAATTATTCTCTTTGCTGCATAAACATATACTTTCTCCCTCTTGTGGGCAAATAAAACTCCCTGGATTTCTCAGTGTTCCTGTAAGAAGGCCTAGCCTTCTGAAAGAGGGAGATTGACAGAACGTAAAGTTAGGAAATGTTTGCTTTCACTTTTCCTGGAAGCATTTTATTCTTCACATATCATAAAAATTATGTCTGTGGCCATTTGGATTACGTCCCTAGGTTAAGCTTCAAGATGCCAGAGTGACTGGAGTGCCAGGAATGGCCAGCAATCCTGTCCTGATGGATGAAAGATGACTCCAAACTTAGTGGTGAAAGCGAGGAGAAGACAAGGGGGTCAGCGCTCAGAGACGAAGACCCTTTGCTCTTCTTTGCTCCCGCTTTTATTGGTCCTTTAGGATAATCACAAATCCTTAGCACTGTTTCTCAAGCATGTGATGTGTGACAAGGGGTCGTACTGAAATTGAGAGGATTTACGGGAAAGATAAAATGCTAATCTGCGTGTTCTGCTAAACATAGCCTAAGGGACAATGCATACATCTCTTAGATCACAGGGCCACTGTTCAGGCTAAGAGAGCTTCGGGGAAGGTAACTTCCCGCAGCATTCCGAGGGCAGAATGGTCTCACGGCCCCCGCGTTCCAAAGGCCCGTGCCCTTCTCCGATACCCTCCCTTGCCCCCAGCGGCCTCTGCGTTACATTTTAGCAAGCCAGGTATTATGGCTGATTTCATGCTCTACATTAACCCCAACATGGAGAGCTCTCTTCCTAGGTATTTACATTCCCAAATCTTTGAAGTCCAGGGATTGGCAATATCTCTAGGTCACAAAAGCAGGAGACATCCAATGTTTATCTGGCCCTTGGAAAGATGTATTTACATTCTCAGGATTCTTGCCATCTCCTCTCAAAGGAGCAAAAGGTTTTTTGTTTGTTTTCTTTTTCTTTTTCCTCTTCTCCTTCCCCTGGAGAGACAGACAGCTGTCTTTCTACTGGATATAAACAAAGAAAATCCATTGTTCTCCATTCCTTTGGAGATACAGACTTTGAAGTTTGTGTCGGTAGAACATTTTATCTGGCTTTTCTCGTGTCACCCCTGAGGTAAGAATCAGGGTATGAGGGATCACAATGTCATTATTTACTTTTTAAGTGAATAATGATAGACTGCCTCTGATCCAGAATACCTCCCCCTCATTTATTCATTCAGGATAAAATGAATAAAGATCAATATTAAAAATATAACACTTATCTAAGGGAAGCAATCCAAAAGCCAGATCTAGTCACAGCAGCAAGACCAGGTCTCTAGTGATATGCAAGACTTGCACCTCATGGGATGGTGCTGGGGGTGGCTCCATGAAGTCCAGGTATGGCACCCCTTGATCCAGAAATTGATGAATATAGAAAGCTATTTGCCTTGCATATGCTCAATACACAATGATTGCTCAGGTTCAGGACAATCACTATAAGCACCCCTGTGGGAAAGGGGGGAAAGAATGGAAATCATGGGTCAACTTGTCCATACATTGTTGACATTCTGCTGGGCAACATATCAAGGACTCTTCCACTCCTCATACACTCACATGTTTTGTGGTCTGAATGTTAGCTTCGTGCCATACATATTGCTATACTCTTTGGACAAAGTATGCTATCCGAAGAATAGATGTCCAACCCCTCTGCAGCTACAGCCTTCCCCATACATGGCTGGATACATTTAGCAGTTAATTGATTATGTGTGATTAAAGTTCAGCCAGGAGCTACTTACTGAAGGCAACAAATCACAGTTGGGATGATATACCTGTGGAATTCCCCATCTTCTCAACAACATCTAATTTTTTACTGCTTGAATCTTTCACTCAAACTGTATTATACTGCTTGAAATTTACTTTTTATATTGTGGGATTTTTTTAGTAGTAGTAATGAATATATAAGCATTCTTATTTCTACATAAACATATACGTAGTGCCAATCTGAAAAATGGAGCACAGTTCTAATATCCCCTTAAAAGCATCGTATGAGGAATGAGGCTAAAATACATTTCAAACATGCAGCCAAGTTGAATGGAAATACAACCCTTAGAAGCTAATTTTAAAAATTTAAATCAAGTTGCATTATGATTGAAAACACCAAGTTAAGTAATAGGGCTACCCACCTCAAATTTTCTTTTGAATGAAGCACTTAATACTTTGCATGCATGGTGCATGTATATATTTGAATGGTATCTCAATAATCACACAATATGTATTCATAAGAGGATATATGCTTTTAGGTTCGAAATAGCATTACTTAAAGAAACTCTCTATTGGCACTCACATGAAATGTTCACTGATAGGACATCAAACGCTATACTTAAAATTAACTTCAAATAAAAGTGGAAGATGCAAACACTTTACAAGTCAAGTGGAATTTATCCCTCCCTCCTTCCTTGTCTCTGTCTCCTTACATTCCTCCACTCTTTCCTTCCTTCCTTTTTTTTTTCTTGGAGACAATTGTTATTCTTACGCATTCACTCTCTGAACAAAATTTCACTAAGTACCTGCTATGCAGCCTTTCTATTATATAATATTTTGTACTTTGGGAAGATATTGTATACCTATTGAATTAAAAATATTTTTTGAGTTTACAGTCTATTTATAAAGTTCAAATCCAAGTGATATATACAAAGATATGCATTCAGACATTTAGTCATCACCCCTGTCCTGATCACCCTATATTAACTGAACTCCCTTAAGGAACCCTGTTTTATTATGTTATTGTGTAACCTTCCAGTGTTTCTCTATGTAAGTATAGGCAAACATAAAGATATATTATTACCTTCCTATACAAAAGATATGACACTGTTATGTACCTTGAATATAATTTTTTAACTTAACTGTATGTCCTAGAGATTTTCCGTATCAGGGTATAGAACCTTCTTTGGTCTTTTTTTTTCTTTTTCCTAATCTTCACATACGTAACTCTACCAGTTTATTTAATCAGTCCTCTTTAGATGAAAATAGCTAGTTGTCACTGAATCTTTTGCTAACACAAAAGTACTATAGGAAAATAACCCTCTGTGTAAATCATTTCAGGTGTTCCTGCAGGATTAATTCCCATAAGAAACATTGCTGGATAAAAGGGTAAATGCATTTTTAATTTTATTAATTTTGTCAAATTATCCTCCATAGGAGTTGTGGTATTTTGTACTCCTACCGAGAATGAATGAAAATGCTTTTTTTCCGTATAACCTCCTCAACAGAGCGTTTTGTCAAACATTTTGGATATTGACCTAAATGATAGGTAAAAATGTCATTGTATTTTAATGAAGATTTCACTTATGATGAATGAGGCTGCACAATTTTTATTTCTCAGGAGATATTTTTATTTAATTTTCAATGAATTGTTCATGTCTTTGCTTATTTTTCTATTGAACTGTTGACTTTTTTCCTCTTGATTTCTAGGTATTTACATATTCGGGGATTACACATTGCCTGCAACAAGGTTTTTTTATTTTTAGGAATGAGATGTGTCTTTCTTTTTGCTTATGGTGTCTTTGGGGTTCATTTTTCTTATGGTGGCATTTAAAAAACTCACTGATAATTTTATCAATCTTACTTTAATGACCTCTGCACTATGAGTCATGATTAGAAAGATCTTCCTTCTCTACTGTTATCAAAAAATACAACTACATTTCTTTAATACCTTATGGTTTCATGCTGTGTAGTTACGTTATTTTTTTCACTTATAACTTATCTTGGATTTTCCAATTGTTCAATTATATCATC
>NC_138370.1:58877405-58882748 GCF_054177405.1 Leptonychotes weddellii
TAAAATCTTTAAAAATAAATAAATAAATTTTGTACCATAATTGCAATGGCTAATAACCTCTAGCACCTTGTTCATTAGTCATGGTAATGGTGAGCGTTTTCATCTTGTTCCTGCTCCCAGTGTTGTTTTCCTATCTGGTGTGATGGTTTCAGGGCTTGATGTGTATATGTGTGCACATGTGTGCACCCATGTGTGTTAGTGAACATTTCACTGATTTTTATTTTTTGCTTTTTTTTGTAAATAAAAAAATCAATAGAGAATTTATCAAATGCCATTTCAGCAACCAGGAAAATAATCATGTGATTTTTCACCTTGGGTCAATACAGAGAATTAAATGTAATAAAAGATTTCCGACTGCAATAAATTTCACTTGTCCTTGATGCTCTGTTATTTTAATGTGCTGCTAGATGGGCTTACTACTATTTTATTTAAGATTTTCTTAAATAGTGAAAATTGGTCAGCATTTCTTTTTTGCTTATTTGCCAGTTTGCAATCTTTTTTATATTTTAATATCAGTGTAACTCACACTTTATTGGAGTAATTTGCAATCTTATTTTAAGTGTGATTTAGAATAGCTTATTTGTTTTTTAAGTTTAGAAAAATGCTCTGTAAAACTGTCAAGGCCTACTGTTTATTATTTTGGGGAAAATCTCTTTTATATTTAACTTATAGTTTGATTTTTTTTTAAGGATTTATGTAGATTCTGTGACCAAATTTGGTATATTATATTTTTCCGGAAAATACTTATTTCCGGAAAATACTTATTTCATCCAAGATTTAAATTTGCTATGTTTTAACATTTTAAAATTACTCTGTTTCAATGCTTATTTTGTTCTTGTGAGCTCTCTTTCTGTGCACCTGGTTTCCTTCATTCTTTCTTTTTCTTGATCATAATAGCTAAGACTTGATCTATTTTTGATTTTTATTACTTTTATTGTTTTATTTTAATAAATAAATTTTGTTATTAGTTCTAATTTGCTCTTCCCCATTTTTTTGGGTTTTAATTCATTCATTTTTGCTTTTATTTCTATATTTATTCATTTTTTCTTCTTTTTTATGGTTTACATCCAAAATATATACTATCTCCATTATCATTACTTTCTGGATATTTTGAATTTTGGGTTTACAGTTCTTTGATCTAAAAGTTTTTTAAACAAGATTTTAGTTTTTAAAATTTAAACAAATAAAATGACTTCTAAATAGAAAGACTTTTGTTTCATATTTTGTATTAATTACTGAATTCGTTGTATTATGGCCAGAGAATGCTTTTTGTATTATTTCTACATTTTTAGATTTATGAAGTCTTTTATGACCTAATATATAATCTTTTTTATGCATATGGCATGGGTCCTTGTGCCTATAATCAGGGAAATATTTGCATAAATACATCAAACCTACTTTAAAAACATATTGTTTAGGTCTTCATTCTTGCATATGTTTTTATCCATGCAATCTGTCTTTAATTGGCTGGTGGATTTTTAAAAATAGTGTATTATATAAGCAACTCATGCCATTTAACAAAATTGAAATATTTTGATCAAACGATTTTCACATTTCAGTATCTTTCTCTCCTATTTCTTAACATAGTTGCAATATAATGCAGATGTTAACTGGAGGATTTCCAGGTAGTGTTTTAACTTGACCACAATTTGTTAAAAGTCAAAGGTCAAAAACTGTCCTGTTGTCAAGAGGGCAGTTTCTGGACATGGAATTCCCCACACAACGTTGCATTTGTAGTTTCAACACCAACTTTTGCTTGGTGAACATCGTCCTTCTCTCTAATGAAAGCTTATGAAAAATTTAGCAATTCTCTTGTTATTTATCTAAAATGAACGTAGTGGTTTAAGTTGATGAAAGTTACTGCCCTAGAGCACTATTTACATAAAATGTGACTCTGTCTACTTAGGGTCAAATTCCTTGCATTCCAAAGATATGTGTGTCACTCTTTCCCCACAAAAGAATGCTTTTCCACAATTCATCAAATTTCATTGTACTTGTGTAAGTGGACACATCCATTATGCACAGTGAGATCTCAAAAAGATGAAGGGGATGTCAGAGAAAAATGATGACTCCTGGTCTCATGTAAAATGTATGTATTCTACTCAAGTTAAAGATGCAAATACAAAAAACATGCCTAGAGGTCTCTGTGAAAGAAGAAAGCAAGAAATGTTCTTTTGGTGTATTCTTTTCTGTGTCTAATCTTTTGCTTATTTAGAAATATAGGCGAGTTAGTAATGCTTATTTGAAGCAGACTCATTTGATTTTAGACAGTGAACATAGAACTTAAAAATAATTAGTTTTTAAAACCGTGTCCCTACAAATAAATAATAACAAAAAGCTCTTTAGTAATTCAATATAAAAATATAAAAAGAACATGGAGCTATAATTCACAGAAAGAAATATACCTGGCCTCATAGAAATCATAGAAAAATAATCATAGAAAAAACCTTGAAACAGTGTATCATAATCCTGTATAATGTTGTAGAAGTTTTTTAAGAGGGCAATTTCAGTGATGGTAAGGGTGTGTTACAAAGGCCATTATGATGAACTGCTGATGGGATTGTAAACTGGTGCAACCCATTTGTGAATAAATATGGATAAGTATTTAATGGCAAAATACTGTGACCCAGAAAAGCACTTCTTATATTCAAAGGAATACCAGGAGATGAGTACAAATCTTTATATACAACTATATGACTGTTGACATATTATTTATGACAAACACATTCAACCCTCTCCTTGGACACAAACTTAATGTTTGATAATGGGGGAAAAATAATTTGTAACATATCGATAATATGGGAAATTATATAGTTACATAAAATTAGTATTTTTTTATTTTTTTAAAATATTTTTTTTTAAAGATTTTATTTATTTATTTGAGACAGAATGAGAGAGAGAGAGAGCACATGAGAGGGGTGAGGGTCAGAGGGAGAAGCAGACTCCCTGCCGAGCAGGGAGCCCGATGTGGGACTCGATCCAGGGACTCCAGGATCATGACTTGAGCTGAAGGCAGTCGCCTAACCGACTGAGCCACCCAGGCGCCCCTTGTATTTTTTTAAAGACTTTATTTATTTTAGAGAGAGAGTGCCAGGGGAAGGGCAAAGGGAGAGGCTGAATGTGGAGCTGGACACGGGGCTCAAACCCAGGACCCTGAGATCATTACCTGAGCCAAAATCAAGATTTGGTTGCTTAACTGACTGAGCTACCCAGGCACCCCAAAATTAGTAATTTTGAAGGAAATTTAACAGCATGAAAAATTATAGTGTAACACTAAGTAAAATGAAAGCTAGCAGCATACTTCTATTTGCCTATTTATCTTTATATGCAGACACAAAACATACAGCAATATTTTTAGGGACACATTCACACACACACACACACGTGCACACACAAACACACACACAAACTAGTATTATTGGAAGTAAAACTCTAACATGTTAATAGTAGGGAGATATTACTAAATGAGAGGATTATATGATTTTAATTTTCTCTTTTTAAGTATTTTCCACAGTTTCTTTACTAACTATACGTGAGTAAAAAATTCACTATGGATTTTTATTGGGGGAGGCTATTTCTACTTATTTACCTTTAATTTTAGTTCACCACCAATCATTTTTGCAGGATTATCAGAATAGCCAATGATCGCTTTATTGAATTCAGTTTCATAATGCAATGTTTCAATGATCAGTTGCAGATTCATACTTCTAGCTTCTCATCTCTTCCATTCTCTCCCAGTGATTAGTTCCAAACTCTATTCTGAAGCACCTGCATCATGTGTGAAATTGGAATGAAAAAACTTTGTGTCCCTTCATAAAGTTTATGTAACCATATTGATTAGAAATGGAGAAAAAAGAGTATAAAAATATTAAGCAGCTATCACAAAAAAAGTACTAGGTACTTTTATTGGAATGAAATATATACAGAGAAGGGTTCAATCTTCAAATGTACCTTTTACTAAAAACATAGATTGAAAATTAAGTGGAGAGCTGCCTTATTGTGGAATTATTTAACTGAAATGGTAATGTGGTGAGAATTTTCTCTTCAGTTTTTTGAAAACAGTACTGAGCTGAAGATTTGTTGGGGCTGGTACTTGCTCCATGTCAAATTGCAGTGTACTAGAATATTGCAATGCTGCTTTTTTAGTAGCATGTGATTGGACTCAATGATTACTTCAAGATAGCAGAGGAGATCTGGTAGTCCCAACTACACACAGCCTTAAACTGTTAACTCACCTGGGAACCATACGTGTAATGACATGGGAATGATGGATCAGCAAAGTCAGACCCTCTGCTTCAGTAATTTTTTTTTTTAATATTTATTTTATTTTATTTATTTGAGAGAGAGAGAGCATGAGAGGGGGGAGGGTCAGAGGGAGAAGCAGACTCCCTGCCGAGCAGGGAGCCGGATGTGGGACTCGATCAGGGGACTCCAGGATCATGACCTGAGCCGAAGACAGTTGCTTAACCAACTGAGCCACCCAGGCGTCCCTGCTTCAGTAATTTTTGATCTATCACAAAGATTGGTGAGGTGGGTGTGTACAAAATAGCACACATATGCCTGATTTAATCTTCCTCTTGAAAATATTGAGGAATATAGAAGATTATTCTGCTAGGTGGATCTAAGTACAGTTGTCCCCTGAACAACATGGGGGTTAGGGGCACAGACTCCTCCTCCCACCCTCCCCACCACAGTTGAAAATCCACATAAAACTTTTTTAACTCTGGTGGAGTCTTTAGGGTTTTCTTTATAGAGTGTCATGTCATCTGCATATAGTGAAAGTTTGACTTCTTTGCTGATTTGCACACCTTTTATTTCTTTTTATTGTCTAATTGCTGTGGCAAGGACTTCCATTATTATGTTAAATAACAGTGGTGAGAGTGGACATGCCTGTCTTTTTTCTGACCACAGAGGAAAAGCTGTTTTGCCCCATTGAAGATATTAGCTGTGAGTTTTTCATATATGGCCTTTATGATATGAGGTATGTTCCCTCTCAACTTACTTTGTTTTTATCATGAATGGATGTTGTACTTTGTCTATGCTTTTTCTGCATCTATGGAAACGTTCATATGGTTCTTATTCTTTCTCTTATTAATGTGATATATGACATTGATTGATTTGTGAATATTGAGCCACCCTTGCAACCCAGGAATAAGTCCCACTTGATTGTGGTGTATGATTCTTTTAATGTACTGTTGGATTTGATTTTCTAGTATTTTTTTTTTATTCTTATGTTAATCCCCATACATTACATCATTAGTTTTAGATAAAGTGTTCCATGATTCATTGTTTGTGCATAACACCCAGTGCTCCATGCAGAATGTGCCCTCCTCAATACCCACC
>NC_138370.1:58883248-58911117 GCF_054177405.1 Leptonychotes weddellii
CCACCCCCCGCTTAGCCACCAGAGTGACGGCCCTCGGCGGAGCAGACTTTTAAAAGTTCCGATTTTGTGCTCTGAGGCTCTATCACTTGCCAGAAGCGGCCGACGGGGGCCCCTCCCTCGCCGTCTAACCTCCCGAATATCGCCTCAGATTCACTTCTCCGCACGTCCTACCTTCCAGAAAGTGGTCGCTTTTCTGTTCAGAGAGTTGTTGCTATTCCTTTCTTCGATCTCCTGTTGGGTTTGTAGGTGTTCAGAATGGTTTGATCCCTATCCATCTGAATTCCTGAGAGGAGACGAAATCCAGGTCTCCTACTCCTCCACCATCTTGCTCCGCCCCCTAGGACAGATTCTGATTTTCTAGTATTTTATTAAGAATTTTTGCATCCATGTTCATCAGGGATATTGGCCTGTAGTTCTCTTTTTTTAGTGGAGTCTTTATCTGGTTTTGGTATCAGGGTAATCCTGGCCTCATAGAATGAATTTGGAATTTTTCCTTCCTCTTCTATTTTTTGTAACAGTTTGAGAAGGTATTAACTCTTCTTTAAATGTTTGGTAGAATTAGCATGTGAATTCATCTGACCCCAGACTTTTGTTTGTTGGGAGTTTTTTTTGTTTTTGTTTTTTTTGATTACTGATTCAATTTCTTTGCTGGTTTTCAGTCTGTTCAAATTTTTTATTTATTTCTGTTTCAGTTCTGGCAGTTTATATGTTTCTAGGAATTTGTCCAATCCTTCCAGGTTGTCCAATTTGTTGGCATATAGTTTTTCATAATATTCTCTTATAATTGTTTGTATTTCTGTGGTGTTGGTTGTTATTTCTCCTCTCTCATTTGTGATTTTTATTTATTTGGGTCATTTCTCTTTTTGATAAGTCTGGCTTCAGGTTTATCAATTTTATTAATGTTTTCCATGAATCAGCTCCTCGTTTCATTGATCCATTCTATTGTTCTTTTTTAGTTTTTTATAATTTATTTCTGCTCTAATATTTATTATTTCCTTTCTTCTGCTGGCTTTAAACTTCATTTGTTGCTTTTTTTCTAGCTCCTTTAGGTGTAAAGTTAAGTTGTTTATTTGAGGTTTTTCTTGCTTCTTGAAGTAGGCCTGTATTGCTATATACTTCCATCTTATGACCACTTTTGCTGAATCCCAAAGGTTTTGGACCATTGTGTTTTCATTTTCATTTGTTTCCATGTATTTTTATAATTCTTCTTGATTTCCTGGTTGACCCATTCATTGTTTTGCAGCATGATGTGTAGCCTCCATGTATTTGTGGTCTTTCCAAATTTTTTCTTGTGGTTTATTTTTAGTTTCATAGCACTGTTGCCAGAAAAGGTGCGTGGTATGATTTCAACCTTTTTGTATTTGTTGAGGCCTGTTTTGTGGTCTAATATGTGATCTGTTCTGGAGAATATTCCATGTGCACTTGAAAAGAATGTGTATTCTGCTGGTTTGGATGGAATGTTCTGAATATATCTTTTAAGCCCATCTGGTCCAGTGTGTCATTCAAAGCCATTGTTTTCTTGTTTATTTTCTGTTCAGATGATCTGTCCATTGATGTAAGTGGGTGTAAAACTCTCCTACTATTATTGTGTTTTTATCAATGAGTTCCTTTATGTTTGTTATTAATTATTTTATATATTGGGTGCTCCCATTTTGGGTGCATAAATATTTGCAGTTGTTATATCTTCTTGTTGGATTGTCCCCTTTGAGAATATATATTGCCCTTCTTTGTCTTTCTTTCTTTTGACATCCATTTGCATAAAAAGTGTTTCTCTACTCCCTCACTTTCCACCTGCAGTTATCTTTAGGTCTAAAATGAGTCTTTTGTAGACAGCATAGAGATGGGTCTTTTTTTTTTTAATCCATTCTGACACCCTACCTCTTTTGATTGGAGTGTTTAGTGCATTTACATTCAAATTAATTATTAATAGATATGTTCTTAGTGCCATTTTATTACTTGTTTTGTCATTGTTTCTGAAGATTTTCTCTGATCCTTTCTTGTCTTTGTCACTTTTGGCATCTCCTTTGCACTTAAGGAATCCCCTTTAACAATTTCTTGCAGGGCTGGTTTAGTGGTCACAAACTCCTTTAGTTTTTGTTTGTCTGGGAAGCTCTTTAGCTCTTCTTCTATTCTGAATGATAGCCTTTCTGGATAGAATATTCTTGCCTGCAGATTTTTCTCATTCAGCACTTTGAAAATAACATGTCACTCCCTTCTGACCTAACAACTTTCTGTTGAGAAATCTCCAGCTAGCCTTATGGGTTTTCCCTTGTAAATTAAGGACTTTTTTTTATCTTTCTGCTCTTAAGATTTTTTTATCACCATATTTTGCAAATTTAATTACAATATGTCTTGGTGTTGGTCTGTTTTTGTTGATTTTGATGAGAATTCTCTGTGCCTTCTGGATCTGGATGTCTGTTTCCTTCCCCAGAGTAGGAAAATTTTCTGCTATTAATTCTTGAAATAAATCTTCTTCCCCCTTTTCTCTCTTTTCTTCTTCTGGGACTCCTATAATACAAATGTAACTATGTTTGATGGAGTCACTGAGTTCCCTAAGTTTATTCTTGTGTTCCCTAATTCTTTCTCTCTTTCGTTTGGCTTCATTATTTTCCATTTTTTGTTTTTTATGTCACTAATTCATTACTCTGCTTCTTCCAGCCTGCTGTTCATTGCATCAAGCTGGTTTCCAATCTCATTTATTGCATTCTTCATTTCTGATTGATTCTTTTTTGACTCTTTTATCTCTATGGTTAGTGTCTCCCTGATGTCTTCTATTCCTTTCTCAAGCCCAGTGAGTACCTTTATGATTGTTGCTTTAAATTCTCCATCAGACATGT
This sequence comes from Leptonychotes weddellii, assembly GCF_054177405.1. NCBI lineage: Eukaryota > Metazoa > Chordata > Mammalia > Carnivora > Phocidae > Leptonychotes > Leptonychotes weddellii. The sequence goes on from NC_138370.1 coordinate 58,886,086, forward strand.
TACTTATATCTATTTTGCTTAGATCTCTGGCTGTGGCCTTATCTTGTTCTTTCATTTGGGATAAATTCCTCTATCTTGGCATTTTGTCTAAGTCTGCTTTCTTCTGTATGTTAGAAAAGCCAGTTATTTCTCCTGCTCCTGAAAATAATGGCCTTATGAAGAAGTCATGTAGTGCTCAGTGCCTGAGGATTGAGGGAATGTCTCTGGTGTGTGTTGTGAGTACTATGCTGTTGTGTTGTGGCTGCTCTATTCTTTAGGCCAATTGTCTACAGAGGCTCTCCTTGCCAGTTGTGGGCAGTGTTTGGTCCCTGGCCTGAATGTGGCAAATTTTAAGTAGATGCATTTTTGTCTGCTTGAGAAGTGAGACCTGACCCTAACTCCACCATAACAGGCACTGCAGAACTCTCTGGTTGGAAAATGTGGTGTGGGTAGGGGTCTGTGCTGGTCTTCTGGGGGAGGGGCCCACCACTCTGGGACTGAGGCAGGCTTGACTGAGAAGGGCAGTTTCTCTAGAGCCCTGGGGTAGGGGGTGGAGTTGGGAGTGGGAGCTTGGTGTAAACAAGTTGTCAACACTGAACTACTCCCTCAGGTGGCTCTGTGTCTATGCTGAGGGGAGGGGAGGGAAATGGCACCAGCCACGTCCTTTGTTCCTGGAGAGGAGTCTCCATGAATGCTGCCTCTCATCCATGTATAACTTTTGACTCCCCAGAAACTTAACTCCTGGTAGCCTACTCTTGACTGGTAGCCTTACTGATAACACAAATGGTCCATTAACACATATTTGGTATGTTATATATATTAGACCCTGTAACCTATAACCTTACAATAAAATAAGCTAGAGAAAGGAAAATGCTATTAACAAACTCATAAGGAAAGGAAATATACTTACACTACTGTATTCTATTTATTAAAAAATATCCACATATAAGTAGACTTGTGCAGTTCAAACCCGTGTTGTTCAAGGGTCAACTGTACACTATTTTGTAATATTGTCAATTTTCAATCTAATCTCCTTCAATTGTAGGATTTCAGGCAGTCATAGGTTAACATTTAGTTTGCCATCATATTTAAGTTTAAAGCATTTTTCAGAGCTAAAAATATATACCCTGACAGAAATAATAAACATGCATATTTATTCATTTGCCTTTATTGCAACCCTTAGCTAGTGTTATTTTGACATATATGTGTGATTACTTTTTTTCTCAGAAGGTAGTACACTGGGCACTGACTGGTAATCTTTAACATAAGACTTATAGACAATGAGATTATAATTATAAGACAAAGGGACATTTTCTTATGTATATGGAATATTATGCAAAAATGAGCAGTAATTAAAAAACATTACTATCAAATAGGTATTGAAGTGGAAATATTCCCTTAAAACTGATATCTGAGAACTCTCAAACTTAAAAGATATCTTTGAATCAAGTGTGTTTCTTGAATTATCCAGATTGGTTTTACTTGAATGAAGCTCTGTTCACCTTCATTTATTCTTCCAACTCATTGTGGATTTATCTGATTTAGAACTAAAACAGTGGTAAAAATATTCATCTGATTTAGTTATTATTTAACTCTTATAATATGAGTATTGTATCATATGCTGTACAAAAGCAATTATAATATTCCTCTAAAGTTCTGCATTTGAGACCATCTTTGTTTAATCTAGGAATTGAAATAATTAGGTGTTTCTAAGGCACCTTATTTATTATACAAAGGTATAGCCATAGAATCTCAAGAAGACAATAATCAGCCTTCCATAAATTCTTCATCATTTTAATATTTACAATCTGTACAAATTAGATTTTTCTTCTTAAGTATAACTTCTACTATTTCAAAATTCAGTATACTAGATTGTAATAAAGAATTTGACCTTATTATTGATGTTTGACTGTTGACAGCTTTCAAACCCCATCACTCACTTTACCTACATCTGGGCAAGCTTATAAGAAAATCCAGTTTATTTCCTCCTTTGACACCAGCAGAAAGTTTGAACCACACAAACATTGATCTGCTTGAGGGACTCCTCTCTCCAACCCCATTGCTTTATTACAGTAAAAGCTAAGCTAATATCCTTTCCCTGCTGTCCTCAAGCCATTTTCAGACCTGCCTGGGAACCTGCATTGCTTTCCCTGGAAAGCTTTGTTATATGAGTAATAAACCTTTCCATGCACTCTTAGTGTGTATATAGTGATGCACCATCTCTATGTATGAACCAAATTTGAGTGGAGATCCATCCTTCCTTGTGGACTGATCACAGCATAGATTCAGTGGGTTATACCCAGTTCCAAAAATAAGAGATCTCAGAAGTAATTCTAATTCCTCTTCACAAAACAAATATTTAAGTATTTGAAATTCATGATTGCTTCTCTGATTCTTTCTTATTCAATCCTCTTATGTCCAGTTTGTTTTATTATTCTCGGGATCTGATATACAATTTACCCCTGAGCATTTGACTTAGGCTTCCAATTTTCCTTGTTCAGATAATAATTCAGATAAAGCTTATCTTTTTGATAACTTTCCCCTCCAAGTGTTACGTTAGTTCATTCTAGGTATTAGCCTTGACATATCCAGAAACTCATCTTCTGTAGTGATCTATTTCTGCGGCAATGCATTACTTACCTTTTGTCTACCATTCTTTGAGTGCCAGATTGGTGTACCTCCCAGATGATTCCTTGCATCCCCACCTACTACATCTCTAAAGAGGTGATTTAATGCCACGTCCAAAGTCTTCTTGGCTTGCCCCACAGAGCCAGCAAATTTGGTCATATGCTGAACTGTAGCATCATTCTGAGCTCCATATGAATATGGACTGGATCTCAATTTATGATATAAATCTAGACCTACAAATCCCTACTCTAAGAGAGAGGATTAACAGACTACATGAAACAAAGGAGGAAATGCCATTCTCTTTTCCACTTTTCCAAGGAATTATGCATTGTTTTTTATGTGACTCCTGGAAATAAGCATAGGCCCTGTGGCCATAAGAGGCTGAGTTGCCCTCAATGGAAATGAGACCTTGAAACTTCTACTTTGAAATCCAGCAATGTCAAGTCTTTTACCCATTGTATATTCTTGTCACCTTTGTCATAAGTTAATTATCATTGTGGGTTTATTTCTGGGGTTTTTATTTTGTTCCATTGATCTGTGTGTCTACTGGTATATGCCTTTTTAATTTTTTTAAGTAGACTCCATGCCCAGAATGGAGCCCAATGTGGGGCTCGAAGTCATGACCCTGAGATTAAGACCTGAGCTGAGATCAAGAGTCAGATGCTTAACCAACTGAGCCACCCAGGTGCCCCTATGCATTTAAAAAAAATCTTTTAATTGCAGTTTTGGTGTAGTCTCAGGAAGGGTTCAAATTAAATATGTATGTTCAATCCCCTGTCTTTACCTAAGCATCTACCTCTTTGGCTGCTATTCTTCAATATGTCCTAATTTGGAATCCACAAGAATACCCAAAGCTAATAAAGATTCATCATGACCCAAGATTGTGAAAATTTCAAAGACTTATTCACGTATGATGGAGAATGTAGGTGATTACCACAAGCCTGACATTAACCTTGGAACAAGAAACTACCACTTATGGTTCTTGTCACATTCAGAGCTCATGAGGAAGTTCATAATTCTGAATTGAACTACAATCTTGAAATCGGTTGTTAGTCTTGGGAACTTTGGAACCAACTGTAGGATAGCTATTATTGAATGTGTATCTTCCTTAAATTCATATATTAAATCTCTAACTCCCAATGTTCTGGTATGAAGAAGAGGTGCAGCTTTTGGGAGATAATTAGGGTTATATTAGGTCATAAGGGTTGAATTCTCATGATGGGATTAGTGGCCTTTTAAGAAGAAGAAAAAAGAGAAATCATTTCCTTTCTTTGTGTGCACACACAGAGGAAAGGTAAAGTGAGGACACAGTGAAAAGGTGGCTGTCTGTAAACCAGGAAGAGAGCTCTCAGCTGAAACCAAATCTGCTGGCACCTTGATCTTGGATTTTCCAGACTCTAGCATTGTGAGAAATAAATTTCTGTTCTTTAATCCACTCACTCTGTTGTATTTTGTTATGGCAGCATGAGCAGACTAAGACAATGGCCAGCCCTGCCTGTGAGGACATTAATGATAAAATATGTCTCTATAGCCTTTCCTAGTCCTGACTGTGGCTGATCTTGCCATGCTGGACTTCAAGAGATAAGCACTTAACTATAAAAAGCATCTGGATATTAATTATGGGTAAAATGTACTCTGAAAGCCATGTAGGCTTGAAAGAGAAGTAAAGAAATGAAAACATTTTTGGCCTCTTCTAACTGGTATTTTAAGAGTCATGAGGCTATTTTTTCTTCTTTATGATATATAGTTGACAAATAAGATTGTAAGATATTTAAAATGTACATGATGATTTGATACATGTCTACATTGTGAAAGGAGTCTTCCCATAGAGTTAATTAACACTTTCATCACCTCACATATTTGCCTTTCTTTCTTTCTCTTTCTTTCTTTCTTTCTTTCTTTCTTTCTTTCTTTCTTTCTTTCTTTCTTTTTCTTTCTTTCTTCTTTTCCCTTCCTTCCTTCCTTCCATCTTTTCTTCTTTCTGTAAGAACATTTAAGTTCTGTTCTTTTAGCAAAGTTCAATTATACAATACAGTGTTATCAACTATAGTGATCATGTTATACATTAGATCCCCAGACCTTATTCATCTTATAACTGAAAGTTTGTACCCTTTGACTTATCTTTTCTTATTTCTTCACCCCCGCCAGTACCTAGCAACCACTTTTCTACTTCCTTTTTTATGAGTTCTATGTTTTGTTTTGTTTTGTTTGAATCCCGCATACAAATAATACTATGAGGTATTTGTTTTTCTCTGTCTGGCTATTATACTTAGGATAATGCCCTCTGGTTTCATCTATCCATGAGGACACAAATGACAGGATTTCCTTTTCCTTCTTTTTTTTTTTTAAGTAATGCTACATTTATATATCTCACATTTAAAAAAAATCTATTCATCCCTTGACAGACTATGGTTGCTTCCACACTTTGACTATTATAAATAAAGCTCTATGAACATAAGAGTACCGATATCATTATCTTTGAGATAATGATTTTGTTTCATTTGGGTATATACCCCAAAATGGAGAAAAACAATCCTAAAACTTATATGGAACTACAAAAGGTCCTGAGTAGCCAAAACAATTTTTAAGAAAGAACAAAGCAGAAGGCATCATACTTCATGATTTTGAACTATATTATAAAGCTATATTCACTAAAACAGTATGGCACCAGTATAAAAACAGACAAATATAGATCAATGGAACAAAATAGAGAGCCCAGATATAAACCATGCATATATGTTCAATTAATTTTTGACATAGGAGCCAAAAAAATACAATGGGATAAGGATAGTCTTCAATAAGTGGAATTGGGAAAACTGGATAGCCACATGCAAAAAAGTGAAACTGGGCCATTATCTTACACCATACACAAAAATTAACTCCAAATGGATTAAAAACTTAAATATGAGACCTGAAACTATAAAACTCCAAAAAAGAGGAGGGGGTAAACTCCCTGACAGTGGTCTTGGCAATGCTTTTTTGAGGGGATTTTACAACAAAACCAACGGCAACAAAAACAAAAACAAACAAGTGGGACTACATCAAACTAAAAATCTTTTACACAGCAAAGGAAGCCATAGATAAAATGAAAAGGCAACATATGAAATGGGAGACACTATTTACAAACCACATATCTGATAAGGGTTAATATCCAAAATATACAAGGAATTCATATAACTCAATAGCAAAGAAACAAACTACCTGAATGACCCAACTAAAAAATGGGCAAAGAACGTAAATAGACATTTTTTCAAAGAAGACATATAAATGACCAACAGGTACTTGAAAAGATACTCAACATCATTAATCACCAGGGAAATACATATTAAAATCACAAAGAGATATCACTTCACACCTGTTAGGATGGCTATTATCAAAATGACAAGACATAACATACTGGCAAGGACAAGAAGGCAAAGGAACCCTTGTAAACTATTGGTGGGAATGTAAACTAGTGCAGCTACTATGGAAAACATATGGAGATTGCTTAATAAATTAAAAATAGAACTACCATATGATCCAGCACCTCCACTTCTGGGTATATACACAAAGGAAAGGGAATAAGTAATTTTAGTGAGAAGCTGATTAAATGCATCAGGTAAAAACTTTATCCGTGGCAAATACTGACCCTAGGATAAATGCTACGAGAAGCGTCTTTACTAAAAAAGGAGGCATATGCAACTATCATATCACTAGTCATAAAGTTGCATTACAGAACTGTGTCATTTGAAAGAATAACTTGAAGGAAATGAGAGGCTGAAACCAGACCAAAATGAGTCAGAGTGAGTAGGACATAATAAAGGGAATCCATGCAGTGCAGACCATTGTGATAAGCAGTTTGGACCTGAAAGGAAACCTGGACAGGGAAGCAGCATAAATGAGAAGGAGAGAGATGAGGGCAGGGTTATTTTTCCCAGAATAAGGAATGTGAACTTGTTTTTAAAAGGAAGAGAAAGATCCAATAGAGAAAAGAGGTAGAAGGTAAAATAAATGGACATAATTAAGACAGAAAATTCTCAGAGCAGACAGGAAGGGAGGGGATCCAAAGTACAGGGGAAGGGATTGGCTTTGAGTAGAAGTAGGAATCCAATGAAAAGAGATACATGGTTCAAGATAAACTTGATGTGGAGTGGAGGGAATTTGAGGGAATTTATACCAGACAGTATTTTCTTTTTTAAATTGGAGGCTTGGTTGTTTGCTAGGAGAGAAAACTGATATTAGATTAAATAAAGTTAAAATAAAATCGTAACAACTGATATGGAATGGGAAGGTGATATGAATGAAGTTAAATAATATATTGTAGAACAGTACTGATAGACAAGCCAAGAGTCTGATCTTTGCAGCCCTGGCAAGAACTTTGTGGGGCTAACCTCAATATTTTCCCATCATTTTTGGTGGGTCTGCTGCTGAGCTTCCACTGAAAAGTGTTTTGAGAAGTAGGCCTTTATAATAAATAAGAATTCAGTGATAAACTGGTTTTATGAGGGCTATTGGTTATATTAGCTATTTGCAGTGTGATCTTGAACATGCTAAGTAGACTTTCTGAAGCTCAATTTTTGAAACTATAAATGGGAGTAATGATAGGATTAAATGAAATACTTCGCTATTTTATTCTGTTACTGTCTTTATTGTTCCCAGAGTCTAGCAAAATGTAAGTTAGCATGGGATATAAAGCTAACCTTTCAATGGAAGAAATATGAAAGACATATTGTCAGAAGGTCACGTGGCATAGGAAACACTGCCGTGATAGATTATACTTTCCAAAGATGATCTCCATGGTATCTCCCAACCTGCATGATCTGCTGGCAATATTTTGTTCATACTCCTTCCATAGAGAGATTAGATTTATATCGCATGCACTTGAAACAGAGAAGACTGCTGAAGCTGTTTTTTTTTTTTAATTTTTTAAAAAAGATTTTATTTATTTGAGAGAATGTGTGTGCGTGCACGAAGCATTTGAACAGGAGCAGGGGGAAAGAGCAGGGGAGGGGAAAAGGGAGAAGCAGGCTCCCCGTAGAGCAAGGTCCTGAGATCATGACCTGAGCTGAAGGCAGATGCTTAACCGACTGAGCCACCCACGTGCCCCAACTGCTGCAGCTGTTTTGACTGAAAACTTTGACGGAAGTGTTGATAGATGACTTCCAAGGCTAGGTCATAAAAGGAAATTCAGCTTCCACCTTGCTCACTGGAAAACTTGCTTTGGGGTCCTGAGATTAATGTAAGTAATCCCACAAACTTGAGGTCACCACGTTGTAAGGAAGTCCAAACTTTTCCATCTGCAGAGATCACAGGGAAAAACTATGAGACCACACAAAGAGAGAGATGGTTGGTCAACCACCAGCTGCTCCACTTGGACCTACAATCTGGAGCATCATGAAGGACTCTGAGAAAAACATCTGCCCAGACAAGCTGCTTATGGATTCCTAACAAATAAGAATCATGAGAAATAATAGCATTGCTATAGTTTTATGCCACTAAATTTTTGGGAGATTTGTTTTACAGCACTGGGAACTGATATAATGATTTTTCCACCCTTTCTCAAATTTATTTCTTAAAATATTTCCTCAATGAATGGGAATATTTCACTTATTGCCACATTGCCCTTATTGTCTTAAGAATGGTATATTTAATTTCTAGAATTGACATTATTCTCCTCTTCATATTTATCACTAGAAATTCATTGTGTGAGGTTATAATTCTCACTTCTCTTTCTCTTCCTTATTTCCATCTCTTTTGGGAGAAATGAATCTAAATTTCATAAACGAGAGTGATAGCAAGAGTATGATACATTGCTTTTTATATCAATACAGTGACAAGAATCAGCGGTGTCTTCCTTAAGCATAAGGTTACTTGAAGTTACCTTTATACTGTGCATGATATACTTTCAAGTTACTTCAATATTTCTATCATTTGGAGATCATCACGGTTTTCTGTTTATTCTTTGCTTCTTAAACCTTATTTCTTTAATCTGATTTTTATTACATGTTTGAATCTTTATATATTTTGTGGTGTGATTTCTCTGCACTTCAATATGGTCAGTTCAGTGGCTTTTTAAATTTATGCCAATTTGGTTCTTATTTGCAATCAATCTTGCCTCACTTGGCTCAACTTCATGAAGCACCTAATCTCTCTGGTGATTTATTGAGCCAAATTATGACAATGGGCATGGTGATGATGGTGATGATGATATGAATTCTTCTTTTCCTTTTTTTTTCTTCTTCTCTTTGTTCCTTTTTAAGGATTTCAATATACTTGTTTTCATATTTTGGTCAGTGCTAAAGGGGTTACCTATAATTAAAATATCTGTCTCTGTGTATCATAAATCATCGTCTTAATTAGCCATAGGAAATGTGTATTATCAAAAACAAAAGAAAAGACAGTTTTTCTAGTTTCCCTTCTCAGATGTCTCCTGCTTTCTTATTGAAGGTGGTTCCAAGATAAACTTGGGAAATGACTGACTTTGCCTTTGGCATCCTCAGAGTTTGCACACATTCTGTTTCTTACATTCTGGATATCAGCTCCTCTCCCCACCCTTTCCAGGTCTCAGGACCCACATACTCTCTTTCCTAAAACCATAGAAAATCTTACTCTTAAAAGATTAATTCACACCGAGCAATAAATGACTATGAATAGCATAAAACCCCTTTGGAAATACTTTTAAATGGTAAAACAGCTAAAGAAATGAAGACCTCATTGGAGATTTACCAGAAGATGGTGTAAGTATTTGAAGGTGACAGTAACTCGTTTTAATGGTCCTGAAATAACACTTGTAGGTAATCAAGAATTGGTTTCAAACTCACATTTATTAATTTTCTGACATTTACTTATATAAAACCATTTTAATTCAGATTTGGGTCTAAATTGGTTTGTTTGTCTCTAGACTTCAGGGACAATGTATGTAATATCTTCAAATTGTTGCTTTTCAACTTGTAGGATTCTCTTAAATACAGGAAATTCTCTTCATGTAAACAGCGGCATAAAATGTAGCTTAAGTCTTCGATGGTCTTCTTATGCCTTTTCTTTGTGACTGCAGAAAGTCAGCACCAGGTTGTAGGATGTGGAGAAATGTGTTTCTTATACTGCACATAAATGAAGTCATTTTAATTGTAGCCGCCTTGCCCCTGGAATTACCCCTGCAGAAGTCATATCTTAAACAGTGCTCCATTTCCAGAGGGTTAGAGAGAATGCGAATTACACTATAGAATCCGTTCTCAGCTCTTATGAGTTCTGTTCCTTCAGCATTGTTTAATCTGGGTGCTAAATCTGTGTGAATAGTACAGTTACAATTTGGTTCAATGTTGTTAGAATCACAGTGGCTATGATTCTACTTTGCTGACCTCTTGGAAACCAGACGTAAATCAATGGAAATAGAATTTTGGTCACCTTTAGTTAGCTTTATCTATTAATTCAGTTAGCATTGACAGTTTTCCCAAGGTACTATTGAGGGCAGCATTATTTTTTTCATGTTTAATTCCAGCACATGTGGGAAGGCAGTTGCTCATAATTCGGTGTTTATCAGTAGAATGTATCTCTTTGTTTATCGCATTAAGCATTTGGAGACTCCAAGTATTTTGACACTGTCCTTGGTGTATTATATGAACTTAAACATAGTTGTTAAATAAATATCATTGTGTAATCAAATACCTGGATTGGAATCCCCGTTTCACCATTCCTAGTTGTATGACCTATCTCTTTTCCAGTTTCTGCATCTGTAAAATGGTGGTGATAATAATAGTTTCTACCCATTTGGGTGGATTAAATGTTACTACAAGGAAAGCACTTAGGGAAGTGCCAGCCTATATTAATAGTAAATGCTGCCTTTAGCCACCCACCCCTTACCAACACTCCCAAAGATAGCTCCCACACTCTTGGCCATACCAGCAGACTATAACTAGAGCAGTCATTCTTAACCTTGGCTTTATATGGGAAAACTTGGAAGGCTATAAAGAAGACTGATGCGTGAGCTCCCACGAGTAGTATGTTTGATTTAATTGATTTGGGGTTTGACCTAGGTACCGGGATTTATAAGGGCTCCCCAGCTGATCCTAAAGTGCAGCTAAAGTTGAAGATACACTGGACTAGATGTGTGAATAGAGGCTTGTCTGCCACTAAATCTTATGGCTTTTCCTCAGCATACCTGAAAATCAGCAATAATATATACCAAAATCATACTGCTTAGATTCATAAATGCTTTTATGCTAGATGAAATACGGATATATTTATAATCTTAACATTGTTTAGGCCTGGACTAATGCCTTTTTGGCCCAGGGAGTGTGGGTTGTGAAATGTGCTGTAGTGCTATCTTTGTGAGATATGAACAGCCTGAGTAATAATGAATTTTGCACATGTATATATTTTTAAAGCGATGATTGCACATTTTCCAACATTCTTTGTAGGAACTACTGCTTTGATTTGATACCAGGGAACAGAATGGCTAATACTCTAAATAGGCATTTGTTTTGCTATAAGAATTCTTTAAGCATGATGTCGGCAACTGACAAGATGAAAAATGGTTCTGTGATTTGTTTCCAGTCTCAGGCTTCTAGAACCACTTGAATATTTTGAAATGCTCTCTCACATCCTGTAATTGTACTCAATCAGAACTGAAAAGAGCTCAACAACCTGAGCTTGATCCAAGGGTTAAAATACCATACTTTTTCTTTTTCACAATACAGTTAATGATCTGAAAATAAAGTTTACCAAGATGTATTAAATATGACTAACAGGCAAATTTGAGATTCAAGCCCATCATCATACTGAGTTATAAATTATCTCTCCAAGTAAAAAGAAATGTTATGTATCCTTTACATGCCCCTAAACATCAAGCACATGGAATAAAACAACATGTGCATGGATTCTTGGAAGCACTTGCAATTCCAGACCGTTTGGGTCAGTCATTAAAATCTTTTGTGCTTTTAATGCCTTGTAAAATTATTCTCAAGCAATGTTCTGAGTAACTATGACTCATGGTCAGGGGACCTGGCCAGTGGAACTTGTCAGTGTGGAGTCTTGCCTGTGGCATAGGGAGACTTCTACCATCCTTCAGTATATGCACTTTGAAAGCAACACAGAGAAAAGTCAGATGGAAAATACATGTCGATTTCATTCAGAAAACATGACTCTTGCCTTAGATTCAGCATCAGCTTTATATCAAGAAAGAATGCAAGGTCATTAAATGACAACATAATCTCACTTGAAATATATAAACAATAGTGTAAGAGCCCACAAATATAGTTCAGTTGAAACGTTTTCCAATTGTTCTTAGAAAAAAAGGAGTAGCCTTGAAATTAGATAGCTTTCAGATAACAGATTACATCCAAAAATCAGACTTCATTTTAGACACAGCTTTATGACTGTAATACTTATTATGAATTTATTCATTCAAGAAATATTTATAGAATATCGACCAGGTGTCAAACATTATGGTAGGAGTTGGGACTTAGTAGTGAACAAGTCTAGCAAGTTCTCTGCCATCATGGAACTTACTAGGAGTATTAGAGAAGCATCAAGAGGAAATGATTTTTACTTATGTAGTTATAAAACCAACACAAATAGATCCACCAAAATCTGGGAAGAATACAAATACTCATATAGCACTTAATATGCATGAGATGCTGTCCTAAACATTTACATAGAACAGCTCATTTAATCTTACAACAATCTGTGAAGTGAATTCTGTCAATATCTCTCTTTAATGTGAGAGGAAAATAAAACACAGAGAGGCTAAGTATATTGCTTAGGGTCAACCCGGCTAGCAAGTATTGGAGTTGAGCTTCTCTTCATTCCAGATGGTCTGGCTCCTGTTTTATATTTTGAACTATATTGTATGTTAGTGTTGCAATTATCACTCATTAAGTTTTTTAGAAGAAAGCATATTAATTCAAGTAATTTTAATATAGTAAGACCTTGGTGTTCGTTATTTGCAGCAATAGTACAAGTTAAAAAGAAAAGAATGGTAAGAAACTTGATTGGAAATTAACAAAGTAGGAAGAAAATACCTTTATATGCTATGCTTTAACATTTAAAATATTTTTAGAAACATTAGTTTTATTTTTTCGAATACACAAATAATTAAAATTCATTGTAGAAAATTTGGAAATATAGAAAAGGAAAAAGGAAAAAAAGTCATCAATAATCAATCTCATTATCCAAAAAGCACATTTTATTTCCTTTTAGTCTTTTTTGTGTATATATGATTTACATACATAATTAAGACAATCGTATATAATTACAAATCAGGCTCATATACTACTTCTTGCGTCTATTACTATAACATGAACATATCTCATGGCATAAGAAAGCTATTTCTAAAACTTATTTTTTTTTTTTTTTAAGATTTTATTTATTTATTTGAGAGAGAGAGAGAATGAGAGACAGAGAGCACGAGAGGGAAGAGGGCAGAGGGAGAAGCAGACCCCCTGCTGAGCAGGGAGCCCGATGCGGGACTCGATCCCGGGACTCCAGGATCATGACCTGAGCCGAAGGCAGTCGCTTAACCAACTGAGCCACCCAGGCGCCCCTCTAAAACTTATTTTTTGAAAGCAGCTCGCCATCCCATCTTCTGAGGAGAAGAGAATTCTCTTTCACATGATCCCTTGATACCAGTGTTATGCAGAACATGATATTTAACTGAGCCAGCCTGGTGGCTGGAGACTTATGTATCCTTTTTAGCTTTAACATGTCCAGAAGGATCACCTGGGAAAACAAAAAAAAAAAACAAAAAAAACCTAAATTATTGCTTAACAACTATATAAATGACTTGTATCAAGAGAGCAGTCCAAATCTCTCTAAATAAGAGACCACCTTCCAGAAGAGGAAATCTCAAAGGAAGGAAGTGCATATGTATCCTTTGTAGTGTTATGATGCTACTCTCCATTTTCTGAACCCCGTGTCAGCTCCTGAGCAAGTGAGAGAGATAAATGTGTCAAATCACAAGTAGTTTTGATTCCTAGGGCATGCCGCCCTGAAGACTCATGTTCATGTAGCTCACCAGCATTTTACCATAGCACATGATTTATTTGGTATGATTCCAGTGTATTGTTGGAGAAAATAAATAATGCTGCACTGTATATAATTATCTGGGAGATTAGGCCTTTGACAGGGAAATTACTCATTGAAAGATGGATGGAAAATGCTGCTGGTCACCAGAGAATGTCTGAAAGTAGTGGCTTGTTTCTAAATGATTCTTTAAAGAAAACTGTAGAACAAACAGAGAGGTCATATAGTTTGAATCGCAAATTCTGCTAGCAAAGCAAAGCAAAGCTCTTGTGGATTAGTGGGCACTTTTCTTTCTTAGGTCAAGGAAAGAGAAAAGTCAAAAGACAGTGAGGAAAGAACACGCAATTGCTCCAAAGCCCACTACTACCACCACCAACAATGACAAAAATGAAACCCCCAATTCCAATGATAATAGAGGAGCAGACGAAGTTGAAGGGAGAGAGCAAAGGAAGAGAAAAGGAGGCAAAATGGTGGGAAATATGCAATTCTACTCAGTGGTATTAACTGAATAAATTTTCCAGCCTGGTTGGCTACGTGTTTCGGAGTACTGAAAGTTGAGTGTCCAGTGTTTCATTAGAGATTGTGCAACTTTGAAATAGGGCATATCTTTATTTTCTGTCTTGGAACAAAAGAACAGGATAATAAAAATCTCCATTTGCCTATTAAGGTCTTTATCAGGATGAAATGTATCTTAGACAATGTTATGAGGATTATTTTAAAATAATAATGAGGCCCTTTACTAGTTTTATGATGAATATATCTTTTTGCGATATCCTCCGATCTAATTTATGTCCTTTATGTTGTTTTATGGTTAGTACATTTATCATGAGTTTAAAGATTTTATTTATTTATTTGACAGAGAGAGAGAGAGAGAGAACAAGTAGGCAGAGAGGCAGGCAGAAGCAGGCTCCCCGCTGAGCAGGGAGACCGATGCGGGGCTCGATCCCAGGACCCCGGGATCATGACCTGAGCCGAAGGCAGCCGCTTAACCAACTGAGCCACCCAGGCACCCCTTATCATGAGTTTAAAAAAAACCCCAGCTATTTACCGGTATCAAATGGAAAGTCCTATAATGATGTATAGTTACTGAGTGATTACATTGTGTCCAATGCTGATCTAAAAGACTAATGTGAATTTTTTCATTTAATTGTTATGAAAATTCTGTGAGTTAAGTGGTGTTACTATACCATTTTTCAGCTGGGAAAACTGAGCAAAAAAGAGGTAGCTTAATAGTGGTGCACAGTCTGATTCCAGAAGCTATCATCTTTATATCCGTATTAAGTAAAAGAAAAACAAGCCAGGAATAAATTGGATTTCTTTAAATATACCTTATTATTTTACTAGTATTTCCAACATTCATTCAACTCATATTTATCAAATGCCTTCTAGGTTCAAGGTACTGTATTGTACTGCTGTTATCATGGTGACTAATACACAAATGTAGTTATTGAACTGTGAGCAGGTCACACATAAACTAAAAAGTGGACTGAAAGTAAGTGCATGATATGCCTCTGGAAGGAGAGTTTCCTAAGACAAAGAGTTTTTCCTAGCATACCAGTAGAATATCTTACTGTTTTTAAGTTGAAAATGAGAGTCGGCATGGGGCACCTGGGTAGCTCAGTCGGTTAAGCATCCAACTCTTGATTTCAGCTCAGGTCATAATCTCAGGGTCATGAGATTCGAGCCCCACATAGGGCTTTGCACTCAGTGGGGAGTCTGCTTGAGATTCTTTCTCTCCCTGTACCTCTGCCCCTGCTCTCTCTCTCAAAATAAATAAATCTTAGAAAAACAATGTGAGAGTCTGCATTAAAGTTGTGTTCACATGCGTATCTGCCACATGAAATGTGTAGAGAGATGATTTTGTATGCATTGTAAACACAGGTTTGGGCGCTCTAGGTCCATTTTAATTTTTGCAATGTAAGCATTTCCATAAGGAGAAATACCTTAAAATATATACACTGGATTTATGAGGCTTTTATTCTAACCTTAGCTTTGCTAAAAATGTTGACTGTGTTATTAGGCAAGTTGCAACTACTTTTTTACATCAAATATCTCATCTACAAAATGATGATAATACCTACCACAGATTCGGGAGAAAATGATGACCTAAGTTTTTGGTAGAATTCTCAGCTCTGTGGTAGGTCAAGGAAGACAAAGACAAACTGCCTTTGTCCACCTTGAATAATTACTACATAGGAGAACCTAATCCATGATCTCAAGTTAATAAGGGGGAGGTAGCTGAACGGGACTAATTTGAAAGTTTACAGGTTTAAGCAGATAAAGAAGATTAGGAATAGCAGGCATATTGTGAAATCAAATTTTGCTCTAGGAGTACTTATTTTCCTAAGGACGTTGAAGTATGGGATGAAACCATGGAGACGGAGCGATGCGTTGGCTAAGCTGTTTACACAGTGTGCCAGGGGTGAAAGCCTGAAGGTGGGGAATAAGGCCATTGAGCCCTGAGCAAGTCACACATAAACTAGAAAGTGGACTGAGTACATAATATGGCCTGGAAGGAAAGTTTCCTAAGCCAAAGTGTTATTACTGGAATACCAGTAGAACATCTTATTGTTTTTATATTGAAAATGGAAATCTGTATTAAAGTTGTTTAGTTGGGTTCATATGCTTGTGATTTTCTGAAGCTTGTAATAAGTGTACTAGGAAAGGCTTTACTGTTGTAGTTTACATCAGAAAGTAATTAACATCATCAGGGTGGTCAATAGAGATCTTCCAAGGTCCATAAAATATATATTTTTTCACTTTATTTGCATCATTTTGTTCTTCTGGTTATGCTTTCTTAGGGCTAACTTGCAGATGATAAATCATGCCTTAAATTCATAGCTCTTATTCTGTATCTCCTTCCTACATCGCTTTCCATAAAACTATCCCCTGGTGGAACAGGATTTTCTTCTTTTGAAATATCCATGCTAAAAACTGAATTTGTAAATGTCCACAACTTTTATAACTAAAATTGGTGGTAGTAGAGAATTTATTCATGCGTCATACTGTAAATCAATGGCAATTACTTTTTGTTTGTTTATAACTAAAACTAATGACTTCATTTAAAAAAAAAACTTTTTTTCTGGACATGGGCAAAGTAGTAGTGATGTGTGGGTCATGGGGCAGGCAACGGCCACCATTACCTACTATGTGGTTAAAAATGTAAATTCACGGACCTCATTCTAGGTCTACTAAATTAGAAACTCTGTAGGTGGAGCCCAGAAATACATGTTTTAGCCAGCTTCTCAGGTGATTTTAATGCAAACTAAAGTTTGAGGAGGACTAGTTAATACCATTTCTACTCAGATTCTCTCTTGGCCGTATGATACCCTTCCATGTAAGGTGGTGAGGTCAGCCAGTTCCTGGAACCACTTTATTCCTCCTTACAAGAAGTACCCAACCTTATGCAGAATCTGTGGCAAACAACTAACCATCTCTTGCTAGCACTAATATTTCACAAGAAAAGTTATATTACAAGAAAATAAGTTAAAAAGGTACTAGAATTATTGAATTTGTTCAGGAGTCAACCCCATTTCATGTTCATTGCTTTAAATTTAAAATACAGTGACAATTTTATTTTATATTGTGGATACTGTGGAAATTTTTTTAATCAAAAGTCTTGATAGAGAAAAAAAGTTTCAATAAAAAGGATATGCTCTGAAAGTACGAGACCTGAATTTTTATTTTATTTCTGTCAAGTGCTGAGTGACTTAGGAAAAGCTTCAACTTCTTTTAAGATCAAATGAAAATAAAGGCTTGGACATTGAGATTACTTTAAGGCTTGATGGTTTCATGCTTTCTAATGTTATTTTGGGATTATAATTAAATTCAATAATTGAAAATGAATATATATTAGGTTGTTTATTTAATGCTCTGCAAAGGTAATTCCCAAGAATTAAAAAAAAATTAGTCTAGTGGGGGCACCTGGGTGACTCAGTGGTTTAAGCGTCTGACTCTTGATTTCAGCTCAGGTCTTGATCACAGGTTGGTGAATTCAAGCCCTGCTTTGGACTCCATGCTGGGTGTGGAACCTACTTAAAAAAAAATTAGTCTAGTGATAGGGGAAAAAATTACATAACTGGAAAACAATACAAATATGATATTATGTCTTGTTATAAATTTTATGTTTTAACTAAAAAAAATTTCACCTATCAAAATAAATAATTCACAATTTAGAACTATTATAAGGTAGACGATAGAGCATTTATTAATTACATTTTTAAAGTTTTCCTCATTACTGAGGACATAGTAATAAACAGGAATAATAATAAATAAAAATTATAGGTACTAAAGATAGAGTATGGTCACTGTTTATTACTCAGACAATGTTCGGGAAGCAAAGTACCTGTAACTATACTTAGCAGAGTCACATAAAATGCGTATCTGAATGAAACACAGTGTTAAAAATGTCTTAAGGCCAGTAGTTTAGATATGACTCAAAGAGTATCTCCCTAATAATTCCCTAAAGTGTTGTGGCCAATGATTTTTCATGACTTATATAACTATCAAAAATGCCATCTATGGCAACCACCAGTGTAACTAAAGAAAAATAATAAGGGCTCAGAAAAATCTCTGAAAAGTGGTATCAGTGAGTCAAGTGGGCAGTGATTGTATGTGGAATTTTAAAACCTTCTCCATGTATTAAATTTAAAAAAAAAATAAGCCCAATTTGCAAAAGAAAAAATAACAGCAGAAGAATCCTGTTTGTGTTTATGAAAAGGCAAGATAAATAAAATATATTTGACAGAAAAATCATAGCTTCAATTAGAATATTTTTAAAAATGTAGCTTCAATTAAAGAATAAAATGAAAATATATGAGTGAGCAAATTTGAGGAATTTGAATGGAAATTTAATTCATTTTCTTACAAAAACCAAATCGAACCATTTTTTTTCTTTTTGATCACTATCGATTGAGAACATTATGTTTCTTTTCATATCTTTTCTTAATTTTAGTATTAAATATCCTTACAATTTGGTTTTCCCATTTTCAGAATAGATACCATAGGTCCTTTAATTTCCTGTCTCTGCTCCTATTTCATGTGTTCTTTGTTCTCATACTACTGTTCCTTCAAATACTATTAAGTAGCAAAAATGAGCTAGTTAGAAAATGAAAATTAAACTTAATCAGCATATTTTTCAGGATACTATACGTTTTTAAAATAATTGTTTCTTTTTTTCAGGGAATTTTAACTTTAATATAATATAAACTTTTGGATTAATTGGAAGTACGTTCTAAAGGTCATCCTAATGTTAACCCAGAAAATTTCCAGCAGAAAAAGCGTATTTTTTTATTGTCTACTAAGAGCAAGAAATCTTACTTCAACCTTGCCAAGCTCAGCATGATAATCTAACATGCTGTGCCACTCTGGTTTGTCAAAAAAAAAAAAAAAAAATCCTTCAACTTTAAAAGTTTTTTTTCTGATTGGTTATAAGATGAAAAGTTTCTAGGGCTATATTAGACGAAAGAAACAAATTACGAAGCTGTAACACTAATTACTAATGACAGGAAGACAAATGACATTCATATGGGAAAATAGTTCTCCTCCTGAAGTGATTAAAAATCATCTATTAAGGGTTGCTTCAATTCAAGATTCAATTCAATTTTTTTTTGAGAGAGTGCGCGTGCATGTAGGAGAGCGGGGTGGGGGTGGGGGGGCTCGATCTCATGACCCTGAGATTATGACCTGAGCTAATATCAAGAGTCAGATGCTTAACCAATTGAGCTACCCAGGTGTTCTAAGATTCAGGTCAATTTAATTCAAGATTGCTTCTCAAGGATAACACAAGAAAATCACACTTAAATTCATATTCACATATATATATATATATGTGGTTGGACAGTTTAAATTCTACCTTTATATCTAATAAACTGTAATACATGAAAAAAGTTTCTCATCTTCAACATATTCTAATTAAACATATCTAACATAATATAACATAACATATTTAGTTCACAGTCTGCACAGGAGCTTTCCAGTTTTTTAGTCTCTCAAAGGAATTGAGAAAGATCGTAAATCTGTAAGCAGAGTCCTCTCCAAATAACTACATTAAGTCCTCTGTAATGATTAAGAATAATATTCTTAAAGTACATGATCCAAAACTTGATAATTAATTTAAAAATTGAAAAGTAAAAGTGAAATTTGAAAATAAAATTTAAATTATCTACAAAATTACCTTATATACAGAAATATGTTATAAGATGCCAGCTAAGGCCACTTCATTAGAAGTTAATGATTATAGAGGATAAAAATTTGGCAATTATCAGGCTGCTATTTCTTCTTGTTTCTTCTTTAAATGGTTGATACATGTCATATTAGTGTTCTCAAGCTAAATACATATTTTTCATTATAAAGTACCTAGTAAAATTTGACAATTTATTAATGCTATTTGATATTATCGAAACCAAACCCCTAAATTTTAAAAGAACAATATTTAAACCATAGATTATAGTGACTATGTAGGCTTTAATAACAGTGAGCAAATATTTTAATACTATCTGGTGACAGCTATGACCAGTGATTATAAATGCTAAATTTGTTACTTTTCTTGAAATAAATGATCCAATTTCCTATGCTTAATTTTTACAAGGATTGCATCACTTATAATGGAGGGATGCTCACTGGCATTTATTCTCTAAGTGTTTAGGGATGGTTCCAGACCATCTCCACACCGTCATTTGTTCACATATCCATGGCAACAGTTTGGTTTTCACCTGAACCATATTCAGCTAGAGCCATAGAGGTACTGCAATATGAACAAATCTCATGCGGTGTTTCTGGAGGGTTGTCAAGATAGCTTCTATGGTTTCAGGCATTTTATATTATATTATATACTGTTTCATTTAGAGATTCCCAATGCTGCACAACTTAAGACCCCCATATTCATTGTTCTCCCTCAAAATAGACATAGCTATCAGCTTCCTTAAGAAAACTGGACTTACCACCAAAGGAAATGCCATGCCCTCATTTATACTCTCCATGTGCTCTGTAAAAGCTTCTTTTGGAGCATCTAGTGTTTCACTGAATCAATCTATTCATCTTGCTTATTTTTTCACTTTATTGAGATATAATTGACATATATCACTGTATAAGTTTAAAGTGTTATCTTACTAATTAACTTCCCATATCTATTTCCCCCATGTAGACTCATGTGCCCCATGACCTGACTTTTGCATATTCAGCTCTTTGCCCCACACCTAGCACATCCAGTCATTTATTTAACAACTATGTGTTAAATGCCTATTCAGAGGTAGACTAGAGTAGAGGTTAAGAACTCATTAGTTGTGTGATTATGGGCGCTTGCTTTACCAATCTTTGCCTCCTTTTCCTCATTTGTAAAATGAGTGTAGTATAGCATATATCCTGCAAGGATGTTACCAGGATCAAATTGTCAATGAATGTGCATAAAGTTGTGCACAAAAGGCATAAATGTAAGCTATTGTTATTACTACTGCTAGTCTAGAACTATTCTGGGCCCTGGTGATAAAGCAGTAAAAAAAATAGCAGGAGTGGAGGGAGACAGATTAAATAAGTAGCAGATAATTTAGATATATTTTAATTGCAATTGAGATTGTAAGGACAGTGAAACAAGGCAATGTTATAGAGAATTTTGGGGTAGCAAAAATAGATTGGGTAATCAAGCAAGGCCATTATGAGGAGGTGAAATCTGAGTTCATACCAGAATTATGAAAAGAACCAGCTATAGAAAATCTGAACTGGAAACAAACTTTGCATATACAAAAAATAGAAAGAGGTTCAGTATGTGTGCAGCTAGATAAATGTTTATTTGAATGAATTATTGGAAGACTGAAAGCATTATCCTATTTGAACATATTCAGATGCAAACCCAAAAGAGATATCTGCATTTATCCCAATATTTAGCTTATATTTTCTATGACCAAATGCTGTTGTCTATTAAAAATTAAAAAAAAATACTATTTTTAAAATTTCTGAATCTGAACAATGTAAGTTGGTGAAGAATAATAGTAATTTCCTGGATATTTTTAAAGTAATATTGTCTAACAATTATTGAAGGTTTTACAAAAATGTTCTAAACTCATACCAGTAAATTCTCAAAACCAACTTCTGAGTATAACTATCTTATATCATGAGGCACAAAGAAGTTAAGTAACTTGCCCAAGGTCTCAAAGAGAGTAAGCTGTAGAGCCTGGGCTAAACCTTACAAATCTGTTCTTTTTTTAAAAGATTTATTTATTCATTCATTTATTTGACAGAGAGAGACACAGCAAGAGAGGGAACACAGCAGGGGGTGTGGGAGAGGGAGAAGCAGGCTTCCCGCTAAGCGGGGAGCCCAATGTGGGGCTTGATCTCAGGACCCTGGGACCATGACCTAAGCCGAAGGCATATGCCCAATGACTGAGCCACCCAGGTGCCCCATTACCAATCTGTTCTTAACAACAGTAGAAACCTATCCCCCTGGCAAATTTGGACAAAATATGCTCTTCCAACTTTATACACTTGAATGGTTATTTATTTAATTTGGTATGATGTGTACTTACATGTATGGACATGTGTGTTTTGTATTTCCCTCAGACAAAGTCATTGGCATATATTTAAGGTCACATTGTGAAACACATGAGGACTGGTGCCTGTGGTACCAAGAATTCTCCGAGACCTTTCCAAATCCTTCATCAGGATGGAGGGATCTGAGCACAAGCCCTTGTAGTGGAGGTGGATGAACTTGCCCTCTGGGTTGTCAAGTGGTGGGGCTGCAGCTGACAAACTGAGCCACCGTTCTGTTTCTTTGCTGTATCAAGTTCAAAACTGATGAACCAAGAATGGGACCCATCAATTTCCAAAGAAAAGGGTTCTCTGCTTTTTTTTTTTTTTTTTGTCTCCCAGGATAAATTTTTCTTGTGGCACCTCTGACATGGTTACAGCCCCTGTAGGTCAGCAGTAAATAGATGGAGTTGATGGATGAAAATAGCAAGCCGACTGGACAGGCCTCCCCCAAAGCCCACAGTGGCATGCCCTGGGAGAGCCAATGAATCTCTCTGTAATCTTTGGTTAATGGCCAATCTGAAGCTTTTTCTACCAAAACAAATAAATATATGTCTAGAAAACCTCATCTTGATTTTCATCTGGGAGACATATTAGGCAGGAGGAGCTGCATGAAATTTGAAAGGGACAACGTAGGGGAATAGTGAAGACCAAGAGATGATGTGTACCTTGCAGGGAGCCAGCAGTAACAGAGCCAGAGGTAGATACAGTATCCCCTACATTTTGAGAGTTTGCACTATGCCACTTCACTTTTAGGAAAGACCTACTTAGTCCCTGTTTGCGCTAAACCAAAAGAAATCACTTTCATCAAAGAACGGCAGAAAGCCAAAGTTGTGTTCCGTGCCCCTCACCAAGCTCCTTCCCTAGGAACCACACTCAGCGTCCTGAGTCAGCAGCAAGCGTCATAGTTCTGAATTGTGTGTCTAAGCATCTGTGCTTTAGCTTGATTTATTTTGTGTATCCATTAGCAAGATGTGTCCTACAGTATCAGAAAAGCCTAAGAGAGGTTATTTGGGGGGTCTGGGAATGCTCAAAAATTTTTCTATGTAAATTAATGGTAATGGCTTCTTAGCCTTATGCTATTTTGGTTTATGGAAGGTTTCAATGGAATGCTTTTCTTCTGGACAGTGGGGGGAAGCCTGTACGAGGACAGCTACTTAGGAGCTGGACAGTTTGTTTTTGAGGGGAAGAGACGAACGTGTGTGGTCCTCTTAAGTTTTGTTTTGTTTTTTCCCTTTCCAGAATAACAGTGGGTTTTCTCCCAATCTAAGAATTTAATTTAGTGAAGTACATTATTTCTAAACTTGGGGCAACAATAGCAAAATAACAAGAGAGCAGTAATAACAACAAGGCAGTAGTAACTACTAGACTTTACATGATAGCTGAAATAGCTGAATTTGTAAAGCTGTCTGACCCTAAATAGAACTCATGGTTGATAAATACTGCTGTTGTTGATCTTGTTAGTTGAGGGCCTATTATGAACACCTCCTATTTATTGCGTCTCACTGGGCATTTTTTATAAAGTACTTTCTATTTATTTTCTCTACTATAGTCATAACAGACTTGTACGCAAAGTCAATTTCTCATCTTTTAGCAAATGGAATTAAGGTTTAGAAAAATTAAATTAATCGAACTAAGTTGCATAGGCAGGAGGTTAGAAATCAGACTTAGATTGTCTGTGTCCAAGGCCCCAGGTCATTCTCTTACTTTGCTTTGTATTTACTAGAAGAGTGGGATTGTAATTGATACAAAGGCAGAAAATGGAGGAGTGAATGGATGGGAACTAAAGCATAAAATAGGCCTAAACTTCATTTTTCTGTTAATCCACACTTTTCCTTCTCTTGGTATTATTTCTGTCCTAAATATTCACAAGCCTTCCAGTTTTACCTTTAGGACTTGAGCGATTTGAAGTGTCCTTATAAATTATAGGAAACATCAAACTTCAAAAATGATCCCTTATGTTATCTTTCACAATAAAAATTATGGTAATATAACCAACAAATGAGAAACCATTGAGAAGGGAAATAGGCTTACAAGTTATTAGTACCTAACTCACAGGGTTTGAGTCACAATTATTACCCTCTAAGAAAATTATGAGACTTACAGCCTCGGTTTCCACAATATCCAACGTTTGCTATTTAAATTGGATATTCTTGAATTCTGTTATAAAATAAAACACTTCCAGCAATTGTCAAGACATAAAAAGGTTCCTGGGTTCATGATATGTTATTCATGGTATGAGTTTCCCAGAATTAATGAGGAAGTAGTGAACTTCTTAGTTTATTGCTCTGATACAGCTGAGGGAAAATGCTGGGGTACAATGAACGGGCACTTAGCCAGAAGGCCATTTCCTAGTAAAAACAGTCAGCATTGTGCCATAAACATATGAAAAACAGCTTATAAAACACCACGCTAGACCTCACTGAACAATGACAAACAGAGGATATGATATTTATTGTAACATCCCCATTTAAAAATAAACGTTCTTTGTTTTGGTCACCAAGATAATACCTAAAATAGTTTTGATAATCACCGTCTGTATTTATGTCACTTTTCCCCTTGAGCATCAGATATGATAGCTACATAACGCAAGGCATTTATTTTATTATTTTTTATTTTTTTAAACTTTATTTTATTATGTTATGTTAATCACCATACATTACATCATTAGTTTTTGATGTAGTGTTCCATGATTCATTGTTTGTGCTTAACACCCAGTGCTCCATTCAGTACATGCCCTCTTTAATACCCATCACCAGGCTAACCCAACCCCCCACTCCCCTTCCCTCTAGAACCCTCAGTTTGTTTCTCAGAGTCCATAGTCTTTCATGGTTCATCTCCCCCTCCGATTCCCCCACTTCAGTTTTTCCTTCCTACTATCTTCTTCTTCTTCTTCTTCTTTTTTTT
>NC_138370.1:58911617-58950730 GCF_054177405.1 Leptonychotes weddellii
TTTGTTCTTCCAATCCATGAGCATGGAACGTTTTTCCATTTCTTTGTGTCTTCTTCAATATCTTTCATGAGTATTTTATAGTTTTCTGAGTACAGATTCTTTGCCTCTTTGGTTAGATTTATTCCTAGTATCTTATGGTTTTGGGTGCAATGGTAAATGGGATCAACTCCTTAATTTCTCTTTCTTCTGCCTTGTTGTTGGTGTATAGAAATGCCACTGATTTCTGTGCATTGATTTTATATCCTGCCACTTTACTGAATTCCTGTATGAGTTCTAGCAGTTTTAGAATGGAGTCTTTTGGGTTTTCCACATAAAGTATCATATCATATGCAAAGATTGAGAGTTTGACTTCTTTCCCGATTCGGATGCCTTTTATTTCTTTTTGTTGTCTGATTGCTGTGGCTAGGACTTCTAGTACTCTGTTGAATAGCAGTGGTGATAGCGGACATCCCTGCCTTGTTCCTGACCTTAGGGGGAAAGCTCTCAGTTTTTCCCCATTGAGAAGGATTTTCACTGTGCGTTTTTCATAGATGGCTTTTATGATATTGAGGTATGTACCCTCTATCCCTACACTCTGAAGAGTTTTGATCAAGAAAGGATGCTATACTTTGTCAAATGCTTTTTCTGCATATTTTGAGAGGATCATATGGTTCTTCTTTCTTTTATTAATGTATCATATCACATTGATTGATTTGTGGAGGTTGAACCAACCTATAATGCAAGGCATTTAAAACATAATCTTAACCATACAGTGTTGTCAGCTTTAAAATACTCTTGTTTATGGGCCTTTGGGAAATTATTATTTTCAGCCAACTTAAGCAATTATTGACATGGGAGTAAAGAAAAATAAAAGAAAAAATTCTGAAGAGGCTTAGCACAGAAAAGCATGTAATGTTTAAATATCATTAGGAGTCAACACTCATTGAGTCTCCATGCAAAAATATTACAAATAAGCATAGTGTTATTTAAGAATTATAACTTTCCTACTCAGAAAAGAATTGATACACTTAATTAAAAAATGATTTTACAAAAGGAATACACTTTTTGGAAATGACAATGTAACTGCAACTGCCAGTATTTTGTTACACATTATTTTAAATCCTACATGTGGGTTTCCCTTGTGCTATCCCCAAATAGAGTGTTCCTAGGAAATCTTCCAAGCATAAGGCAAAGAAGAAGTTATCACTAATTTATATGGAAAAAATTTGAGCATTCCCAGACCTAAAAAATAAACTCTTTTAGGCTTTTCTGATAGCATAGGACACATCTTGCTAATGGATGCACAAAATAAATCAAAATGAAGCACAGATGCTCATAGATACAGTTCAAAGCTGCAGAGCTTTGTGCTGAGATGCTGAGTGCAGTTTCCAAGGAAGGAGCTTGGCGGGGCCACTCTTGCTGCTTGGGATGCACGCTGCCTCCATAAAGGCTGACAGCAATACAAATGCTGAAAGCTATTTTTGCCTTTCACCTTTTTCCCTAAAAGCCAAAATCCTCTTTGGATTTCTTTCAGTTAGCAAAAACAGGTACTAAATATAGGTCTTTTGTAAAAGTAAAGTAACATAATGCTAACTTTTGAAAACGGGCTGTGTGTGTTGCAGCGGGGGGTATCTGTAGTAATTTTCTGTAAAAAACCAAAGCTACTAATAGGGTATACAAAACAGAAACCTACCAGCTAATTAACAGAATCTTGTTATTGTATCTGAGTGACACACACAACAGATACAGCCATCATTTTAGGTGTCAACTTAGAAATGGTAATGGCTTTGGAAGGGCATTCATCCATTCAGGATGTTTGTGAGGGCTTTCACAAAGGAGGCAACATGTACATTAGCCTTAATGGGTAAATAGAAGTTTTCCCGGCAGGAAAGGAAAATGGACATTCCAGTCAAAAACCTTCCAAGAGCCAAGTCTTCAAAATGTGAGATTTAGTTACACTTTGGGTGACGATGGCATTAAATTGTGGATTGGGGAGGGACAAGTAAATTGAAAAGGTTTGTTGGGATTTATTTTTCTGTTAAAAGTGAAAGCAAATTCAATCTCAAGTACCTTTAACTGAAAAGATAATTAGCTTATGTTCTTGACAAATCTAGGGTTAGATAAGTATAAGCTTTCAGTCTCTTCTCAATTCAGGGCCTTTCTCAGTTAGCAGGATTTGGTTTCTTCCTCTGCATTGCTCAGTTCTACTTCTTGTATGTTGGGTTCATATTTTGCTAGACACACTCCTTACCATGGTGCGCATTTTCTGCCCTATATTCCTTCCTGGTTCAAATCTGGAGGGAAAGAGAGCAAACCTTTTTTTGATCACTCCCATGCTTGACCTATAATTCATTCTGATTGGATCCATTTCATCGGGTTCCCACTTCTGATCCAACATTGCAGTGTACTACTGACCAAGTGTGTGGTGATACTCTACTCTTGGAGCTGAAGATAGAGACCCACTTGAATAACAGAGGTCATGGGTTATGGCAGTTGAAAAACAACAGATGTCCATAATAGTCTGTCCCTTTGGCCATCTATCACAAAACAGCCTTATTATTAGATTCCTTGTTCCCAGTTACTGTATCCAGGTCCAGGTCTATGCCTCTGGTTAATTTCAGTTCTTATTCATTAGGTCTGAATATAGTTCCTCATGGTCTAGCAAACTAACAGGAAATTTACCTCCATACAATAACCTATCATTTGCAAAACAAAATGACAGAGAAAAGAAATATTTGCAATAAAACTTCTATTGGGTGGGGCAAATGAGAAATGAAGTGGCCAAGGGTCCATACCATATATAATATAAAAAATAGCAAGGGTTCTTTGCCCTGTTTGCTCTGGTGCTAGAAGGAATTGGTTTTATCAGTAGCTCTGAATCAGTTGGCCTGATTCTTCTCTTGTGGGTGGTTTTCCTTATTTATTTATTTATTTATTTATGTTTTCCTTGTTTTTTTTTTTATTCCAGTGGTCAAATGGGAAATGTACATGTGGGGTATGCCCCACCTCTTTCCACTGTGATAGGATTAGGAATTTGGGATATGCCTTAGAGATTTTAATTACAGCCTATTGTTTTCCAGTGCTGATGGGACAACTCTCTTAAAATTTAAGTGGGCTTTCCCTTCCTACTGTCTTCTTCTTTTTTTTTTTTTTTAACATATAATGTATTATTTGTTTCAGAGGTACAGGTCTGTGATTCATCAGTCTTACACAATTCACAGAAGGGAAAAATGAAGGGATGGAAATCAGAGAGGGAGACGAACCCTAAGAGACTATGGACTCTGAGAAACAAACTGAGGGTTCTGGGGGGCGCGGAGGATGGGTTAGCCTGGTTATGGGTATTAAAGAGGGCATGTATTGAATGGAGCACTGGGTGTTATACGCAAACAATGAATCATGGACCACTACATCAAAAACTAATGATGTAATGTATGGTGATTAACATAACATAATAAAATAAAATTAAAAAAATAAAAAATAAAAATAAATAAAATACCCCCCCCCAAAAAAAATTTAAGTGTGCTTTCAATCTATGTGTTCCAAACAATTCCATGGGCTACTACCAAAAGCCAGAAATCTCTTCAAGTGAGTCTTTCTTTTTTTTTTTTTAAGATTTTATTTATTTATTTAGAGTCGGGGGGAGAGAGAGGGAGAGAGAGAATCTCCAGCAGAGTCCGCATTGAGTGTGGGAGCCTGACAGGATGCGGAGCTCTATCCCACAACCCTGAGATCATGACCTGAGCCGGAACGAAGAGTCAGATGCTTAACCCACTGAGCTACCCAGGTGCCCCTTCAAGCAAGTCTTTGTATTAGAACCAGGTCCCATATTTTTCTCTTAATACCCTCTAGACACATTGCTCTGCCCATCCCTTTCATCAAATTGTCTAAACCTTGCTTCTGATTTGGGACAATTTACCACATTGACTGGGGAGGGAGATAGAACCACTCTGACTCTTGCTCCCAAGTACATGTTATGTGGCATCTTTCAGGTGGGGTAACCGTCCTCTTTTCTAAGTAGTTTAAAATAGGAACTTCTTTGGAGGAACCTGATGAAAATGGCTTCTCACAGGTTTTAATGTTATTTCCTCCTATTGTTCCTACTTCCCCACTTTTGCTGGCAGTAACTTTAGTTTGGAAGAGAGAATTCAGCTTTCTAATCTTTTAAATTTCTCAGTGACCTTGAATAGGTCTCAAGCGAGAAAGGTATTTCTCAGTAAAGCCACATTTTTTTTCCTGGCTGCATTTAAGTGAACCAATTTCAATGTAAGCTTGTCTTTTTCTTATAGGACTTTTAGAGAACCATAGGAATAAGAACCACATTCCAAAATCTCACATTTTTCATATCGAGACCAGGAATGCTGTTGCCCCAGCAAGGATAAGTTCTGAGCACCAAGCTAAAAAGGGTGTATATTTTACTATTTCTACCCCCTACAACCAAATTACAAATACTATTATCTGCCCCCCAACAGAAGTGTGAGAGTTCTCCCCTCTCCTTGATTCTTTCAATTTTGAATTTGCTCTCAGCCATTGGCAATGTTCAATTCTTAGTGCCAGCTCTCATATCTTTTGACAAGTGAGAGAAAATACAATCCAGAGTACTTTATCACAAAGAAAGTGTATTAACTCATAACTGAAAAGACCAGGGCTTGCTTGATCTTGGGGATGTTAACAGGATAAAGTTTTCTTTTGTTCATGTTTTAGATTCATGTTTTCTGTGTTGATTATTTATTTATTTATTTATTTATTTATTTAAAGATTTTATTTATTTGAGAGAGAGAGAGAGATCAGGGGGAGCAGCAGCGGGAGACGGAGAAGCAGACTCCCTGCTGAGCAGGGAGCCCAACACAGGGCTCGATCCCAGGACCCTGGGATCATGACCTGAGCCAAAGGCAGACACTTAACCAACTGAGCTACCCAGGTGCCCCGTGATTCCTTTTTTAGGTAGTGTGCTGGTTTTGTGCCATTTTTGCTAAACTGGAAGCACAGTTCTTTTTTTTTTTTTTCTATGATTCTGGATTAGGGTTTACTACAAGTGAAATGCAGCAAAATTTAGAAAGCAGAGGTGAAGCTGTAGGCATTAAGCTCTGAAGGTCAGAGTAGGATGCGAAGAGATGTTGATTGCACATGTGGATTTGTTGTTTTACCTTGATATGGGACAGCCATGTGGCCTGTAACTCCTGTATCACCTGCCGCACCTCATCTGTCAGCTTCTCTGGGTCCAGGTAGAGCATATGTGCAACATCATTAAGAAATGCATCAGCTTCTTCATCAGGAGCCTATGATGGCAAGGTTGGAGGAAATGAGAGATAGGCTCGGGTTCCAGTTTGCCCTTGTGCATTCCAGTTTATCTTTGTGGTTTCCAACAAGAATTCATGGGTCCCAATTTTCTCTCATTCTTTCCCCTCATTTCATGCCAAGTTTTACTTCCTTTTTAAAAAAAATTTTATTGTTATGTTAATCACCATACATTACATCATTAGTTTTTGATGTAGTGTTCCATGATTCATTGTTTGTGCATAACACCCAGTGCTCCACGCAGAACGTGCCCTCTTTAATACCCATCACTATGCTAACCCATCCTCCCACCCCCCTCCCCTCTAGAACCCTCTGTTTTTCAGAGTCAATAGTCTCTCATGGTTTGTCTCTCCCTCCGATTTCAGGCCTATTACCAGACATAGAGGCAATATCCTTACCATGGATTTTTTCAGCAGCCCCTCTCAATTGTGTCATGTCTTATTTTAGTAATAAATCCCTTATTCCATATTGACCATTCCCTGGTCAAACCATAACAATACAAATAGGTTCTCTTTTTGTATTCAAAATATGACAAAAGTAACTTGAGCTGATATCTTCCCAAGTTCAAATCCAGTGAAAAAGGCTTGTGTCTTTTTTAAGTCCAAGGATTCTTATTGGATCACCTTGGGTCATCATTAATTTTCTATCAATGTCTGTGACCAAGAAGAGAAAACTGTGCTTATTGGCTAAGCCTTAAATTAATCACTATGGTCTAGGGAATTCATTGTATTGATTGGCTAATTCTGAGTCACATGCTCCTTTTCTAAAAAAGTGGGTGCACTGAATGAAGAGGGGTTAATTTCCAAAAGACTTCAAGATGTTGCTACCAGAAAGAGAGGAAACACAAAATGTTCATTATGGGGTGGACTATAATCTGTGGTGGCCTTAAAGGTCTGGATATATTTTATAGTAATGGAGAGTCATTGAGAATTTCTAAAAGTAGGGGACTTACATAATCCAATAGACTTCTAACTCCTCAATGTTGAGATCAATATTTCATTTGGTTTTGTTTTCTCCACTCTAGCATTGTGCCTATAACATAGTGGTTGCTCAAAAAATCATCAGATTGTTGAATAATATGACCTATGTTTTCGAAAGATGGTCAGATACTATGTGGAGTATAGATAAGTATTTGAGCCAGAATTATGGACTTGCCTGGATAATAGATCCAGATGGAAAGAGAAGGACACTAGGCTGGAATTCTGGGATATACCAATGTTTAAGGGTAAAGGAAAAAGTGATGATAAAGGAGAATGAGAAACAGAAAAATGTATAAAGAAAACTTGGGTAAGTTTTTTTGTGACTTCCTTAGACTAGTACATGGACTAACACTCAGGGAAATTGAATGTGTATATGCTTAAGGGATTTTTGAATGCATTCATGGTAGTGCACAGCTCTGAACAAATAAATGAGAAATGGATTTTTTATAGGAAGGAAGTAAGTTTGAATTAATAACCAAATAAAAACAACTTTAAAGGCAAGAACTGAATAAAACATGTCTGTTCTTAGGGGAAAAAAAGTTATATGAAGATTTGAGAGTTTATCCAAGTTTATCATAGGATGTCCATATGAGTCCAATTTTCACTAAGTACTGTAACATTTTGGGATACTCCAATTTTATTATTTATGAGTAACACATTAAAATGTCTCCTAATACGAAACACACATATCATACATAAATCTCCAATTCTTTCACAGTTACTTCTGACCTTTAGAATTCATCTTTTTAAATCAGTTCCTAAGTATTCATTTAACCAGAGCCACCACCTAGACAGAGAACCTTAGGGAAATTTAGGGTTTGTGGTTTGTATTATAGCTTCTCAGGAAGACAGCATGAAGATATGTAGTATCTTTGTATTGTCTTATAAATTTATCACTTATGGATATAGTGATCTATTTTTCTCATGGCTTGACTCTATAATTACAGACTTTAAAAGCAAATCATGTCATGACTGATCCAGGAATTTCAACCATAAAATTGTCAGGTATCAATTATAAAATTCAAAGCATTATATAGATATTAACAGTATTGTTTTGTTCTGGGAACATCAGCAATTATGCACAACGATTATTGCCATGCTGCATATTTCTAAAATCCCTTTAGTAAGATAATGCCTGCTTCAGTGATAATAATATTTTATCTATCCTTTGTTCTTTCTGCCCAAGGTATTAAAAATTACCAGCTCCCAGAGTGGTTTTTTTTTTTTTTCCTGGAAGTTTTTGTTAAAAAAAAAAAAAAAGTCCAGCAACATACCAACAACAACAACAACAACAACAGAAACAAAACAAAATAAAAAAAAAAAAACACAAAGAAACCCCAAAAACCCTCCACCATAATAAAGCACAATTCAAAGAAAAGGTAAACTGCTACTTAGAGACTATCCATGAACTAGGATCATGTTAGTGAGATATTTCAGTGCCAAGCACATCAAAAGAATTTCAGTGACTTGCAGGCCTTCCTTCACATAAAATTTTCAGGTCAGTTCTTTTAACACACACATAAAAATAAAAATCTGATACTATGTAACACAAAATTCAAAAAGTGAACCATTTGTAAAGCAAAAGAAGCAAAGAAAAACTTAAACTCTTATCAATCTGACATTTGAGATTAAAAAAAAAATAAAACCTCTAAAATTATCATTATAGGGGCACCTGGGTGGTGCAGTTGGTTGAGCATCTGACTCTTGGGTTCAACTCAGGTTGTGATCTCGGGGTTGTAGGATCAAGACCTGGTGCTCAGTGGAGAGTCTGCTTAAATTTCTATCTCCCTCTTCCTCTGCCCCTCACAACCCCCCAAATAAATAAATAAATCTTTAAAAGTAAAATAAAATTATCATTATAGATGATGATAAGCCATTGGAAAAATAATAAAAATGAGAACCTTACATTACAAAACTGATATAATTGGTTCAAAGTCAGATGTGATTCCATGATTAAACAATAACACTAAAATGAACCAAGTCTCTAACATAGGATAATCCAGAAAAAAATTATAAATCACACTTAAAAAGAAAAGAAAGAGAAAAAAAGAAGAATGGAGGAAGAAAAGGAAAAAAAAAGGAAGAAAGGAGTTAAAATAAGCATATTAAAAAAAGAAAAAATAGTGGAACTGCAAAGGAAACATGAGTTAATTCTTTGGGGAAAATGAAATGTTAAATTTCTGGAAACTGTAATCATGAAATACAAATTTTTCACAAGGAAACATATAAGTAGGATATTAAAATTATAAGATAATACTGTATACTCCCCAATGCTAATGGATTTAAAAATTTCTATGGAATAAATGATCTTATCATAAAGCAATAATAAACTTCTAAAGTATGTCAAGAAATAGGAAGTAAAATGAAAAAAATGCATATTGAAATATTTCCACATAAAACTCTAAATAAAAACAGATGATTTATCACAAATTTACAAGGAACAGATTTAACATTTTCATGCCAAATCATGTAGTCAGGAGTATAGAAAAGGATAGAAAATTATCCAATTCAGGCTTTGAAGGTAATATTGTTCTGAAGGTTTAATCTTTTTTATGATTGTAAATGTGAAAATTCAAAATAAAATCCTAGCAAATTGTATAAAACAGACTAAGAAAGTAATCACTATTTTCTTTTTTTTTTTAAGATTTTATTTATTTATTTGAGAGAGAGAGTGCAAGCATGAATTGGGGGAGAGGCAGAGGCAGAGGGAGAAGCAGACTACCCGCTGAGCAGGGAGCCCGATGTGGGGCTCGATCCCAGGACCCTGAGATCATGACCTGAGCCAAAGGCAGATGCTTAACCCACTGAGCCACCCAGGCACCCCAGTAATCACTATTTTCAAGTACCTTTTTTCCACAAGAAGATAGTTAAAAAGTAGCAACATATTTATATATATATAAAATCAATAAAAGAGTTTATTTCAAAAGAGGCTAAAAATGTATTTGATAAGATTCAATACCTACTACTTGTCAAATCTCTTAGAAAACGAGGAATAGAACAATCCTTCTTTGTTTCCAGTCTTTTCCCCTGATCCACAGCAGCCGCCCACTTTTGTGGTCCTACTCTGTACTCTGCAGTCACTAAGATCTCTATTTCAAACATCCTACTCTAGCCCGAATTTTTAGCCTTCTGGTTCCATTTCTCTACTATTCCCCAGGACAGCTATTTGAATTAATTCAGATCTTAAATCCACTTATCTTACCACTACATCATTTTGTCCTCCTCACCCCCATCTTCATTTATATTTAGCCTAGTTTAGATTGCAAGGTGAATCATCAGACTCCCTTGTCAACAGATTAATCTCCATTGTTATCCTCTTCATCCCTTGTAATAACTGTCTTTTCACTCTAAGTTAACCACAATCCTCAAAACGCTCTCAACCTGTCCGATAGTACTACTCAATTTCCCATAATTGAAGACGAGTACGTGACCCTCGATCTTGTTTCCACAAAATTCTCCCACCACCTCCAGCAAGACTTACTGTCAGAAGATGACTTAGTTTTCAGCTCATGGATTGATTAGACACAGGCTCGTCTGCTCACCTAAAAATATAAAAGCTGAGCTGGGATTTGTATCCCAAATTCTGCCTTCTACCTGTTAAAATGGGAGAGGTCTTCTTGCTCCAACCAGGCCAACATCTCCACCAGAGTTTTGTCACTTTGACACACACAAATCTAACAACTTTCTTCATTCTACTTGTTAAGATGGAAGGACCCCTGCTCTGACCCCAGGTGAACTCTTCTGTTCACCTGAATTGAATCCCTTGGGCCTTCTAAATGGCTTGTCTCCTGCCTCTGTGTGAGCACCCTTTCTTCCCACCCAGGTGGTTCATTCTCATGGGTATACAATCAGACCTTTAGGTTTATTCTGATGGGTATATAATAGACCCTTTAAAAAACTATTTGTTTTTAAAGAGCAACGACGATCACAACAAAAACAAAACTTTGACCCATATTAATCTAGTTTCTCTGTATCCACCTCAACAAACTACAGTTAATTTTTCCTATTCTTTGCCATCAAATTACTACCTCCCATTGATTTTTTGTCCTCCTCAAAAATGTTTTTAATGTAATTTTTTGAGAAAGCAACACATGACTATGGTAAAGATTCAAGTTGTACTAAACGTTAAGCAGTACAAAGTAAGCAATTGTTCTATCATTGATATCCAATGCTCAGGTTTCTCTTCCTTGAAGTGATTTTATTTTTGTTATTTTGCACAAAGTATACACTTTGCTTTTTCACTTAATGATTTATCAAGGAAGTCTTTCGTGTCAATGTTATGTAGGTATGCCTCATTCCTTTTAACAAATTCATGGCTTGCTATCCCATAAATGCCACTCTGAAAAACTTTGTAATTATATTTTATGGCATATGTTTATAGGATAAACTCTTAAAAGTGGAATTGTCAAATAAAGGATATGTTTATTTACAGTTTTGATAGATGTTGTGAAATTGCCTTCCCGGGGGTTGTACCAATGCATGTTCATACCAGGGCTGTATGAGAGAGACTTTTTTCCCAGGCCTTCCCTAACTCAGTGTATTAGGAAATTTTGCTTTTCGCCAAGAGCATTAATTGAAAACTTGATAGCCAAATGTAATTTTTAAAAACAGTTTTATTGAGGTATAACTGATATGCAAAGAACTGCTCACATTTAATGTGTATAATTTGGTGAGTTTGGATATATACAAACACCTGGAGTCCAACACCACAATCAAGGTAACAGACATATCCAACATCTCCCAAAGTTTCCTTGTATTTATCCCCCTCTTTTCTGTGGTAATGACACATAACATCAGATGTACCCCCTTAACAAATTTTGAAGCTCACAATACTGTACTTTTTTTTTTTAAAGATTTTATTTATTTGACACAGAGAGAGACATAGAGAGCACAAGCAGGGGGAGCAGCAGGCAGAGGGAGAGGGAGAAGCAGACTCTCCGCTGAGCAAGGAGCCCGATGCGGGGCTTGATCCCAGGACCCTGGGATCATGACCTGAGCCGAAGGCAGCCGCTTAACCGACTGAGCCACCCAGGCGCCCCACAATACTGTAGTGTTAACTATAGGTACCATGTTTGTACAGCAGATAGGAGTTGTTCAGTGGGTATAAAATTTCAGTTATGCAGTCAGAGTGTAAATTCTAATGTACATTCATTTTGTTATAATTGAAGTTGAGATCTTCAAAATTTTATTTCTTTTTTTCTGTGAATTCATGTGTACACATTTTTAAAAATGGGTTGCTGATAATTTTCCAAAAGATTTGTATGGACAGGACATACATGAAGAGAAGTAGCTTATTAGCATATGTGTTACTTAAAAATCTAAGTTACTGAGTTTATAATGTATTGTTTTTAATTTTTTCTTGCTATGGAGAACTTTTTAATTTTGATGAACTCAAATTTATCAATATTTTCTTTGATAGATTCTGCACCATGTCTAGAAAGGTTTTGCGCCATGCTTAGAAAGACATTTTAAAATCAAGAATAAAAGAGAAATTTTCAGTGTTTTTCTTCCATGTTTTGTGGTTTAAAGATTTTACTTATAAAAAATTGGTTTTTCTGAAATTTATTAGTATAAAGATTGAAAGAAGGAACCTAGCTCATTTATTTTTTCCAGATTCTATCCAATTATCCTAGCACCATTTTTTTAAAAGATCTATTTATTTATTTGAGTGAACGAGAGACAGAGAGAGAGAGAGGGACCGTGGGCGCGGACAAGCATGAGAGAGGAGCAGAGAGAAAGCGTGAGTCCCAAGCAGACCCCAAGCTGAGCAGAGAACCTGACATGAGGCTTGATCTCATGACCCCGAGATCATGACCTGAGCCAAAACCAAGAGTCAGTTGCTTAACTGATTGTGCCAACTAGGCACCCCAATCCTAGCACCATTTAATCAACACCTACTCTGCTCCCCTACCTCACTGATTTAGAATGCTACTTTCATCGGTAACCAACAATTCATATATGTTTAAGACTATGTATGGTTTCTCTGTTATATCGACGATCTGTGGCCAGTACTAATATTTCCTATTGTTTTATAATGTATTTTATTATCTTGTATGACTAATCTATGCTCATTATCCTTCTGCCTCAGATTTTCTTGGATATTGTTGCAAGTTAAGTTTTTCTTTTTTTCTTTTTTTTAAGATTTTATTTATTTGAGAGAGAGAGAGCACAAGTGAGTGGAGGGGCAGAGGGAGAGGGAGACGGAGAAGCAGACTCCCCGCTGAGCAGGGAGCCCAACCTGGGGCTCAATCCAGGACCCTGGGATCATGACCTGAGCCGAAGGCAGATGCTTAACCAACTGAGCTAATTTTTTCTATATAGACATTAGAATCAACTTACAAAATTTCATGAACAATTCTGGAATAAATTTATTAGGACCAAATTAAATGAATAAATTATCTTAGGGAAAATTGGTATATTTATGATGAGTCATTTCATCAAAGAACAAACACAATAGAAATTTTAGCTTGTTTAATTTCTCTTTTATAATTTGGGTAGTTTTACTTAATATTTTATTAATATAGATTTTGTGGTGTTTTTGTTAGATTAATTCATAATTTGATGCTACCTGGAATTTTTAAGAATTATACTTTTCAGCTAATTATTGTTCCAATCACTGTTTCACTCAAATGGTTTTTGTCCTTCCGAGTCACTGAAATATTTCTTGTCAAGATAACCCTGGCCTCTCTTTTGTACAACCCAGTGGCCATTCTCTCTTTCTTTATTTTGATTTCCAACAGCATTTGACCATATACCTTATCTATCCTCCTTGAAAATCTTCCTTCTTATGGCCTCTTAGACATCATATTTTCCAGATTTTTAAAAATTTGACTCACCAGAACTTTCTCTCTATGTACTTTGCTGTTCCTTCCTCTTTACCTGATTTTCAAATGTTGTAGTGTCCTTGGGTCCTTTTCCCCTCTCTAGCTACATTCTCCCCTAAGTGACTTCACTGGGCCTTCCACATGCTCTCTTATGTATTGTATTTCAGAATCATTGTTAGAGACTTCAAATATTGAAGACTATCATCTATCAGATTATGTTTCCCTGGGAAAAAAATGCCCATAAACCTCCAAAAGAAGGTATATACATGCTTCTTTAAGAAACTCTCAGAAGGGTAACTGACTCTTCAGACATATATGAGCTGCAATGTTCACATTTGAGATAATACAACTGGCGAAATGGTGCAAAACTTGACTTTGTAGCAAAAACCATAAATACTACAACTTCTACTCTGAAAGCCCTCCAAGCTAGTCTAAAATCACTAGCAAGGGTCATGGACAATTTATATCATCCTCACTTTTCTCTTAATTAACCAAGATTTGTACTATAGGAAAAGCTCTTGCTGCATGTCTATACTACAAGAAAAACACATGAACCCATGACTAAGCTAAGAAAAAAAAAGTTACCTCACTTTCTAAAACAGGCACGGATGGCTCTCTTCCCTGGATTTTATTTTTTTTAATTTTTTTAATTAATTAATTAATTTATTTTTAAAGATTTTGTTTATTTATTTATTTGACAGAGAGAGAGAAACAGCATGAGAGGGGATAGGGTCAGAGGGAGAAGCAGGCTCCCCGCTGAGCTGGGAGCCCAATGCGGGACTCGATCCCAGGACTCCGGGATCATGACCTGAGCCGAAGGCAGTCGCTTAACCAACTGAGCCACCCAGGCACCCTCTTCCCTGGATTTTATAAGCTAGAACCCTGGCTTCAAGATTTCTGTCAAGGATTGGTGATCATTCTGTACCTAATAATTGCCTATACTGCAGTCCGCAGGTGTATTCTGACCCGTTTCAAATGCTACTATGTAGCAACTGTCACCTAAGAGTGTTCAACAACTCATCTTGCAACAGAAGAGCAACTGACTAATCTTAGTCCAACTATGACTACTAAATTTCCCAGAAAAAAACCCCTGATCAGAAAACCTCACTTAGCCTAAATGGAGCAAGAGAAAGCAGCCCCCGACATCTGGGACTGGCCTGGTACTATCAGCTAGGCTGGTGCATCAGACAAAACCCCTCTGTGACTGGGATAAATCAAGACAAAAGCAAGATCATTAGTCATTACACCTGAGCATTGAAAAAACGTAAATGCTACCTAAGCCACAAAAGAGCAAACCATTCCCTGGTCCTTAGAAGGAGTACCTGCTGCTGCTTCTCCACTTACAGATTCAGTTTCAGTCTAGTTTTCGTTCCAGATAAATGTATGAGGATAAACAATCATATCTCAATAAATAAATAAATAAACAAATTAATAAATAAATAATCTTAGAATTATTCCTACTTCCTGTTAGCATCTAATCCACAGCAAAGACCCATTTCCTCAAATCCTCCTGAAAATCATCTCACATGGACTCAAATTCATTAATTGTGAATTTTAGTGATAAAAATTTAAAATTAATAAACTAGGGAACCATAAGGAGTTAAGAATTCTTAATAAAAATGATGAAACCATAAGGAGTTTATAACTATGTACTTACTTATTAAGGAAAGTGGGTGCAGTCATCTCATGTTTAACAGAAGAGAGGGAAAATGATAGCGT
Source organism: Leptonychotes weddellii (assembly GCF_054177405.1). Lineage (NCBI taxonomy): Eukaryota > Metazoa > Chordata > Mammalia > Carnivora > Phocidae > Leptonychotes > Leptonychotes weddellii. The sequence continues at coordinate 58,926,415 of NC_138370.1, forward strand.
TTTCAGTGGAAATAAGCATAACAAAGTGCTGAGATCATTCTATTGAATGAATATATTAAATATCAAGGAAAGACAAAATCAGTGCATGGCATGGGTCTCAACTCAAGATTTCAGTAGTCATTTTCAATAGGAATAGGATTTCTATCACCTTTATGGCATTTTTGTATTGGGGTTTTGTAGTGTTATTTGATTTTCACATGCTCCTTTATTTTCGTACTAACTATATTTAAATTATTGAAGGCCAGTACCTCATCATATATCTTCTTTATCATATTTTATACTTTAGTACAGGGATTTTTTTGACATTGATTCATTTTAATGTTATTTACTGATTCATTTTAATATCTTTTAGAATTACGTTAAATTTATTCAAAATTAATGCATGTGTCATGGGTCAAATAAATACATATGATACCAAATGATCAAACTGAAAGAGAGAACTAATCTTGGTCAGTTAAATATTTAAAATGCATAAAATAGCAGAAAGGAAATGTTCTTTGCAGTTGTACCAACTAAAGGCCATTCTATCATTAAGAATATTGTTTCATGCAAAGAGAAAATCAAGCAAGGTTGAAAAAAAATGTATTCAGAAGTCCAGGATCCACTAAGAGGAAGGTACCTTTATCATTTTTAAGATTTAATGGAAGATTGGCTTATTTGGCCTTGTCTCTTTCTTGGCTAACAAGCTGCTTTTTCTTCCACACTCATGCTGTTTTAATTAATCCTACCAGTTGCAATAGCTTGATTTTCTGGAGAACGAAATGAGCTGTTTTGTTCTGTAAACACTTTCTGTGGGTGCTTGGACACATGAGGAGATGAATAAACAAATGATAGATCTTTTCTAACTAATACTGCTAGTTTACCAAGCGCAAAAAGAAGATGAAAGCGTCTTTGTTTTGGTTCCCATCTTTTCTTCAGAGGAAATGCCCAACCATGACTGTTCATTGTTTATAAAAGTCTCAAGGAATTAGTTTTTTTCAGAGCTGATGACTGTTTTTTGAAAAGGAAATGTGAGAAAAAAGGAATGTAGCTAAGAGACAGAAATACCATTTTGGACCTGTATTGTTGTATTTAAATCTACAAATCTCCAATACAGTTCCCTTCTTTATATTGCTTCTGGTAAAAATTTGGACAATATTTTCCTCATCAGTTTTCGTCATGACCACTGTCTACTCTGCTTTGTTTTTTTTTTTTACTAGGTTTTCCTCTGATGCTATGACATATATTAAACTGACATATGTATTTTTAAAATTTCCTGAATTTAAATTCTTTGATATAACTCCCAATAATAATTCTGGCTTTGGGGCGCCTGGGTGGCTCAGTTGGTTAAGCGACTGCCTTCGGCTCAGGTCATGATCCTGGAGTCCCTGGATCGAGTCCCGCATCGGGTTCCCTGCTCGGCGGGGAGTCTGCTTCTCCCTCTGACCCACCCCCGTCTCATGCTCTCTCTCTCTATCTCATTCTCTCTCTCAAATAAATAAATAAAATCTTTAAAAAAAAAAAAATAAAAAAAAAAAAAAAATAATTCTGGCTTTGTGTTGACACTGTCTAGACACAGAAATACTGGGTATTGAGTTCTTTTTGGTCAATAAATGGGAATACACTTCAAATGCAAAAATAATGGTGATCTTATATGCCGTATTAAGCCATTAGGACTTTATTCTGTAGATGAAGGGAGGTATGTTACAGGTATTTAAGTAGTGGGGTAAACTCATGGTATCTGTGTTAGCATTCCAATAACAATATAGATAACATTTTCTTTTTTTTTTTTTTTTTAAAGATTTTATTTATTTATTTGAGAGAGAATGAGAGAGAGCACATGAGAGGGGGGAGGGTCAGAGGGAGAAGCAGACTCCCTGCCGAGCAGGGAGCCCAATGCGGGACTCGATCCCGGGACTCCAGGATCATGACCTGAGCCGAAGGCAGTCGCTTAACCAACTGAGCCACCCAGGCGCCCTAGATAACATTTTCAAGGGGATTGCCAGGAAGTCACTACAGGTGGCCATAGTTACTATAGGTGATATAATCAGAGCTCTTTAAAGTGAGGAGGGATTCAAGAAATGTTTATAAGATAAAAGTAGCAGGGCTTGGTGATTGGTCATTTGGGAACACGAGGGGAAGAAACAGTCTGGGTATTCTAGGTTATGTCTTGGTTAAGAAGTCTTCATGGGGCGCCTGAGTGGCTCAGTCGGTTAAGCTTCCAACTCTTGATTTCAGCTCAGATCTTAGGTTCTTGGGGTTGAGTCCAGCATGAGGCTCCATGCTCAGTGGGCAGTCTGCTTGAGGAATCTCTTTCTTTTCCTCTGCCTCCCCTTCCACCGCACCACTCATGTGTGCTCTCTCTCTTTCTGTCTCTCAAATAAATAAATAAATCTTAAAAAAAAGAAGTCTTCAAACTAATATTATTTCTATCCTCCCGTGCATAAATGGAAAGCCTGTAATGATATCCAGAGGCTTTTGTTTTTAAATTTTTATGTGTTTCTCAATTTCCAAATGGACCCGCCAGTGTTAGGCCTTAAACATATCTTTTTGTATGAGAAGTACTTTTTGTTTCTCCTTTAATGTCTAATTTCCAAGGAAAGAAGCTATGACATTGCCAGGATGTTCAATAGGCAATAAACAAAGTCAATATTAGAAGGGTGACATTATAAAACAAACATGATTTTATTTTATTAATTGATGACTCTAGGGTTCGGTTACTCTTTGTGTTTTATTTTCCAAAGAAACACCTCTGAAATTTGATGTTTTCTGGGATCTTAAAACCCACTAGAATAAATACTGATATAATACTAAAGAATTAGGACTTCCAATGCATTTTAATTCTGGATGTCAAAATGTAGAATGAGAGTAGGGTTTATTACTAACAAGCAAAATTTGTTATAATTTCAGAATCCCCTTCTGATGTTGAAAGAGTAGATGTTCATTCAATAAATCTGTGAATATGTATATACAGCAAATTGAGAATTAAAAAAGGAAAACATAGATTATTATTGAACTTTCCTATTAATATATTTAAAAGATAAAAAATACTTTAAAATATTTTCTATTAGTAGTAATAGACACTAAAATTACATGTTATTTTTTGCATTATTATTGTTTTTTAAAGATTTATTTATTTATTTTAGAGAGGGGGCAGTAGAAGGGCAGAGGGAGAGAGAATCTCAAGCAGAATCCAAGCTGAGTGCACAGCCTGGGGTGGGGCTAGATCTCAGGACCCTAAGATCACTAGCTGAGCTGAAACTTAAGAGTTGGATGCTCAACTCACTGTGCCTCCCAGGCGCCCCTAATTTTTGCCTTTATAAACATTCGTGTTTCTTAAAGACCCAGAAAATAACTCCATATTTAAAGAGATGTAAATCTGTCTCATTTTTACTGCTCTAGATGGGGAAACAAAAATCGTTAGGAAATACCTAGTATCTCTGAAGAAGCAGAAATCCCACAGAAATTTTCAATTGGCCTATTTCATAACTATTTCATTAAAAAATTGGAACAACCATATTTGTTGGGAGAATACCCATAAAAGTATAGAGTTTCATTTCTTGAGAATGCCTGAGGATGTTCATTGTCCACTGATAACCAAATTAAAGTGGCAGTCAACTTTCCAAAAGATGACAGGGTAGTGCAGCGTTTTATTCCAAGATGATGCAAGACCAAGACTTTAAGGTTCACAAAAACATTTGGGGAAAGCACTGGTCCTTTGCTATCTCTAGAACTTTCACTTTTTATTACTCTGGATTAAGAATCAGCATTTGAATTCATGTCTTTTTCTCTGATCTTTGCTGCCCTCTGCTGACTCATACTGCACTTCTTTTTCTGCTTGAATCTACTTAATCTATATCCAATTAATGTAATTGTTGTGTTGAATTAAGTATTTATGGGAAGCCAATCTTTAAAGATTTCCAACGTATAGACAAAGCATCTATCTTGCCTTAAGGTTAACCCCACTGGTCTAAGGAATAAATTGGGTGGATTACTCACTATAATTGACAAAATTGTTGAAAAGAGAAATAATATTCCAATTTATTAAATAACAAAAGTATAATTTGATATACTATCTCAAGGGATGGAGGTAATATAAAAATACTTAATGGAGTACAAAATTTTTACATTTTATACCAAGTAAGGCCATGTTAGTTACGATAATAACCTAAGAAAGTAACCAAAAAATATAAATGAAGTCCAAGTATTTTTACAAGGATGTTAGTAACTTTAATATAAGTAACCAAACAAAATTATAAATTAAGGATGTATAATATGGCTGAAATTGAGAAGTCTTTATAAAAATGTGTGTATATATCTGTATACATATAAAATTTTGTGTCATGTTGCCATTAAAAACAAAAAATATACAGATTTCATATGATAATCATATGATATTCTCAGCCATATAAAATATAGAATTTAAAGTATAAAATAAAATAGTATGTACAAATGAAGACAGTAAAATTCAGAAAGGGGTTCACCGCTTGTATGTGAAAGTGAATTTGTATTTTAATGTAACTGATTTGCTTTTACTGTATGGATGAAGAATTATGCATGAAAAAGAAATGAAAGGAAGTGGCATGTGCACACATGATAAGGCTTGGTGAAATATTGTCCAGTATTATTTCCATTTAACCTTGCTTGGATCACAGCTGAGGTTTATAGATTTAGAGTGCTAGGCGGAATAGCCACATGGCTATTATGAAAAATTCATGGTGTCAGGCAAGATTTCAATCACTGCCACATCTCTAAAGGTGATAAATAAAAAGCCCACCTTTATTCACGCAGATGCCCCAAATGGTAACATCTATAATGTGATGCCTAAAAGGACCTAATGAAAAAGGGAAACAAAGCTTATCTTTGGTGAATTCTAGAACTTTCAATTTGGTCTACTATTAAAATTTTCCTACTAGTTTAATTTCAGAGGTCATTGTTGAATTTGTAACACCACCAAACTCTTCATACTATTTCAAAGCCAAATGGATGAATAGCTGAAATTACCCTTCTGTTCTATTTTTTGAAACTTTAACCTCCATTGATTCTAGGTTTTCCTCTTTGAAATATTCGTCTATGATTCACTGTTACCTCCTTCTCTTTCTCCCTGAAAGTGGCCATCTCTTAAGGTTTTGTTCTGTCTTTCCATTTCTTTTTTTTTTTTTTTAATTTTTTATTTTTTTAATTTATTTTTTTATTTATTTGCGAGAGAGAGAATGAGAGACAGAGAGCATGAGAGGGAGGAGGGTCAGAGGGAGAAGCAGACTCCCTGCTGAGCAGGGAGCCTGATGTGGGACTCGATCCTGGGACTCCAGGATCATGACCTGAGCCGAAGGCAGTCGCTTAACCAACTGAGCCACCCAGGCGCCCCTGTCTTTCCATTTCTATCTCTAAGTTCTTACTCTCTCAAGCCTTAAGAATTATCTCTCTGACTGCTTTTCTCATTCCCATTCTGCATTTTTAGCAGTCTCCTGCATACAGGTCACTGTCACCTCCACCACAAGTGTAAAACTATATATATATAGTTATATATATATATATTTATATATATATATAAATATATATATTTAATATATATATTAAGGCTATTGATTATAGGGTTTCTTGAATGTTTTCTCCTATTTCCTGCATTGCTTTTTCTCTTCTACCTTGCTTATTCTCTTTGTCCTCTTTATTTCTAGTAAGTGGCATGGCTTTCCTAATCCTTGGCTGATATTTGATGGTTAAGAGTAGAGCCCTAAAAATAGATTAGAAGCTTTGTGTACAATTTCAAGACTTATTGACCAGTGAGCTTTCCTGTAGGGTAATTAGACAGGAATCCAGTTGTTTTATCAAGGACACTCTCTTCCCAACTGTGAAGTGTCTTTCCTTGAGCCTCTGAGATTCCAAAGAGATGTGCCCCCTAGCCCTCCACCTGTAAGGGAAGCCTGGTAGGTAAAACTGTGGAAAAGTGAGGAAATTATTACATGGGTTTCATTGTTCAGTGCATGGACCTTCATGGAATTCCCTTGATTTCAGTATGGCCTCCCACCCTTAACTTTGTCTGGTGTCTCTGGGTTCGAAGTCTCTTTAGAGAATTATCCGCAGTTTTCTGTTGGGTGGGGACAATTTCAGGATCTGATTTATTCTCATATAGAATTTGAGGGGCTACTAAGGTTTAAAGGCTTCTAAAGGAGAATTTTAACAACTCTTCATGTTGTCTGTCTGTTGTACGTGGCATCCTTTACAGGAACCTGATGCTTCTAACTCCTGGGTCTTTCCTGGATTCCGGAGCATGAATTCACTAGTATCTTGACTCCCACTCTTGCATCTGGCAGACACAATCTTTCTTCTTCCTCTTGTCTTCATTTTCTGCTTTATATCTTTCAATTTTTTCTTTGCATCTCAATTTTGTTGTCCCATTTCTGGGTTTTCTTTTGTAATTTTATGCATTAAAAAAAAATCTCTGTACTGATTTTTTTGTAGCATTGTAAGATGATTCTACATGATTCACTAGAATTCAATAACTCTCTTCTTTTAAAAATCTCATTTCCTTTGCCTCAGATCACCCCTTACACTTATTATGGGGATAATTAGATTGGTTCCCAACTAACTGATTTCCCTCTCTCAAGTTTTTTTTTTTTCATCTAATAAATCCTGACAACTGCCACCAAAGAAACATCTCTAAGATATCACTCTGATTTTATCTCTCTCCTGCTCAAAAAACTCCAGATATTTTCAAATGTCCAAAAAAGCAAATTTCCAACCCCATCCAGCATATACCCAAATTTCTTCTTATCTTCTACCATGCTTCAATATAAATACTTTCCTCAAAAAAATAACTTTACTCATTGTCTTCAGAAAATGTGCATGTCTTCCCATGTTTTAGGAAAATCCTATTCATTTAATCTTACTTATTCTTCTCATTTTCTCCAAAAAGTATTCTCTGGTTCTGCCAAAAAAGAAAAAAAAATCTTTAAGCCAGTTTACACCCTATTCCTTTCATTATAACATCTGCAACACTTAGTTTTTTTTTTAATGTTTATTTATCTCTACTACACTCTAACTACCACTGAAGACATATTAATCTTGACATATTTATTGTTGTATACCCCTTTTCAAAACCTATAATACCTACTGTGTGCCAAGTCCTGTGCTAAAAGTCCTTCAGGCTTTCCTTAGGTAAAGACAAAGGCAGGGAGGCAGTAGTTTCCAGAAAGAGTGAAAACTGACAATAGGATCCCAGTGGTCAGCTGGAGTTGAGAAAGGAGACTCCAATTTCTGAGAGGATGGACAAAAGCAAGCCTCCTCTCCAGCCTTATAGGAAATGAAAATGAGACAAGGACCCATTTCTATGGTTGGTATCCATAAGTGGATGAAGAATAAGGACCTTGTCTCCTTGTTAGTCAAAGGACAAGAGGTCAGCAAAGAACTAAAAGCAAGATGACTTGTTATAGAATTCACTTGAGTTACTTAATGGAGTCTTCACATCTCTTTATCTTAGACAGGGTTGGTCCACAGCTTAAAGAGTTATTGAGCCTGCATGCCAAGTGGTCTGGCATTTGCAGAAAGGGGCTATTGTAAGTTAATAAAACACTTAGAACTGTTGAAGACTAGGTCTCTCTAAACGTCACAGGAAGCTTTTGGACTCCAGGATGTGAATGTCATTCTCATTCCAGGAAGAATTCTATATTCTTCTCTTCATGATTTTCAAGGACAGATTCCATGTACTTAAGAAGGTTACTTTGCTATTTGTTAGCTTTTCAGTTAAATTTATATGGTAAAGAAGTTCTTCTATGTCTAATCACAATAGTCTTGCTTCATTTATTCTGACTATGATTTTGAAAAAATCATACTCTTTTATGAATAAAAAACTTAATAAATTGTTGGAATGTAGGGACCATGGTTACTCATCTTTGATATTTCACCACATTAGTGTATTGGAAATGCTAAGCTGAAGTATATATAGTGGGAAGGATAATACTTTCAGCATCAGAATATACAAACTTGTGTATCAACAATTCTGCCTATAACTGTGTGACTTTAGTCAACTCTGTAAACTCCTGGGGTCTCAATTTTCTTATTTGTTAATGCAAGATAGTTTTCCTCAAAAATTAGATGATTGTGAGGATTAAATAAGAAGTATATAAAAATGCTTTGTGATCACTAAAGCACTTTAACCACAGAGCTTTCAGGTATTAACTGAAACGAACAAATGAATGAATGCCCTCTGGTTGACTCTTACGAGTTATTTCTTCTCCTGCAACTATACACAAGACACTTTCCTGCTTTATTAATGATAATGTCATATGAGGTAATGATTAAAGGACGGTTGAAAGATGATCCTTCCCAGAAAATTTCCAATCATCTCCCTGACAATATGCCCAAAACACTCTTATTTTCAATTTTTTTGTACTAGATATTTGAGTCTTTAAGAAGCACCTGTTACCATAAAAAAAAAAAAAAGCAGCATAGGAGAGGTGACTTAATAATGCATGAACATCCATTTAGGTATTTGTACAGATGAATACATCAGTAGAGAGTAGAACTTAAAGAAAAAAAGTCCTAAGAAAGATATGAAAGTAAAAAGACCTATGATTATCTGGAGTAAAAATGCTATCATTCTGGGGATAAGCAGAAAATGGGATTGTGAACACATGGATTGCTCTTACTCATTATTTTGTCTTGTTTCCTTCCCAACTTCAATTTTAAGGAGTAACGAGGCATTTCTCTCTCTCTCTCCATATTTTTGTTGAGCTGACTGCTGTAGATCTATACAAAGGAGTTAAGAGTTCTTTGAAAATGTGGTAAGAATAGTTATCTACTGCCTACAAATCCTTGGCAAGCAAGCCTTCAGAAGAAAACATTTGTGGTAGATATTTTCCTGGTTTTGCCACATAGTGATGTGCAATAATGATTAAATTGCCTCTTAGTGAATCAAACAGAAAGGTTACCAAAATAGACAAAATCTAGATAGACATGAATACAATGCATTATTCTATGTAGTTTATTATTTATGCTATGTGATTTATTATTTTTGAAAGATATATAAAACTCCCACAATTTTCAATACTTTCTGAGAGTTAGAAACCTAAGGAATCCAATCATAGTCATTCTTGGATTCTGACCTGCTACCTTGCTGACGATGTCAGTATGAATTCAATTAAGGAAGTAATAATATATATCTTCCAGTATGTTGTTACTTTTAATATACAAGTCAACTATCATTCATTGGGCACCTGTTAAATGCAAAACACTCTTCTAGGAATCATTCGTGTAACTGTATATATGTGCATGGGAAGGGGGTAGGAGTAAGGGCATGAATAGATTTCTCTTTCAGATATATATATATATTTTTTTTTTTTGAGTGCACCCATGTGTTTGACCTTCTACTGAGTACCCAGGTGACCATTTAATAAAATCTCTGCTCTGATGCAGCTCATGTTATAGTGGAGAGACAAACAATATGGAAGAATAGTAAGTATAGCATGCTAGATGGAGGAGTGCTATGGAGAAAAATAGAGCAAGTAAGGGGATAGGCAGTCCAGTCAATTCCAAATAGAGTAAACAAGGAAGGCTTCTCTGAGAAAGTGCATAGGATTAAAAACCTGGGAGGTAAAGGAGCCAGCTATGAGAATATCTGAAGGAAGATCATTTGTGGCAAAGTAGATAGCAAGTGCAAAGGCCCTGAAGCCAGAGGGTGCCTCAGATTCAGGGTCCAGCAAAATGGTTAAGGCAACTAAAGCAGAGTAGGAGAGAAGGAGAGTAGCAGTATGATATCAAAGAGGGGAAAGTAGATCATGCAGACCACTTAGAAGAACTTAAACTTTCATTCTGGTGATATGGAAAATCATTAAAAGTTTTAAGCAGAGGAGTGACATGACATGGCTAATTTTTAACAAGAAAAATGAAGTAAGAGTTTGTGAATGCTTTCTTCTAATTGACTCACATAAAATTTTTAAAAAGACCAAGAAGAAGAAAACGTAGAAGCAGGAGGTGATTGCTTGTGCAGCTATTCATAATTTAGTCAAGAGTTGATATTGACGCTTGGTAGGGGTGAAAGTGGTAAGATATGGTCAGACTTTGTAATAGATGAGGGTACCTCTTATAAAATTGTCTACTGAAAGAGTGTGGCATGTGCAAGAGGGAAATTAAAAATACGTCCAAGCTTTAGAGCCTGAGCAACTGTAAAGATGATGTTGCCATTAACAGTAATGAAGAAGGAATGAGTGTATCAAGCTTTAGGAAAGATTAGGAAGTTGATTTTGAACATGTTGAGAGGATGATTAGACTTCCAAGGGGAATGTAGAGTAGGCAGTTGGTTATATGAACCTGAAGTTGAGGAGAGAGTCTGAGCTAGAGTTATTCTGGAAATACAATATTCGGGAATTGCATATTTACATAGTAGTTAAGACTGCATGATATCACCACAGGGAGGAGTATACTTAGGAGAGAAAAAGCTTAAGGTTTGCGGGAGCTGGAGAAAGTAGCCAAAGAGACTGAGATGGAGAAGTGAGTGTAGAAGGAGGAAAACCAGTGTGTCATCCTGGAGGAGTTTCCATGAGGGGCAGTCATCAGCCCTGACAAATGTTTTTGACAGCTTATATGAGATGCAGACTGAGTATTGACCTCTGCATTTAGCAATGGGAAGCTCTTTGGTAACATTTTCAAGAATAATTTTAACAGAGAGGATAAGAGTCTTATTGGCATGGGTTCATGAAAGAATAAGAGGGGAAGAATTAAGGAGGAAGCAAATGCGTGTTTTTATGCTGATGAAAGTGATCCAGCAGAAGGAGACAGAATGATGAAGCAGGGGAGAAAAGAATTGCTGAAGTCACATCCTTCAGTCAGAGAGAGGTGACAACATCTTGAGCACAACGTCAGGATTTAGCATTCACAAGGAGCATGTACAATTCTTCTCTCAAAATAGGTGACATGAAGGGTTAGACATACCTAGCTGAAATTCAATGAAAAGATGGGGAGATGGGAATATGTGGATACTCTTTTAACTGCTTCTGTTTTCTTAGTAAAATAGGAAGCATGGTAGCAGCTTTGTGCTCTCAAGGAGTTTAAAATATAGGAAGGAAGGGATGCCTGGATGGCTCAATTAGTTGAACATCCAACTCTTGGTTTTGGCTCAGGTCATCATCTCAGGGTTGCAGGATTGAGCCCTGCATTGGGCTCCATGTTCAGCGGGGAATCTGCTTGAGATTTTCTCTCCCTCTGCACCGCCCCCTCTCCTCCCCACTCCCCACCCCACTTGCTCACTTGCTCTCTCTCAAAAAAGAAAAAAAATAAATAAATAAAATACAATACAGGGAGAAAAAGAAATATATATATATAAAGAGACAAGAGCATACTAAATCAAGGCTGACTATGATCAGGGCTAAAACAGATGTATCTGTTGTGTTGAACAAACAGGACTCATGGGATGTTATCATAAAACTTTATTTTTGTCTTCCTTTATATTTATTCAAGGGGGCCTGTCTTTCAACTGGGTGACAATTAAGACAAGGTTTCCCACTCATTTTCATTAATAAGAATCCCTCAGTGAGTAATTATTATGCCCATTATTATTAATTAATAATCAAAACTTTAAATTTTGTTTAGAGATAAAATGATTCCACTTTACCAGTTCAGGCCTATTATAGGTTGGCTTCTTTTGGTGAGAAAGATGCCACATTGGGCTTCTTTTCTATTTTTAATCCTTCCCCCATGACCCCCCATCCCCACAGTGCCATTTCTAACCCTTTCAGTGTTTGACACTGGGTAGGGATAAGATGGAAGACAGAAGAAAGAGCAGGGAAGTTCTTATTTAGTAAACATTATCATAAGCTGGCATTTGTAGTGTGGGCCTGTGAGGTATTTGCAGCTTACTTTACTTCTCTTAGGGAACTTGTAGCTCTCTGATGTGTGTGATGCATTCTCTCTGGCTAACTACTGGAATCTCATAAGAAAACTGGAAATCAATTGTCTTGTGTCTTCAGATAAAGCTGAGACTAAACTAGTTCCAATCAAATGTTATTGTGTTTAGAGGAGAAAGTGAGGAAAGGTGATTTTTCCTTAGGAACATGAGGGCAAAAGGAAGACTCTTTGAGATGGGTGATAGGATTTAACTGTACTGATATGCATAGCAGTTGGCACTCACGTGTCTTACAGCTCTGAATAAACAGCAGCTAATGGTTTCCCGTGGGTTACCATGTACTCCACCATCTAACTGCACCCCCATGGGTATCTGTGACTGAACCAGAGATCAAGTCTTGAAATAAAGGCGGCTACTGATGAGGCTGACATCTGTGAGTTCTCTGTCCAATACAGGCTCTTTTTTATGGGATTCCATCACCAATCAAACTACATTCAAAGCATTAAAATAAGGACCTTCAGAATGAGTCAAAAGACAGTATGGAGAGAAGAAGAAATGAGACCAAAAGGTATTGATTGAGGAGAAGCCGTGGGACAAAATAAGCCATGAGCAACCAGGTATCATAAAACAGAGCAGAGAGATGTTGAAATCTGCTCCCTTAAAGGAAGTAACAACAGAAGATGCAGAGTTGCTGGATCATCAAAATCAGGAAACATGAGACTCTACAGCTATATTTCCAAAGTGACCATGGGTTTATAGCTGCACAGACACCTCATAGCTGGCTAATAGAGGCTCAAGTTAAACACACTGCAGCTCAAGTAAACCACACAGCCAAAGCTGTGTACACGGTCTCTCATTCTCCATCTCACACTGGGCTCCTCCATCATTCTGCCCATCCCAGGTAAAGGCACCACCAACCACCAGTTCCTTAAATCTAAACTTATGGACTTACTCTTTGTTCCTTTTCTCCTAGCCCATCCAACCCACCAGAGCTCACCCTGCACAAGTCTCAAATCAAGCCCTTCTCTTCTTTTCCACTACTACCACTCTTTTAAACCACAATAATTTTCCACCTATAACATTACAATAGAACTTCTCTCTAAACCACATTATATATTTTTCATGAGACCTAGCTCTGTGACACTTAAGAATATTTGTTGACTTTTTCACTTTCCATTTACATTTATTTTTTTATTTTATTTTATTTTTTTTTAAGATTTTATTTATTTATTTGACAGAGAGAAAGGCAGGGAGAGAGGGAGCACAAGCAAGGGGAGCAGCAGAGGGAGAAGCAGGCCTCCCGCGGAGCAGGGAGCCCGATGCGGGGCTCGATCCCAGGACCCTGGGACCATGACCTGAGCCGAAAGCAGACGCTTAATGACTGAGCCACCCCGGCGCCACCTCCATTTACATTTATAATAAATTTCCGGTGATTGAGGAAAGCTTGAGTATGCTCCTCTTTCCTGCATCTTTAACTTTCCCCAACACTCTACTTTCTCGACCAAGGAGCCTTTGCATGAACGGATTCCTCCACCCAGCTCATTGCCCTTCAGCCCCTTTGATGTGATTGACATCTATGAACATGCACTTTATCAGCCTAGATGTTATATTTTCCATAAATCATTACTGAACCCTCAGACCTGGGTTGGGTCCTGTAGTTATGAACCCCCAGAGAGCCATTGTGTGCTCCCACATTGTAGCGCTTGCCTCTCCATCACATGATTCCCTGTCTTGTTCTGTTTTGTCTTCTGCCAGGCAGACTAGAACGTAAGCTGTTTCATATACTTTGCACTGCAATTTCAGTTTGTGACACCACATACCACTGGAAACAGAACAGAACAGAACCTCTCAGCATCTCCATTACTTTGCTGTTAGGTGGCTAGAGGTGTTAAAGGTGTTAACAGTAGTAGGCTCTTTTCTGAAGCCTTAGGAAGAACAACTGGAACCCCATGTGCAAAAGCACAAGGGCCCTCTGGGAGGGCTGAGGCAATATCAAAGTCATCACAAGTCCATCCGCATGTTCTACCACAAACTAGGGGGTCCATTTACAATTATTCAAAGAATGAATAGAATGAAATCTATTTATGTCAGATAGATAGCATTGGGGTATATTGTGGAAGGTAGAGCAGGAAACCAATCTCTAAGAAAGCAACAGTGTGAGGAAAGATAGGAAGATTTAAAATTACTGAAGGAATGTGTTATAGCATTATGTGTTAGTCTAAGTCTTCCATCCACCCCACAGATAATACAAACAAAACAAAAATTCAAAATGATGGCATGCCTGGGTGGCTCAGTCGGGTAAGCAGCTGACTTCAGCTCAGGTCATGATCTCTGGGTCCTGGGATTGAGCCCTGGGTCAGGCTCCCGGCTTCAGCGGGGAGGCTGCTTCCCCTCAACCTCTCCCTCTGCCCCTCCCCCTGCTCCTCCTCTCTCTCAAATGAATAAATAAAATCTTTAAAAAAATTCAAATTATGACTCTTATCTAACAGACAAAATGGATTATTGGTCATTGATCACCAATAAAACTATTGATAATCTAAACCAAGTTAATGCTAATACTACAATTTTTAGTTATTTGCACCTCAAATTAGTAGGACTTATGCTTTATATTACTGATTATTCCATAGTATATAAACTGGTTCAGAATTTCTAGTTTCCATGGTTTATATCTCATTGCCTCATTCTCCTGGTCCTTGAAGGCTTTGAGGAGCTTCTGTGGTCAAACACATGAAGCACTCTTTCCTTCCTCTGACTCTGACCTTTATTTTAGATCTGATAACTAAATTACTTTTGCATTTTCTTCTAGAGCCAGAGGAGACCCTGCCCACCTCTGGCTTCTTTTGCTTCTATTTTCTTCTTTCCTTGTGGAGGATGTGAAGGCTGCTCAGCCCAAAGCCCCGGTTCTGCTGGACATACTTCCCTGATGTCAAACTGCTCTCTCTCCGCTGGGCTTTGGATTACAGCCTACACCTGGATGGATTTCCAGTTCTTATGATAATAACAACTAGTTGGGAAATTCTGTTTCATCTTGCTAAGTTACCCTGAAGCTGGGTATCATTTAAGAATGGGCTTGGCTGCAAGTCACTGAAAAATCTCCTAACAGCAGATTAAATAGAAATCATTTTATTTTTTTCCCCCAAATAACAAGAATCCTGGAGATGGGCAGGGCCTAATTCTGCTTCAGGACTCAATGTGTCAGAGCCAGCATTTCTGGGCCTTTCCATCAGAGTTGCAAAATGGCCGCCTCAGCTCTGAAATTGTCAAAGGCAGAAAGACAGACTTTGGTGTTTGCAAATAATTATTGCTTTACTTGGTTGCCCCCTGTTGTCTGTATTACTTTATAGTTTGAAAAGCTAATTATAAAATGTTTAAATACAAGTGGATGGGTGTACATTAAATCAAAGTTTTATTAGATAGCTGCTTGCATATAAATGTATTATTTCTTTAATATAAAGCTATAAAATGTGCTCTCATTTACAGGTTAGATAGCTGTTGTTTTAATGTAGTCTCTGTATCTGGATTTTTGAAACCAGCAGAAAACTGATCTTAAAAATTCCTTGCAAGGGGTAAGAGTATAATTAGCCTAAGAACAGTTTGTTCTAATGACAAACTGACACCGGATAAGACATAAAACTTGAGAGACATCTTAAATTTATGTTCCTTTTGGTTAAAAACACACAAACAAAAACCTGTTCTGACACATACTCAATATTGGCACACTCACCATCCTTTCCATTAATTTATTTACTGGATTTATGAAGAACTTTCTCCTCTACAAACTCAATAAGTCACATTCAGCTTTGTGGCTGTCATAGTTTATGTTTGTCCATCTAAAGACATCAAACTTGGTCAGGTTTGATTGGGTAAGAACGTAAATCCCTGTTTTCCCTTCTCATGCAAATGTCAGTAACTGAAAGGTAATGAAGAGTTAATGTACTTCCAAGGGACTCTGAACTCATATTCCAACATCTCTACATTCTAACTGATTAATTGTTCCAAACGGCAAGGTCTCCATGTGGATTTGGATTGTGAACTGTATTTAGGCCTCCGATTTGCATTTTCTTCTTTTTGTTTTCTATTAAATTTGCTTACAATAACAAATGTCATTGCTCCACATACATGCTAACAAAAATCTGCAAGGCAAATGCCAGTTTACTAATTGGTGGTTTACTTCCTCTCTGTAGTTAAAAATACATATATATATACTTATATTCTCTGAAGAGAAGGGATAATATTTGATTTGGTGGCCTAAACTGATGAACTTGAGGCAGCCCAACCCCAGCTCTTTATGGCTTAAGTGAACGGTGAAGGGACTCCGGAAGTTTCCAGTAAATAATAGAAGGATTTGATGTACAAGAGAGTCCATGAAAAGGCAGAGACCTGAGTGGGAATGAGGACAAGGTGATGTATGGGACTTTTATGATCAGAAGGAAGTAGCTAGATCCATGGGCTCTAACAATAGGTGCCACCAGGTCACTCTCAAGAAAGAAAGGACCCAAACCTTCAGAAGTCACAGTTTTAGATCATATATGCTATTCTGCAGCATAGACCAGATAGGCTTGAAAACTGTGGGTCTCCGGTCCTGTAAGGGTGGCTTCTCTGTAAACACATCGTAAACTCTGAAATGGTGATGGTATTGAGAACGTCACAATTGGTATGTGTCCCTAAGAAACAAAATCCTTAGGTTCTGTTTTTTAAATGAGGTTCTAAACTCTTAGTCATTTGGGGACACTCAATTTCTGGGAGCAAATGACATGGTACTGAGTGAGAGATAGTTCTGCTCTCTCATGTAAAAGTCAAGTCACCTGAATTTAGAAAGATCAGTGCAATTACAGAAACATAATAACATATAAAGTCATTGTGCTAGCCCCTGCCTATCCTTCTCACATGCATCTTCTCAAACGTGCCTACTACAAATAAGGGCATGGAGATGAAAATCTATATAGCTTATTATAGAGCACTGATTTTTATAGATGAAAGTTTATAATGCTTATAATAGGGTAATGATTTGTGTTACATACTTTTAAAGTGTGAATTCCAGGGTCCTTTATCTTAGTCTAGAGAAATGTTTTGGGGACAAACATTTAAATACAGAACAATGAAACATAAATTAAATGACCATGGTTGGTGACAGTTTGCTAATTTGCTTTTCTCTTTGTCTTAGTATTTTTACTACTTGTCATTAATGCTCAGAGGGTAAAAAAGGGAAAGCACTATGTTTGCTCTTAGGGGATTTAAGTAGTAGGATTTGAGAGTTGCTAATCAGGGTGATCATATAATTTTTTACACAAATCAATTCACTTTGAGAACAAAAGGGAGTGTTATTAAAAATCACACCATACAAGAAGCTTAATATGAGTTTCTCTTTGGTAAAATGGGGTGTATTTTTACTCTTTGGTCTTCTGGTTACTTTTATGGAAATAATCAGAACACAAATATGAGTTTCTTATAGAGGGGTGACTCATGGTCTTCAAAATTTTACTCAGGGCACTGCATTCTCAGACTGTGTCCAACGTAATGTCTAGATTTAATATGCCAATTGAAATTTTTGTGAGGAAGAATTTGAAATTACTACAAGCAGCTTTATAAATAGTTATGATTTTAATTACCCACAGTTCACAAGTCCTCCTTCACTAAGTAAAATTATGTTGACAGAGAGGGATGAGGAGAGGGAGGAAAGAAGGAAGAAAAATGGAAAGTAGTGAAGAATAAGGCATGCAATAAAAGAATCCAAGTACTTTTAAATAATTCAGACAAAAAGCATACAAAATTTAGCTAAACACAAAGACCATGTTTTCTCACGGTGAGACAAAATCACTATGATAACTCAGCAGGAATATTCCTTGTCTCTTAGTGAAGCATAAAATGGTGTCTTGCTTTCCAGATGGAGGGAGCCTCCAAATGTTTAGTTCTGAACCACTAGAGGGCAGTGGAGTACTGGGTAGAAAACAGTCCTAAACAAAGAACATTCTCTCACCCACTCCCCCCACCCAAATAAGTCACACACCATTAAAATAAGGAAGGAAAGATAGAAAGCATAGGGAGAATCTGATAGAAGAAAATATGTTATAATGCAAAGACATTTCATTTTAGTGTTGAAGGGAGGGAAAAAAGGAAAGATTATTTCAACATATCCTGAAAAGAATTGAAACAAATATTCTCACATTTTTAGAGAATGAATTATAGGGACTGGAAGAATTTATTTAAGTTGAGAATGATAAGGGTCTTTTTTTCATTTTTTGAGCAAAGCCCAATTATACAAAATGTATTTTTGAAAGTCTAAGAAAAATGTTGGAAAAATATAATGAAATGGGTTGCAATCGCAGATGTGTAACCACATAGCTCCTGTATTTTGAACTCTTTTCCTCTGGTGCTTTTTGTTAATAATAAAAGTCTAGATATGGGTCTTACATAGTTGAAACATTTTTTAAATATATTTTTTGCCTTCCCCCCTGATGAATAGTTCAAAAACCTAATTTTACTCTAGATTGAGCAGGTCACCAATAGCAACTGAGTTTCTACTGTTTTAAGTGATTTAAATTCATTGCATAAAATAAAATGGGATTATATATCTTAACAAAAATGGTTAATTTCCCTTTTTTTTGTTTTCAAGGTACAAGTCATTTTTGTAACTGATATGTTCTACTGTATCATCCTTAAGATTCAGAAATTTCTCAGTTTCTAAATGTATTTTTAGTATCAAGACATCTGTTTTTTAGTACGACATATGTTTGAGAGAATTATAAAGATGGCATTTTGTTAAGGTTTAGAAAGGAATCTGGTGAAAAGACTTGCACTGTTAGGGAGAAATTGCAGTTCCCATCTTTAGGATTTAAATTGTTTATATGTTTGCACTTTTTATTCAACCGTTACTTAAAAATTAAGATGCTGCTGGGCACTCTTAAAAAAAAAAGTGTTAATAGATTTTTCAGTCTGTTTCAAATTCAGGAAGAAATAAGAATAGAAGGGAATTTAACTGTATGTATTCCCTGTTTTAAGCAGTAGCTATATTCTTCAAAAGATGTCTGTCAATTGATTTTTTTAAATGGAATCATATTTTTCATTGACTCATAAAAATTTCAGAGATCCTTATCTCTATTATTTGTCAGTGATTTGTTTTAAACTTCTAAAGCGGCAACTTTTCCTGAAAAAAAAAAGAAGGAAGAATTTCAAGTCTATTGGACAAAACAGGAGTGTTTGACATACAGTTATTTGCTGAGATTGTCTTTCCAAAGATTTTGGAATATGTAAACACTTTTTTTAAATTTTTTTTTGAAAGATTTTATTTATTTACTTGACAGAGGGAGACACAGCAAAAGAAGGAACACAAGCAGGGGGAGTGGGAGAGGAGAAGCAGGGTTCCCGCGGAGCAGGGAGCCTGATGCGGGGCTCGATCCCAGGACCCTGGGATCATGACCTGAGCTGAAGGCAGACGCTTAACGACTGAGCCACCCAGGTGCCCCTGGCATATGTAAACACTTGATATGACAAATTAATTGGAATAGACAAAAGAAATTTAATACTTCAGTCACATATATATTTAGATAAAATTCCCTCAAATTTATAGCTTCTATAATTTTCAAATGTCACTCTAATATTTTTTTTGAAAAATGAAACTAAAATTTTATGAATTTAAAATTCTAGCATCGTAGCTCATGTATACAATATTCAAAGCAAAGCTATCAAGTATTGAATAAAGTCATTGTAGTATTAAAGCTGACCCGATTATGATTCAGAAGCCTTCTCGCTCCCTTTACATGGGTGGCCTCAAAGATGGAATGGGTGTGTGTGTGTGTGTGTGTATGTGTGTGTTGGAGGTGTGGTTCTCTACAAAATTAAAGAAAAGTAAGTAATACTGTATTTATTCATGTGATAAGTCATCAGTTAGGTATTTTACTACCATGTTAATATTATTTCTACAAGAGAAAATCATATCAACAATGAGTTACAGTATTGTATTTATACAATTCAAGGAGTTTTAATTATGCTTCTTCTTTGTGCAGAGGGGGTACGTGTTCATTGGGAACATGCAATATATACAAGCTAAGAGAAAGGGCAAGTCAGTAGAAATAATCATTACCTCTTTTTTTTTTTTTTTAAAGATTTTATTTATTTATTTATTTGAGAGAGAGAGAATGAGAGACAGAGAGCACGAGAGGGAAGAGGGAGAAGCAGACCCCCCGCCGAGCAGGGAGCCCGATGCGGGACTCGATCCCGGGACTCCAGGATCATGACCTGAGCCGAAGGCAGTCGCTTAACCAACTGAGCCACCCAGGCGCCCCACTCATTACCTCTTTTGAAGTAGGATTTGTTCTTTTTAAGTGTGGACTCCTTTAACAGCTTTATAAGGTACTGTCATTACCCTTATTGTACAAATAAGAAAACCGAGGGACAGAGAGATCAATTAAATTATCCAAGGTAACACAGCTGATTGAGCTAGAGGTCAGAACGAGACCCTGTGGCCCCAGAGCTTCCGCTCCTCATCACAATACCACACTGACTCTTCTTACCTTATTCAAGACCGGAAGGGGTGATATTGACACGCAAGTCCATGGTCTCACCTCAGAGTGGTAGTGCTAATATTCATTATCAGAATGGTTAACGATTGCTTTGGTATTTGGGTGAATGATTCACATTGTCTTCCTTTCATGCTAACCTCCTGCCTATATTTTAATTGGTATTAAATTAAATTAATAGTTTAGTGTTTGTGTTTCTTTTTCATTGACTCTAATTGAAAAATTCTGAGGGTTCTC
This sequence comes from Leptonychotes weddellii, assembly GCF_054177405.1. Lineage (NCBI taxonomy): Eukaryota > Metazoa > Chordata > Mammalia > Carnivora > Phocidae > Leptonychotes > Leptonychotes weddellii. Next base: position 58,946,986 of record NC_138370.1, read on the forward strand.
ACATCTATCCATTTTGAGAAGAACCCGATACTGCCTGGCATTTTAACTAGATCGATTACAAACACACTTTTCATTATAGTTATAAAAACGAAGGGAAGCTTTTTAGCGTTTATTGACTAAAAAATCTTGAAGAAAAATGTCTTTATTTCTGTGCAACCATTAATCAAAAAGAAAGGTAAAGCCAGACCTCTTTGGATTATTTAAGTCACTGACTTTCTTATGATAACATGATAGTGGACTTTTTCATTGCTTAATTGAATTTTGTGGATCTCAGAGGTCAACATGATGAAATCACTCATTCAAAAACTTCTTTGAACAATACAAAGTATGGTTTGGTATCATTGTTTGGTATAGTTATTTAGTATAGTTACATGAAAGAAAAGTTTGGTATAGTTACTTGTTAGCCTACATTGTTTTTATGTAAGTCAAACTTGTGCAGTAATTGTCAACTTACTTTAGTTTTATGTTGATTAATTGGATGAAAAATAGGAATAATGGAAGCAGTTGTGGGTCAATAAATAAAGCTGTGGGTAAGATTTATTTTTTCTCATTCTGTGCCATGAATATTTTACATAAAATTAACTATTTGGAAGGCATTTTTGTTTCTTACCAATTATTTTTATTTCTCAAAAATCTAGGTCTTTTTTTTTCTTTTTCCTGATAGGAAGTCTAGAGACATATGTGCGTTGCAACCATAGACACGATATAGCACGGCAAGCTGCTTCCCACCCCTGCTCTCTGTCCTGACCTTCTGGATCTTACTTAGCACGTGTTGAGCTTTTTTTTTTTTCCTTTTTTTCCCGACAGGTGTATTTTCCAGGCTTTGGACATATAGTCAGTGTACAAACAATGATAAGTATAATACTTATCCCACTCCCTGATTTTTTTAATGCTCTAACTTAAAGCTCTAATTTAAGCTCTCTCCTTGGGGCTTAAAGATTAGGGAAGATAAAAGCCTTGAGGTGATACAAAAACATAATTTGTATATTTTCTTTATCCCTTAGAGCCTCTTGATTTCTTTTTTTTTTTTTTAAAGATTTTATTTATTTGAGAGAGAGAGAGAGAGTGAGAGAGAGAGCCCAAGAGGGGCTAGGGTTAGAGGGAGAAGCAGACTCCCTGCCGAGCAGGGAGCCCGATGTGGGACTTGAACCTGGGACTCCGGGATCATGACCTGAGCCGAAGGCAGTCGCTTAACCAATTGAGCCACCCAGGCGCCCGAGCCTCTTGATTTCTTATGCCATGATGGAGTCACAGTTATAAAATCTGATTACTTCTTAAATAATTTGATCATGAAGTCACAGTTATGAAATCTAATTATTTCCTAAGATATTTTAATATTTGCAATGGAAAGAGTAGGAACAAGTGAGTCTCAAAATGTCTATTTGAAAAAATAAAATCTTAACTCCCATGTTGTGACTCGCCTTCCACTACTAAGAAAGGAGACTCTGGGTGTGATCTTCAGAAGGTCTTTTATTGTCACCCATGCTCTTGCATTGAATCTGAGCACCAGGCAGTGTGTGTCACTGAGGCCTTAGTGCTGGTGTGTGGTGTTCGCTGTTTGCAAGCTCTGCGGTGACATCTCTCAAACCACGTACACCACCACTGTGTCCTGCTTAACTGACTTCTTTTCCAGGTGCTTGGAAATAGCTTGATTCAATGGAATCCCCTCCAATGGAGTCAGCTGCCATGGGACCGTCTTCATGGCACCAACATCTACCTAAGTAATAGTCTTCTCCCACTTCCCCATAATTTAATTATCAGTATTTAAAAGGGATAGGAAAGAAACTTACAGGTGCTGTGATAGAGAAGAACTGGAGGACTGGGGCTGGATAAGTAACCCGGGAAGGCCTCTATGAGGGTTTAGTAAGTATACCCAACCTCAAGATCTGTCTAATGTATGTATTTCTATTTTATTATTATTTGGTTGCATAAGAGTATTCAGTAAATTAAACACTTTTAGGAAAGTACCAGGATATAAATAAAAATAGCAAAAACTGCCAGCTATCAAACTAGTAATATAGATATAAATGAGTATGAGGTTTGAGACTATATAAAGAAACATAATTTGTAAACTTCACTGTAGATAATCCCAATTATATGATCAGCAGGTGCCTGCTATTAAAATCCAACAAATCCTATATCTAAAGTATTTACTCATAGTAAATCTTCTAGGGTTTCACTGATCTATATAAAGAGAAAGGAATTGAAGTAAACTATGAAATGGAGCAAAGGAGATTTGTGCAAGTTCATTCCAAATACCAATAAATATACCTGGAACAATGCTAAGATTTCAGATGAAAAACATATATTGAATGTACTTTAGGATCATTAGGCAGAAAAAAAAAAAACAACATTGGATCACTTTTGCTACACTAGAGTGACTTACTAGCCTTCTTTATGCTCAATTAGAAGTTTCTAGAGCACAGAAGTTATCGGATCTCCCACAGAGGCTGAAAAGGAGAGCAAAGAACACACAGTCAAACATCTGCCATGTTTGGCTAAGTCATTAATTTTAACTGCGTTGCAATCTGAGGTCTGTTATAAAAAGACTGAAGAAGTCAGAGAGAAGCAGTAAAAAAGTATGAACTAGTTAGAAAGTAGGATTTCTGTGATACACAGTGGGCTAACTGGGATGAATAGAGTTTAATAAATCTTGGCTGCTTCTGGGAATAAAGGACAGAAACATTTTTTGGCAGTGTTATATATGATGAATGATACTGGATAATAAAATAACTAACCTCCTAGGGATTTAACAAGATGCATACCTCAATTATGTTGCAATGTAAAAAAGAAATAATTTCCAATGATGGAATTAGGACTCAAAGACTTTATTAATCATCAAGAAAATATAATTATTTATATAGGATAGTATCTTCATTCAAAAGAAAAAAAACTTTTTGATTTGCTTTATGGAAATTCTATAAAAATAGAGAGAAAAAAAGCATACCATCAATCCATTTCATATTCATTTACATTTGTCCTTCAGTTCTCTGACCACTAGATAATGGCTTTTATCTCCTTTTTACCTGTGTGTTCAAAGGTCCTGCTGATATATGGAAAATAACCTATTTACAAACATGATTTTTAAAATGGCAATCCAACTCAACACCCAAAGAACAAATGATCCAATCAAGAAATGGGCAGAAGACATGAGCAGAAATTTTTCCAAAGAAGACAACCAAATGGCCAACAGACACATGAAAAAGTGCTCACCATCGCTTGGTATCAGGGAAATCCAAATCAAAACCTCAATGAGATACCACCTCACACCAGTCAGAATGGCTAAAATTAACAAGTCAGGAAACGACAGATGTTGGCAGGGATGCAGAGGAAGAGGAACCCTCCTACACTGTTGGTGGGAATGCGAGCTGGTGCAGCCACTCTGGGAAACAGTATAGAGGTTCCTCAGAAAGTTGAAAATAGAGCTACCCTATGACCCAGCAATTGCACTACTGGGTATTTACCCCAAAGATACAAATGTAGGGATCAGAAGGGGTACATGCATGCTGATGTTTATAGCAGCAATGTCTACAATAGCCAAACTGTGGAAAGAGCCAAGATGTCCATCGACAGATGAATGGATGAAGAAGATGTGGTATATATATACAATGGAATATTATGCAGCCATCAAAAGGAATGAAATCTTGTCATTTGCAACGACATAGATAGAACTGGAGGGTGTTATGCTGAGCGAAATAAGTCAATCAGAGAAAGACATGTATCATATGACCTCACTGATATGAGG
>NC_138370.1:58950830-58956991 GCF_054177405.1 Leptonychotes weddellii
TAAGGGTTCTAGAGGGGAGGGGAGGCGAGTGGGGGATGGGTTAGCCTGGTGATGGGTATTAAAGAGGGCACGTACTGAGTGGAGCACTGGGTGTTATATGCAAACAATGAATCATGGAACACTACATCAAAAACTAATGATGAATGTATGGTGATTAACATAACATAATAAAATAAAAAAAAGGAAAAACAAACAAAAAAGACTAATGTAATGTATGGTGATTAACATAACATAGTAAAATAAAAAAATAATAAAATGGCAATCCACTAAACTACAGTCTTACAAATGATTAAAAAAATGAAAGAATAATCTTACTATTAATTTCATAAAAATGGATAAAATGATAGCTTAAAATACCCATCTGATTGAAAGGAAAAAAAAAAAATTGTCCAGTAGAGAGGTCTTACATGAAGAACTGACTGAGGAAAGAACTGCTGCAGACTTTACTTTTATGGTTGTTGATAGGATTCAGTTTCTGGAGGGTAGTGAAGCTGAGGGCTTGAATTCCTGCTGCCTGTTAGCTGGAGACTACCTTCAGTTCCTTGGCTAAGTGGGCCTTTCCAACACAGCAACTCATAAGTAATCAATAAGAGAGAGAAAGCCTGCTAGCCAGGCACAAGTCACTATCTTATGTAACTTAATCACAGACATGATATCCTTCCATCTTTGCCATATTCAGTTGGTAACAGGTCCCACTGACACTCGAACAGAGGATATCGCACAAGGACATAAATAACCAGGAGGTAAAGGACATCATTGGAGTCCATCTTGGAAGCTATATTCACCAAGTGCCTTTCCTACGTTCATCATTCTCTGCTTCCTGATTTCTTTACATGCTGGATCCTTATGAGAAAAGACCAAAAAACCCCCAAAAAACTGGCCACATAATTTCTATTAAGAAATGAATAATTCTAGGGTGCCTGGGTGGCTCAGTCGGTTAAGCGTCTGCCTTCAGCTCAGGTCATGATCCCAGGGTCCTGGGATCGAGTCCCACATCGGGCTCCCGGCTCAGCGGGGAGCCTGCTTCTCCCTCTGACCCTCTCCCCTCTCATGCTGTTTCTCTCTCGCTCGCTCTCTAAAAAATAAATAAATAAAATCTTAAAAAAAAAGAGAAATGAATAATTCTATTTTGTCTCTTTTTAAAAATGTTTAATGCTTCATTCTACAGAAAAATATGTGGCGCTGATGGTACATTCAGTGAACAACACTACAGAAAATATGAAGTGGAGTAGATTGTCAAGGTGACATAAGAGAAAAACGAAATGCATTTTTATTCAATACATAAGGTTTCATACAGGTGTTATTGTTGCCCTGAGAATTTGGCTTTGATTATCTAGGAAGCTTGAAAGCAGTAAGAAAAAAATGACTGTTTACATAGTTCTCCATGTCCTTGAAGAAATCGTGTATCATTTTTCAGGGGAAACAAAGTCTTTCCTAGTATTTATTCTAAAATAATGTGTTTTTGTTTGGTTAGGTTTTTAATGGAATTATGTGAAGTAAACCTAGAGAAGTCCTCTAAATTTTTGCAAGAAATGAAGACACCAATTCTGATAGGCTATATTTGTTTTTGTTTTTGTTTTTTTTTTCCTGATGAAATCCAGAGCCTACTTTAAACACACACCTTACTGGGGAGTAATTCCAGAGAGGCCAATATAATAGGGTCCAGTTTCTCATGGCTCAATTTGAGCCCTGAAAATAATTGTGTCTATGTAGATTCTAATTCTTCTAAAAAGCTCCAACACATATTATTTTTGTTAGCTGGGTTTGGAGAATATTTCAGCGGTGGACAGTTGGATGTTTCGCTCTTTTAACTTAGGCTTGGTGTGCAGGTCTCTAGTGTGACAGTTAAGGGTGAATTCATTTGTTTTAAGGATCACATGAAGGTGGCAAAGTTGACCTTCTTTGAGAACACAGAAGAAATAAAAGTATACCTTTATTTGTTTTCCCTAATAGGAGATTCCTGGAAAAAGCAATGGATACACTAAATCAATTAATCCATAGTGGTAATGCTTTAGGTATGATAACACATGACGGGGATCTGTTATTTTGTGAAGAGATGAGTAATCAGGTGCTTTTCAAGCCATAAAGCCTTTTTATGAAGGATTGTCTGCTCACAAAATTTTTTTGCTCGAGGACAATTGACAGAATCAGCTACTTTCTAATCTATTATATTTGTGGCTATAGGGGAAAGGGAGGGAACAGAAAAAGAAATAAAGCAATATTTGCTTCTTAGACACTAAAAATATTGTTAGTAATGGTACAGGTGAAAGATTATTATATAGCAGTTAATATTTGAGCCTGCATTTCAACACTGAAATGCATTTCAATATAAAGAGAAGTACTTTGTCTTTGATTTAGATTCTTTTGGTTAATATATACTTAAGGCAGAAAGATCGAAACTATGTAGTCTTCTAAAAGAGTTGTAGATAGAATGACATTATGTGTCTTTTTTGTTATTAATTAAGGGGAAAATAAAATTAGTAACTGGATTTTCAAGGAGGCTTAAATGTGCATGTAGTATTTTTATATTTATTTTAAATTTAAGTAGAAAATGGATGGACTATACTAGTTTATTTATTAATTGATTGGTGGAATTCATATATTTCTTTTTGTTTTTGAACATATCAGCATCATGGATTTTACCAACAAATGTTTGCTGAGTGTCTCCTATGTGAAGACAACTACAACAGGTCCCTGAATCAATTATTAGTTCAACAAACAGAATTCTAGTTAGACAATCAGGCTATTAATATACTTTATATATTTCTTATATATTTAATATATAAGCGTAATATATATTAGTAAGTAATAAATGTCAAATGAGTTATGATATAAATGCTGTCAAATGTGATTGATGAGAATGGATGGGGGTAAAGTCACTGTGGACCTAAGGGGCCAGGGTCTCATTGGTTCTCTGAAAAGTTATCTAGACACAATGCATACCATAAACAGGCCATTAAAATCACATGGAAAATAGGAAGAGAGGAAGAAAAGAGAGTCCATAAATCCTGTTTCCCTATACCTGTTATCTATAGCCAAAAATTATGGAATATCATTGGAGTGAGAGCTTTAGTTACCTGAATGGCATAATATGATGTGCTTTAAAAGTGGTCTTCGCATCACTAAGAGCCACTTCTAATACTAAAACTGTCTTTTGGTAAAGAGAAACATACTCCTGCTGTAGAAACAAGAGATGTTCTCTTTGGCTTTGAATCAAGACTGCACTAATTGGAACCCATAGTGCATCAGGCTTGAAGAAGGGGACCATCATTTATAGCTTAGTTATATTTTTGCTACAGTGTTTGGATTTTGGAATAAAGATATATGTTTAAAGAAGCCTGCAGAGCAACAGCTTTTACTGACAGAATGTGAATTGATTTCATGCCTACTTTTCAGTCAAATGATACAGGGGTCAATATTTCTCGATTTTGAGAAGTTTTTGTATGGCCTGGGAACCCAAATACAAAACAGAGGGAGACATAAACACACTTACAGGGATAGTCAAGTGGGAGTATTTCTAGCAGGTTATAATGAATATCACAAGGGCATGGTTGATTTTTCAAAGGCAAGGAACAGGAACATAATTTTCCTGTTTCCATAATTTTCAGGAAAGCATCCAAATTGGGCTCTTTGCTATGAAATCATTTAAAAATATATCAACTGCTGGGGCACCTGGTGGCTCAAGTCGTGATTCCAGGGTCCTGGGATCGAGCCCAGCATCGGGATTCCTGCTCCGCGGGAAGCCTGCCTCTCCCTCTCCCACTCCCCCTGATTGTGTTCCCTCTTTAACTGTGTCTCTCTCTGTGCCAAATAAATAAATAAAATCTTAAATATATATATATATATATATATATCTCAACTTCTTACTGGGTTCATCGTGTTGGCAAAAAGGTTTCTATTCTCATATTCTTAACTTAATAACATGAATTTAATATTTGCATAGTACTTTACCATAAGTAACTTTAACATTTTATCTTACTTGATTGTCACAAGAATCCTCTAAAGTAGGTGTGCTTTCTTTGATCATCTTTAATAAATAAGTAATGAAAGCAAAAGTTGAATGAGTTAATTGCAAATGCTTTTCTTCTTTTAGAAAATTTATAGGTTTTGCTTTATCTCCTTTATTTCTAGAAGGAAATCTGCTTACTTTTGTTATTTCAGGGTGGTTGTGCTGGTTAGAAATTATTGTTTGCTTGGTTGTTCCCCAAGGTACACTTCTCTTTTCCACTCAACTTTTGGCTCATCAGGGCATGCCAGGCTCTTTCTACTTGACTGAAAGGTGTTGATGAGCAAGGCTTCATCACCTCATTTAGTTTCCCAGTGAAAAGTTTGCTTGGAGGTAAGCAGCCACTGTCAGCCCCCTGTCAGAATAAGAGAGAATAAAACGTTCCAGCTGTTTACCCACTGCCATTCTGGACCCAACAGGCAGAATAAAAAAAAAAAAAAAAAAGTACTCATTTTAAATTGCCTCAGGAAAAAGCCCAGAGCATTATTACCTGGTATTATGTTTTCATGCAGTCACTACTATTAAAACCTCAGGTCCTTGCAAAACATGATTCAGGAGCTCATGTTAGTTTCTCATATAAATAGTTCCAAAGTATAAAATTTCAAGATTGTTTCATTATTTTTTAATAAATCGAACACTGCTGTTGATGTCAGAAAGAGATGAAAATGACTGATCTATGAGAAAATAGCAAAATCATTTAAAATGTAAAACCTGGGTCACCTGGGTGGCTCAGATGGTTAAGCGTCTGCCTTCGGCTCAGGTCATGATCCCAGGGTCCTGGGATCGAGTCCCACATCAGGCTCCCTGCTCTTTGGGAGCCTGCTTCTCTCTCTGCTTCTCTCTTTCTGACTCTCATGAATAAATAAATAAAATCTTTAAAAAAAATAAAAAAAAATAAAATAAAAAATAAAATAAAATGTAAAACCTGGTTAAAGCAACAATTAAAAGCAAAACATATTTTATTCAACTTAATAGGCGGCGTGAATCTCTTTACCTTGTAGATGAAGAGAGAAATGATGATTATTTGCAATTATTGTAAAAAGGTATGTGTGATGGAAGTGGGAAGAAAGTAAAGAAACAGAAGACTGAGGCCTGTCAGATTCATGCTGGAATATTTTGAATGCTCACTAAATAATTCAACAGATTCACAGAATTATGGGTAGCATGTGTGACTTTAAGGAGAATAAATATTTCATGTGGGGTGAAGTACAATATCCACAAGCAGTAAGTTGTACCATCTTTCTAACAAATCTCACCCTTCTTGATCCCAGTTGTTTATTAGTACAGGTGAAATTATATACTGTTTTTAGGAATTCTGAATGATTTTTCTATTGTGTCTTTTCTGTTTTAGGGGAGACTTTTCCCCCTCTGTCTCAATTTATGTTCCGTTTTTGAGTAAGCAAAACTCTTCCAAGTTGCCAATTAATTTGTGAGACTGTCATAGATAGAGTTTTCAGTCATTCAAGAAAATACTTAATTTGCTTATTCATGGTTAAAACCCATTTAGCTTTTATTTTTTTAATTTTTTTTTAAAGATTTTATTTATTTATTCATGGGAGACAGAGAGAGAGAGAGAGAAGCAGAGGGAGAAGCAGGCTTCCCGCAGAGCAGGGAGCCCGATGCGGGACTCGATCCCAGGACCCCGGGATCATGACCTGAGCTGAAGGCAGATGCTTAACTGACTAAGCCACCCAGGTGATCCTTTTTTAAAGATTTTATTTACTTATTTGAGAGAGAGAGAGAGAGAGGGAGAGAGAGAGAGAGCACATGAGCAGGGGGAGAAGCAGACTCCCCGCTGAGCAGGGAGCCCGATGCGGGACTCGATCCAAGGACTCCGGGATCATGACCTGAGCCGAAGGCAGACGCCCAACCATCTGAGCCACCCAGGCGCCCCCCCATTTAGCTTTTAAATCAGATCCTGTGTTGACTGCTCTTACTAGATCTATGACACTTCTTTTTCCTATCAGGCTTTCTTTGGATATATTTAGGAAGTGGAGTTTAATATTTTTAAATTCAAATGTCTTCATTCTTGAAAGCCAAATGTTCTGCTAAAATTTTCTTTTCTTTGGAAGTAAACAAGAGATATTGGAGAACAGCTAGATTAGAATGACTTTTCCCGTATTTACAAATGAATGTTTTGTCCTTTTTTTTTTTT
>NC_138370.1:58957491-58981437 GCF_054177405.1 Leptonychotes weddellii
ACAGATGAATGGATAAAGAAGATGTGGTATATATATATAATGGAATATTATGCAGCCATAAAAAATGGAATCTTGCCATTTGTAAAGACGTGGATGGAACTAGAGGGTATTATGCTAGGCGAAATAAGTCAATCAGAGAAAGACATGTATCATATGATCTCACTGATATGAGGAATTCTTAATCTTAGGAAACAAACTGAGGGTTGCTGGAGTGATGGGGGGGTGGCTGGGTGATGGATATTGGAGAAGGTATGTGCTATGGTGAGCACTGTGAATTGTGTAAGACTGTTGAATCACAGACCTGTACCTCTGAAACAAATAATACATTATATGTTAAAAGAAAAAAAGAAGAAGATAGCAGGAAGGGAAGAATGAAGGGGGGATATTGGAGGGGGAGATGAACCATGAGAAATGATGGACTCTGAAAAACAAACTGAGGGTTCTAGAGGGGAGGGGGTGGGGGGATGGGTTAGCCTGGTGATGGGTATTAAAGAGGGCGCGTATTGAATGCAGCAATGGGTGTTATATGCAAACAATGAATCATGGAACACTACTTCAAAAACTAATGATGAAATGTGTGGTGATTAACATAACATAATAAAATAAAATTAAAAAAATAAAATAAAAAATTAAGAGCTGAGAAAAAAAAAAAGGTTAAGTTGGAGAGGCCTCTGGGTGGCTCAATCAGTTAAACATCCGACACTTGATTTTGGCTCAGGTCATGATATCAGGATGGTGAGATTGAGCCCTGAGTTGAGCCCAGAGAAGGGCTCTGCACTCATCGGGGAGTCTGCTTGAGATTCTCACCCTCTCCCTCTGCCCCTCACCTCCGCTTGCATGTGTGCGTGCTCTCTCTCTCAAAAAAAAAAAAAAAAAAAAGATTTAGTTGGAGAATAGAGTTCCATTAGGATGGGTGTTTGTGTAATTAGAAAGGATGACCAGCTCAATATACATTATAGAAGATTAATTTTAATTTTCACCTATAAGCATATTCAAAAATAATATTTATTTGAGATAATAGACTATTTCCTGTTATTTAGAGTTCTTTTGAAATGTATGGATCAATTTTTATAATGAAATATTAATTAATGTGTAGAAAATTTTAACAATGTTACAGAGATACAGATGCAAATTCCACTTGCCTTGAGACATCTACTGCAGTGTCTTCATCCAAATCATGAATTTTGCCAGGAACAGTTCAAAAACATCAAACCAATGTTAATTTAGTATAGTGAGCTGAAAAGAGAGTTCATAAACATTTTCAAATTTGTGTGACTAGAGAACATTTTCTAGAATTAAGTGAATATCCTAGCCTTAAAGAGTTTGACTTGAAATATTTTAATACCAGTTATTTACTTATTTTGTTTTTAGCCTTACTCACCTCATAAAAAACAAAACAAAACAAAACCTGAGGATGTCATAATACATTAAATTATCTCATTTTCTTATATTTTGAATTCACCTCATAGCCTTTTATAGAAGGTGCATTAGACTATACATTTCTCTATTAAGAAAGGACATACTATTAATATGGCATATATGACTTTGGCTACATAATTTTATTAGTGTTAGTGCAAATCTATAGAAATATTTGGAGCACAATATTATATATTAGATGGACCATGTATCCTCGTGTTTGTTGTTTGAATTGTCATTTATATCAATTATATTTAAAGGAAATTAATTGACTAGTTTATTGCACAGCTTAATACGGAGACAGTTTTACTAGCAAAGCTAAGAATTTATGGCACCCACAGCAACCCCATTAGAGGGAGGGAAGGAAAGAGAAAGCTGGCAGGGAAACAAGCGGGCCCGGAATGTGTCAGTGCTAGCTGGGAAGGGAATATGTTTCACTAAAATTGCATTTTGGGGAGGCATTTACAGTAATTCAATCTGGCCCCAAACAGTTTATCTTCAGGAAAAGTGTAGAAGAACATGAGATGATGTGATAAAGAAAAAGTTGAGTCAGGATTTCTTTTTCCCCCAACATATTTAAAATCTGTGGAAATTCCCTTCAAATCCAATTGTGTGTCATCAAGACCAGAAATTAAAGAAGGTTTGATTTATTATCTAATCTCCAAATACACAGTACCTTCCAGAAAAGAAAGATCTATTAATCAGTTTCAGAAAGCCAACTCATCTTTTTTGATAATAGGACTTAGTGTGAAATTTTTGTGTTATCAGGTCCGTGGAATTACATGAATGGTGTAGAGATGCTGTGTAACTTTTTCCTGAATTGTCAAATATGAACGAAGTGAAACTCTTAAGATTATTTTCAAAATTCTTTACCCTCTGCAAGTGCCAATCAGTTGGTATTTCTGAGGATAGGACAATGAATCAACTTGATTTGAGGAACATGAATGAAAGCAAATTCAGATGGTATGCTTTAATCTTCTTGAAATAATTTATCATTCTTTTCTATTTTTAATGTAGGAAATGTATAGAGCATGAAAGAGAAATCAGATATATTTTTTTAAAATCTCATAGTCAAATCTATATGTATTTATAATAATATATAATACAATTTGCACATATAGCATTTTATCATTGATATGCTCTTTTCTTATTGATTGACTGCTAAGTGAGTCCCCTAACCTACTCCCAGCCAAACCTGCATGGAGAGAGGACACATTGTAGATATCCCTGTAACTAACTCATTTATGCTTGAAAGAACAAAACCAAAAAACCCTGACCACCTTAAATTAGTTCATTCCATCATCAGACTGCTTCATATTTTCTTGACTATTATATGGTGCACACATTTTTCTCTTCTAGTCTTGGTCAATGCCTGCCTGGATTTCCCAATCAAGCTAATCACCTCTATCATCAACTCACCAGGGCAAATCCTGTTGATGTTAAGATCTAAGAGTTGGGTCCTGGAAAAGGTAAGCCCCATTATAGGCTTTCTTGAAAACCTATTTTTTTAGTCCGTTCAATCTATTCTTATTTTATTTTCTCAGAACTAGAGTACAATTTGGGGGTATTTAAAATAGCAATTTGGATCAGATAACTTTAAAACCCAAGAGAGATACAAATAATATTTATCAACTATCATTTATTTAACTTGGATTGTTTTCCATGCAGTAAATAAATTAACTGCTTTTAGAAAATGTAGTATAAACAAAACCATTCTACACTCCGTTACATAGCTATCCTCAAGTCTGTAGATCTTGGGTTGATCTCACACTACAATGATGGTAACTGGCATGATTTTCTTCCCTTTCAAAGATTTCTTTAACTAAAGACATTGTACATGGCAATTACTTTCTTGACTGCTGCCTAGACTTGCTCAGGGAGACCCACACCTCCTGTGTTCTCCCACCATCTGGAAAGTCACTTTGACCCACTCCCTTTCTTCTTTCCCATTGTTTGCCTTGATTCATTTCACCTTAGTGTATAAACTTGTCTCTTGAATGCACAACTCTACAGCTATCTGTAATTATTCAGTCACATAGGGTTTTCTCAGCTAGGCTCTCTGTATATCGGAGCTAAGTCATTTTTCCCCCAAAATCAGAGACAATCAAATGATCTTTCTATCTTCATGTAGATATGACTTATGAATATAAAAAGTTAAAATTTTACTTCTAACATGTGTGTTTTGGTTGAACAGGTGTTTATTTAGTTTATTTAGTTTTCATTTCACATTAGAATCCCTTGTTAGAGTAAGTGAAAAAGAAACTTCCAAATTGTAAATTTAAAATGAATAGCAATGAGAAGAATGAAAATCTCATTACCTTAGAAATAGTGAATACAAAGTACAATAGCCAAACTAATTAAAACATGATCAAAATAAAGAAACATACAAAGGAACCCATTCAGTGGTTGCCTAGTAGGGTGTGGGGAAGATAATCAGACAGAAAGGGAAAAAGGTGGTAGAGGGATTTTTTTTACAATGTACCTGATTACGTTTTCTGGACTTGGAACCATATAAATGTACTAGCCATTCAAAAAATTTAAAAGAAATAAAGCAAAGCCAGACTATCTGAGGGGACATGACCTTTTCTTTCCTCAACTGCTGTTCTTTCTATTGGCATATTCATTATTGTGACGACACTGGGTTCTTAGTCTCTGCGTGTTGATCAATGGTGGAATTGGGTCGTTCTAAGTCAGCCTCCACCATATTAGAAGAGTGTTGATATTCCCTACAACAGGAAGAGATGTTGGCTATTGAGACACAGCAACCTCAAATCAGGGCAATAAAAATAAGAAGTCAAGAGAGCGTGACTTTTTTGCTTTGTTTGCTTTTTGTTTGATGATTTTGAGTTCTTGAGAGAGAGGAGGGAACCAAGAAAGTTTTTCCTACTGATATGTACAGAAATATCTAGAATCTGGATCTTAAATGCTGGATCCACTCCTGCCACCAGCCTCCACTAGGCACTTACACTCCCCCTCTATCTCTAGTGCTTTAAAATGAGTCTGTGGTTAATGAGCCTAATCCGTCCTACTACCTCTTTTTATAGACAAGCCTTTATTTTAACACAGCCAGGCTTATCTGTTTGCATATTATCCATGGCTACTTTTGCACTAAAATGGCAGAATTGAGTAGTTATAATAGAGACTGTGCGGTCCGCAAAGCCTAAAATATTACAACCTGGGCCTTTACAGAAAAATTTTGCCCAGTCCTGCCCTAACAGAATAAAATTTTTCTCCACAGCATGGCATCACCAAGCAATAGAGGTCATTAAATCGCTAGATACAGACTAAACATTTCCCAGTAGGCTTCCACTCCTCAAAGTCTAGAGATGTTGTCCCATACACAAAAAGAAGAAAGAAAGGAAAGTGAGGGAGGGAGAAACGGAGAGATGGAGGAAAAGAGAACAGAAGAGCATTGTGTTGGTCCAGGTTACCCAAGAGACTGTCTCTGTGATGGAGATTTGGTTGCAGGGAGTTCACTGAGGAATGCTGCCAGCAACAGTGGTGAAGGAGTGAGGGGAGCAAGACTGGGGAGAGATAGAAGTTGAACTCAGTGCATAGCTTCCATTCCTGCCACCCTGGCTACTCCATGATATGCCCCTTGTGCCAACACCGGAGCTGCCATGATATAAGGAGGGCGATGTTAACTGAGCCGGTCCTTCTATTTACTTGGTGGTTTACACCTCTTCAGTCGTGGCTGCCCTCTGGTCAGTGATCCAAAGTCTTTGCATTCCATGTCCACAGACATATGTCCATCCTCATGTGTCTTCCACAATTTTCTTGCCTCGATATTCTGATCTTCTACCAGGCCCCTGTCCAACTAGCCAGGCCATTAAGCCCTACCTTTGAATCAAAGTATATTTTTCCTCGAGGCTATTTGTCTTTCTACAAAGTGGATGACCAGGTGAAATGATAAAAGCCCCTCCCATTGGGAGGATTTCTCTTCACTGTTGCCTTTCAGAGTCACCCTGGAGGCAGGAGGCCATAGTGCACCCACAGTCCGTTCTAGATTTGTAATCACATACCAAGCCAACTCATTCCTTAATCCAGCTCAGACTGGTAGGCCCTCATTATTTGCTTTTTAAGGACATCCCATATGGCCATAAATGTGAACTGAGGGGAGGTACTGTCTTTTCACTGGTGTAGTGAATAGTGGTTAGAAAGGGTTTGGGGCATTTGCTTATGCAGCTTTCTTGTGCTTTATGTTTTGTGCATGACCCCACGTGTACATGATCCCATGTGTACATGACCCCACATGTACAGTTGCTATGTTGGGACTAACTGCTACTGGGTCTGCATGACCTTACACCTTCATAGGTTTGGCAGAACCCAGTTCTGGGAGCTGTTCTGGCTACACCGTTTCTTCGTGTATCAGGATCAGGAGTTGCATTTATATATATATATATATTTTTTTTTCAAAGAGCCTATTGAATCCAATAGGAACTGTAGTTAAACACTACCAACCATAGACTCTGTAAGAGGGTCCCTTCTCTGAGCCCCACATTTTGGAGGTTCACTGGCTATAAACTACTTTAGAGGCTGAGGAGTCTGCATGGCCCTGGGGAATACCCACAGGGATATCACCTTTTCCTGTCTCCTAGACATCCACCACAGGTTCTGGGACCTTGGAATTTCTTACCCAAACAGCTCTGAGCACATTTCCACACACTTTGGGGGTTCCTTCACTGGATCTGTCTGCCTAGTCTTTATTCTTCTTCTTTGTCCTTTGAGAAGATTAAAGATCAGGTATTTTCTTTAAAATAGAATTGTTCAAAACAAAACAAAACAAAAATACTTAAGGAGATATTTTACTTGATTTCCACTTGAGAGGAGAGGAAATCTCTTTATATGAAAATGTTGTGGAGGAGCCTATTCCAATTTTTCAGTTTCAGAGGACATTTCCCCTCCCCTTACTCAGGAACTGAATGAAATTCAGTGCTTGACCACACATCTGGGTTCCAGATGCCCCTGCATGCTCAACGTTTTCCCAGAGAAAGTAAACACCTAGACTGACCCAGTCCTTGTGAAATAAAGACAGAAAAATATCAGGGCCAATATGTGTTGATTGCTAGCATTGTCATATAAATAATATATAACATACATTACATAAGTATGTTAAATAATTAATACCAATTGTGGTCATTCTCATTGTTTAAAAATTTATATATTAAGTTTTATAATTACATGATAATTTTTAAACACTAAGAGCTCTTATTTGGGTTGCTTGGAATAGTTTCTCTCACAGAAGCATGCATGAGAACATTAATAAATAAACTTCAATGTTGATGATGGTAATGCTGATTGAGCAAGATATGCTTCAGTATTTTTTGCAACACTCTTCTAGAAGGTGTAATTATAGCAGACAAAGAGCTCTATTTGAAAGAATGTAATGTGTTCCTTGTAACTTGCAACAAAACTATGTAATTATTCTCACAGTTATTTAAATTTAAGGATTTGTTCCCTTGAAGCCTGAAAACCCATCTGTGCCTGAGTCTCATTTCCCTGATGTTAAATGCCATAGCACTCAATATTGGCATCTTTTAACTGGCAGAAGCTATATTCAAATTATAGCAGTTTGCATTAGCTGCAAACTTAAAGCCATCATTTATATTCCTTCAGTTTTTCTTAGCTTGTTTCCCGAATCTCACATGTATATCCAGCAAACTCACTTTGTCTCTTTCGTGAGACTATCTCTCTGATTCCCTGATTAGTTTCACTTCCTGAGACCTAACTCCTAAAATTACCTGGAGACCAGTTGGTGTGAGTTGTAAGCAGAAGGTACACAACATCAAGACCTGATATGACAACCATACTTTATTCATTTTCTTCATGTCAGAACAATTTGTAAAATCTCAGCCAAAACCCAAACAAACCAAACAAAAACTCCAAAACCAAAAACCCCTAGCCTCATGATAAGGGACTTAAGGACAGATGTTTCTCATAAAAGAAATCAAGCTCTACATTCCGCCTTTAGTCTAAAGATTCTTTATCAGTAAGTTAGAGCTCAGGCTACCGATGACAATAGATGACTACATGGGGGTCTGAGTGAAGTCATGGGGAAAGATTAGAATGACTATCAATGTGTGCAGCTTTGAATTTCTTTCTTTGTCCCTATTCTTGGTATCCAAAATACATGTTTCTACTATGACTCAGAAAATAGCAACTACTCCACTGAGATATTTGTATTTTCTCAAGATGTCCCATTCTTCCTTATTTGCTCCCAATTCTATAGGATGAGAGTTTTAGAATATGTTCACTTCTTTTTTTTTTTAATTTTTTAATTTTTAAAAAAATTTTTTTTTAAAGATTTTATTTATTTATTTGAGAGAGAGAGAATGAGAGACAGAGAGCGTGAGAGGGAAGAGGGTCAGAGGGAGAAGCAGACTCCCTGCCGAGCAGGGAGCCTAATGCGGGACTTGATCCCAGGACTCCAGGATCATGACCTGAGCCGAAGGCAGTCGCTTAACCAACTGAGCCACCCAGGCGCCCTAAGAATATGTTCACTTCTTACATCTCCTACCCTACCTGCCCTTTCTCCCAAGGAGAACTTTGGAGAGTTACTAAATCTGCCACCATACACCCCAGTCCTTTATCTCCATGAGTGGTTCCATACTGTCAGTTTTAAAATATTATTAGAATTTCCACTTTATTATATTTCACCTCTTTTAAGGATTTTATTTAAATTTGTGTTGGTCCATTCCAAAATACTTTATTTTTGTCCCTTTCAGGTTTGTTTGTATTTACTCCTCATAAGTAAAAATTGTGAAAGACTTTGAAATGTAGAAGGTACCCGGACAAGCATTTTCCATCTGGGTCATCTCTGGTTTGTCTTTGAGAGGGCTGTTCTGTAACTCTACAGAGATAGATGTTAATTTATAGAAAACTGGAAATAATGCAAAAAAAAATTCTATTCATAGAAATGCAAATTGCATCTGATGGAATGTATTTAATTATTGCCCTGAGAATATTGACTAGTTTTGCCAGTTTTTCATTTCTTTGTTAAATTCATTTCAGCATTCCTTATTTGACTATAAATGCGTGCTACTTTGAGTTCTATTTTTAACCACATGACATTTTTCTGTTTTTGTTACTAGCTAAAAAGTAATAATGATTAATTAAATAAAACTTTTAACACATGCTTATTTATTTATTTATTTATTTGGGCGGGGAGGGAGGGAGGGGCAGAGGGAGAGGGAGAGAGAGACTCTTAGCTGAAGTAGGGCTCGATCTCAGGACTCTGAGATCATGACCTGAGTGGAAACTGAGTCAGACCCTTTATTGACTAAGCCTCCCAGGCACCCCAACACATGCTTATTTTAAATTGATATGTGATTCACTATTTTGCCTTTTTTTGAGAATTATTTTTTTATATTTTTCTGAGGTGTCCAACTGGTTCTGTAGAAATTTAACCCATCCATCAGGAAAAAACTACTCCAGGCCTCTCTACTGGAATCCACTAAAGGCCATCCTTTTCCTGCACTCAGCTGCTCATACATCCCAGTTTCAGCTTTAATCAGGAGTGACAGCTTGGTGTTGGAGGTCAGGAGAAGGGAACTATCTTCAGGCTGCCTGTATCCCAGAAGCCTCGCCTCTTTTACTAGTTTTTAATGGGCACTCCTGGGTCCTCAATTATTTGTGTTTCAAAGGCAAATGATTAATAACACCACAAGGAAAATGCATATAATTAATAGCTTTAATAATTGTTGGCCAATCCTTATTGTAAACGAAAATGGAATCAATTGGGAGACTGGGGAACTTGCACATAGAACATGGAGCTTGAAGACACCTTGAGGGATTATAGGGTCAGATTCCATGCCCAGATGTATTTATGTGTCTTGAGTAAAAATCAAGAAGTCCTCATTTAAACATGTCTTGTTCAGTTTTGGTTTTTAACTTTCATTGGTAGACCTTTTTTTTCTTTATTTATTTTCTCGTTTTTAGACCTATATTTTTCCTTCTACTTCTTGAAAGATTGGTCATGCAGATTTGATCACTGAGGAAAACCACTCCAAGAAGTTACTTATTTTCAGAAACAATCTGCTTTTAAAAACTTATTTTCAGAAATAATATTTATTATATCCATATGAGTTATCAAAAAAGGCCCTATATCAACTAATGCTTATTTATTTAAATTTTTTGTTCACATATGTTTTGAAATTAAAAAAAAACTATTTAATATTTCCACAAATCAAACTCTATGCCAGATTCCTTTCATAACTCTGAAATAAAAAAGCAACCAAGGACTCAAGATTTCTGAAACTAAATTTCTAAGTGCTTTCAAAGTAAACTTTATACAGAAGTAGGTTTTCTGCCATGTATCACTTTCTTTGCCCTCACTACATCTTACCACCTCTCCCAGGCTGTGAATTTAGTGGAGACAGATTCTATCATTTTTTATAATTTTTTAGTCATACAGAAGGATAGGGTTTGATACCTGTATTTATGACATAAGAGCTGTACCCTCTGCTCTGTGAACTGGGGCAAGAAATGTAACCTTTTGAAGTATATGACATGGATAAGAATAAGTGGATTGTACAACTGCTGTGAGGATCAAAGAAAACGTATAATGTTTGGCATTAATGTTGGCTATTATTACTTATGTGACTCACATGGTAAGTGCTGTCAAAGATAGAATGAATTAATACTGGGCTGGCATCTAAAATGCTGTGAATATGTGAAGCTGTATTCTTCCTTGTCTTCAATTCTCATTAGAGTAACTCAGAGGCACATCAACTTGAAATCATTTCAAGTACACAGTACTTATGACCAGCCATCTGGGTCAGTATAAATGAGACACTGTTGCTTATGAGCAGTTTAGACTTTTATGCCACTGCACTGATTGGGTTCCACAATTTTAAAACATATTTATGATTAAATAATCCACAACATTTTATCTCAATGTCATTACAAAACTGAGAAAATCAATGATTTCTGGGTTATTGATTGGAATTATCTTTCTTATGAAATTTTAAATGTCCCATATGAAATTTCTTTTGAAAATATTAAGACTTCATGTGGTTTGTGTAGTCTACACTGCTAGTTACATACTCAATATCCCTTTGCCCCTACTTTTTAATAGAAACCAGATTTTACTCAGTGTGGTAATATACGGAGTTTAAAAAGGTAAGAAAGCCAGTTCCACTAAATATCAGTAATCTGTTGCTAAAACAAAATGTTCTGCATAAAATGTACTGCATTTTAAAACCCAACCAGTATCTTAATGGTAATTAAGACACAGTAAAATGCCTATATATGCACATGTATATATGAGTGTGTAAGTACACATAACACACTACTATGTTAGGATCTAAAATGTTTGGAATATCACATCCTATTTAAAAGTGTTATTAAGAAACAGCTTTTAAAGATGCATTAACACAGGATCTTTAGGATCAACAATATGTGAGATACATCTTTTAAATTATGGATTCCCTTTATTAATTTTCAGTGTGCTTATTAAAATGTCTACACATGATTTCCATAGTTCCCAAGTTGTGTTTGGATTCTAACTCAAAATTACCTCCACATTTATACATTACCATATATATATATATATATATATGTACACATATATATGTATTTTGGTATATACATTTTAAAAAGTATATACTTTAGTTTAAAGAATATATTGAGATATGCATATATCCAATAAGCTTGCATATTAAAGTCCTTCTTTTTATGAGCTTTGGAATGGAGGTGATACATGTGAAAGTGCTAGCAAAGCTGATATTCTCTAGAACGTCCCTGTAGCTGCTTCTTTAGTGTCTTTTGCCGCTAGAAGTAGCCATGTGACTCAGTCCTAGCTAATAGGATTTAAGCAGAAGTTTAGCAGGTAAGTTTCCAGAAAAGTTATTGTTGTCATCCTAATAAAGGCATAAAGTCAGTAGGGGATATATCTTTTGGCTCTCACCTTTTTTCTTCCTTTTCTTTGGAATGCCCTTGTATCTGTCTGTGGGGCAATCATATAACAATCGCAAGACAAAGCTGGCTGAGCACATGGAGAGAGGTTCTTTGGCCTTTGATGACTTCCTTGAGAAGCCATGTTATTTTGACATATAACTCTGAATGTCCTTATACATGAGATCATAATAACCATTTTTGTTTACGGTATGATTTTTAGGCTATTACACATATTCAAATGAAGTTCCAGGTAACAGGACTGCTTTCTCCCATTCCATACAAGGCTTTCTAGCCTTGGAAGTTCTAACAGGGGATCTTAATTCTTAATTCTTCACCAATTAAGTGTTTTCCCTTATGAGGAAACATCCTCAACAGAGAAGGTATATAGAAGGATGTTTGGAGTAGTCAGTATGCAA
Organism: Leptonychotes weddellii; assembly: GCF_054177405.1. Lineage (NCBI taxonomy): Eukaryota > Metazoa > Chordata > Mammalia > Carnivora > Phocidae > Leptonychotes > Leptonychotes weddellii. The sequence continues at coordinate 58,969,221 of NC_138370.1, forward strand.
GGAGAAATGTCTACCTCGGTAGGTAGAGCAGGCAAATCAATTCTAGTGATAAGTGCTAGATCCAGGTTGATCTCTGTAAATTGGTTGAATTCTGGAAATTAGCTAGTGACAAGTGTTAGAACCAAGTTGATCTTTTATTCCATTGAAAATCTTCCTGCAGATGACCTCTTTTACCAGATAGATAGAAAATTAACATAATACGTCAGGGTTTTCAACTATTGTAACAGGACTGTATTATTTATGGTAACTCTAGCTGCCGTAACAAATAGCTGGAGACTGAAATAAGAATAGTGCTTCCTGGCCTGAACAAAAAAAGGAATTTATTTATTGCTCATTCAGCTGTCTCAAACAGAGATTCCTGGTTAGCAGGTGACTTTCTCCATTTAGTGATTTGTAGAGATGCTTCTTTCTTCTGATGGCTTCACTTTTCCATACACTCTTGACGTCATTTGCCTCCAGAGGGGGAAAAAAAAGAGCATGGAGAAAGAACACCTGTTTCTTTCAAGCTTGGGAAAGGAAGTGAAACGCATCACTTCCATTCATATTCCATTGGCAAAAATAAGTCACCTGTGAGAGCACACAAAAGCAAGGGTCCTGGGAAGTGTAGTTCCTAGCTTGACAGCTAATTTCCAAGCAAAACTTCTTTTTGTTTTTTAAAAGATTTTATTTATTTATTTATTTGAGAGAGAGAGCTAGAGAGAGCACATGCGAGTGAGTGCAAGCAGGGGGATGGACAGTGGGGCAGGGAGAGGGAGAATCTCAAGCAGACTCTCTGCTGAGCATGGAGCTGGGTGCGGGGCTCGATCTTAGAACCTAACATCATGACCTGAGCTGAAACCAAGAGTCAGATGCTTAAACTTCCGTACAACAGAAGGGAAGCATCAGTGGTAGTAGACAGCTACAAATTAACTATAGTCAACAATATTAGACCAAAATTTCCTGTATAGTCGTCCTTTAAATTATGTTATCCAATTCTCAGGTAAAAATAAACGTTAACAATAGGAATGACTTCCATGTATATGACATAACTTTCTACTGTAAGTTCATAATAAATTACTGATCTACAGAATAATTGTTTTCATTTATTAATGCATAATGTTTCCTCATAACTTTTATGTAGCAAAAACACAGAGGTTCACAGTCAAACTGATAAATAAATGACAGAAAGAAAATGGAGCCATTTCCTAATTAATTTGATATATAAACAACTTTGGTTTTATTCTGTGGGTGGCTGAGTATATGGATCTAAAAACAGAATCAAACTTTAGATTCATTTTATAAAAATAGCTTTTTAAATAGATGTCAAGGAGACCCTAAAGGTGGAAATATTCAATGTTTGTCAATTTCTTTCTTTTTTTTAAGATTTTATTAATTTATTTGACAGAGAGAGAGAGAGACAGAAAGGGAGGGAACATAAGCAGGGGGAGTGGGAGAGGGAGAAGCAGGCTGAGCAGAGAGCCCAATGTGGGGCTCAATCCCAGGACCCTGGGATCATGACCTGAGCTGAAGGCAGATGCTTAACACCTAAGCCACCCAGGCACCCCTGTTTGTCAGTTTCTATTGACGCTGATTTTCATGGGCAAATAACACTGTGATTATCATGATTTTAACAAATTTTACAATATTGCATTAAAAAACACCATGGGTTAATTTTTGGCAATTTTTGTGGGAATAAAATTTTGATTTTATTAGTCCACATATTTCTTCTTTAAGGAATAGCTCTTTTCAAACCCACAAAAGGTATGTCTTCTTAACATTTCAATTTTTCTGGCCTTGATGGTATTTTGAAATGCTGTGGAAATTGAGAAGTTGTTTTTGGAACAAGCACATCCATTTTAAAACTCTAAAACACAGATAAGAACACACTTCTTTTTTCTCCCTATGATCCTTCTGCTTTAAAGGCTTTAAATCCATTATTGAATTCTACTTTGTGTTCTTATAAATTTTATGATAATATTCTGTCTTCAGATATTCAACTTCTTATCTTCTATAGTGTCAATCAATTGATTGCAAGAATCCAATAAGGAAACGCTTTATTTGTATATGAGAAATGAAAAGCAATGTTGTTTTTTAACAAAGTTTTAAATCTCCCTTATTAATATGCTAATCTTCCTGTCCATCTCTAATAATAGAAGAATTTTTGTCCTGCAGAGATATTTTGTTGTTCTAGTAAAAGACATGCTTATATTGTGATTATTGAACTTGTGTCAAACAGTAAACTGAAAAATATATGCAATTGAGATTTTAAAGCAGTTGGGGATTTGTAGCAGGCTATCCTTTGAGCACTGCTGAATTTAAGGACCTTAAATTTATACATAAAGAGGGATGACAACAGAATAATCCTCAAAATATTTTGCTCTCAGTGAAATCTGTATGTGAGGAAATAAAGAGCAACAACATGAAAGTTATATGAATGTTTTTGATGCCCTTGACATTTTGCCAAATACCAAGAGGATCAAGAACATTAGAACAAATGTGGTTCTTGTTTTTGGAGTTTAACAATATAATTGAAACAACAGAGTGACTCTGTAGTTGAGACTACAGATTTTTTTTTTTTTCAAATAAACTCTTCATTAACAGGATCTACCAGATAGGGCCATGATTTTTGTGAGAAGTACCCCTCAGTGTGAAGTCACCAAACACTACCTTAGTTCTCTTAAGACCTACAAAAAATATATGCCCTTGAATTAAAGTACTATTTTTTTTATTAAAGATATTATTTATTCATTTGAGACACAGAGATACAGAGAGAGAGAGAGAATCAGCAGGGGGAGAGGCAGAGGGAGAGGGAGAGGGAGAGGGAGAAGCAGACTCCTTGCTGAGCCAGGAGCCCGATGTGGAGCTTGATCCCAGGACCCTGGGATGACCTGAGCCGAAGGCAGATGCTTAACGACTGAGCCACCCAGGCACCCCTAAAGTACCATTTTTTTTGGATCAAATACAGTAAAGGAAATATATTGAGAAACCGTATGAAACATCACTTTCACTGTGCTCTGTGAAGAGACATCAGGCTTTTGCAAAATTGCAGATCATTTGAAATATGCATATAATATCAACCCAGATTTTTCTTCATGTGAGGATACTTGGCCTTCTAGAATCCTATGTGGTACCAGCTTAAAAAGGGTGTTGAAGGTATAGGTACACTCTTTTTGTTTGTTTGTTTTTACATTTATCTTCTAAATGATAAAGCCCTCATTAGCCTCTGTTTTTCAAATGAGAGAATTAAGGATGTCTTGGTAAATTGTGAAAGCTTAGTGGTTGGTGATAGATCTTTAGATGAGTCTACCTAAAACCCAGGTCCTAATCTGCCTCTTTATTTATTTATTTTTTTAAAGATTTTATTTATTTATTTGACAGAGAGAGAGAGATAGCGAGAGCAGGAACACAAGCAGGGGGAGCAGGAGAGGGAGAAGCAGGCTCCCCACGGAGCTCGATCCCAGGACCCTGGGATCATGACCTGAGCCGAAAGCAGATGCTTAACGACTGAGCCACCCAGGTGCCCCATAATCTGCCTCTTTAAAGTGAAGCTACATGTTTTATTACCTGGAACATAGTTCAGGGAGCATAGGGATCAATACTCTCTTTTCCACCTATGATGCCAAATAAAAATTGCTTTTAATTGATTCCTTGTAAAAATATAGATCATCTGCTCTCAAGTTATATTGGTACTTTGACGGGATATTGGTGCTTCAAGTCTGAGTGACTTGAATATATAGTTACAGAATCCTAAAGATTAATCCTCTTCTCGTACCTTTTATTTAGTATCACAGTACCCTCTATAACTTCCTTGATTATTCTGGTTTTTTTTAGAAACTTCCAGAAATGTTGACCATATTCAGTAGTTTTTTCTGGTCTCATTTTAGAAAATAATTTCTATACCTGGAGCCAATTCTGCTTTCTTATACATTTTCCCTGTTGTTTTTAGGTAAATCAATTAAATAAGTAATTTAAAGAACAAAACTTTGGGTCAGATGGCCATGGACTCCCCTCCTAACTTGCAAACTACTTGCAGAAAATTAAAATTAATATTTGTAGAAACAAATTGTCCAAATGGTCCTCCTTCAAGGAATCTGGACTGAGGAGAATTAATCATCTTTCCCACATGACATATCTAACGCCAATCTGAGGGTCATCATTCTTCCTGCCAGCCATAAGTTGAGAAAATCATGGTCATAAAAGAGCATGTGTAGGACATTTTTACTGGCCATGCCCAAAATTAAGGTGTGAAACTCTCAGTTAAAGTTCATTGGTTAGAACTTAGTCATATGGTTATTCTAATAATAGGAGAAGCTGGGGAATAAAATTTTAATGTTTGAACAGAAAAGAAGATAAGAATATAGAGTTTGGTAGTCAGTTAGCAGTATCTACCATAAAGAAATACTGTTGCTTTTTTAAAAGCAGTTTTAGCTATACATTTAACATAAAATGTAGTCTCCTTATGAATGATCAAAACATTAGAGATAAATGTTGAAGTTCTCTTTGATCATTACCACAATTTCTTCTAGCCCTCCCCCAGGCATAACTGCAGTATGAAGTTTATTGTCAATTCTTGTAGATTCAATTCTCTTTGAGAGACACAATCACTTTGGGAATCTAGGTCAAAGGATGTATGGAGTAGCTTGTGTAATAAAAGTGATTACATAAGTGCTTATTACATGCGCTGGCTTTTCTAAGAGCTTGGCACATAGGGACTCACTTAATCATAGCAATGAACCATGAAGTAGGCACCATTATTACCATACTTATTTTACAGATGAGCAAATTGAGGTACAGAAAACAAGTAATTGTTCAAACTCACATAATTAATACCTGATATTGAACTGTGTGCCACTTCCTTCTAGAGGCTGTGTGCTTGACCAGTATACCCCACTGCCTCTGACTGAAACAATTCAGGATGAATTCCAGTCACAAAGGAGTAGTAAAGCCTGGAACGATCCTCAGGTTGTCAACAAATAGAAAACTGGAGAAATGTGGAATAATGGTTTTCAAACATGGGACAATAGGCAGTGCATACTTGTGATTCCTAAGAGAAGGAAAACAACTGAGGTTTTTTTTTTTTTTAATTTTATTTATTTATTTGAGACAGAGAGAAAGAAAGTGAGCACAAGTGAGGGGGGTGCAGAGGGAAAGGTAGAAGCAGACTCTCCACTGAGCAGGGAGCCCAACATGGAGCAACAGTTGAATTATTAAATCTTATTAGCTTACTGGCTGGAGTAACTTTTTGTACTCTGACACAGAGAAAGGAACCCAGATAGAGCCCACTTTTCTCATGAATTGTATGAGACATAGATTAGAGTTCAAGGAGGCTGAAACAGCTAGAATTTGTGGGGACAGAGTACCAAGAAGAGAAATCTTTCGACAGAAAGAGTTCCAAAAATCTCCATAGAAATTGCTGTTGAGTCTTTGAATACCATTCTACATGAGTGTAGAGTGCAACTTCAAAAAGTAGTTCCAGGGAAAGAACAATTACCAGGGCCCACTGAAGAGAAAATTATGCAGAGCTCACACAGGAACAAGAATCATTCCTGTTTTCACCAGCCAGAGTGAGAGACACTGTTGGTGACAAGGGGCTTTCAGTGCAGACCTCCAAGAGGACCGGCCTTAGTGGGGCTTAAACCAAAAAGAAGACTAAAGATCTGCCCTTTTAAAACCTTAAAAAATTGGTTCAAAGAGGAAATGAAGAGTAACATAATGAATATAAGCCCAATGATAGCAGATCTTACATTAAATCTGAATAAATACTCCAATAAATGGGGGGGGAAATGACGAAAATGCAAACCTCTAAAAGATAAAAACAGATCTGCAAGCCACTTTATTGCCTGCCAGAGCAAAATCCAAAACTTTTTAAAAGAATAAATAAGATCTAGCACTCAGTAGCATAAAATTTATGAGGTCAAGTATGTAATCTAAAAATTATCAGACATGTGAAGAAGGAAGAAATGTGACCCAGAATTGTAAGAAAATATTCAGTCTGTAGAAACAGACACAGAAATGACAGAGATGATGTATTTGTAAATAAGAACATTAAAACTAATGTTTTAGGGGCACCTGGGTGGCTCAGTTGGTTAGGTGTCTGCCTTCAGCTCAGGTCATGATCCCAGCCCCAGAGCCAGCCCTCTGCTCAGTGGAGAGCCTGCTTCTCCCTCTCCCTCTGCTCCTCCCCCTGCTTGTGCTCTCTCTGTCAAATAAATAAATAAAATCTTAAAAAAAACTAATGTTTTAGATATACTTAATATGCTCAAAGAAAAAAACAAACAGTAAAAAGCAGTAAAAAGAAGAAAAAATTAAAAAGACACAAATAGAATTTTTGAGTTAAAAATCTGAAATAAAAATTTGACTGGATGAAATTAATAGCTAATTGAAATACTGCAGAAGAGATGATTCTTGAACTTGAAGGCATAGGAGTAGAAACCATCCAAAATGAAGAGATCAGAGAAAAATAAAGACTGATAGTAAATTGATAGAGTCATAGCGTTTTCTGGGAAAACATAAAAAAAAAGTAATGTAAATATAATGTGAATCCCAGAAAGAAAAGAGGTAGGAAAAATTACTTGAAGAAATAGTAAACAAATGACTCCCAAATGTTGTGAAAATTATAAACTTACTGATACAAAAGCTCAGTGAATTATGAGCAGGATAAATACAAATAAAACAATACCAAAAAACATCAAAATCAACTTGCTAAATACAAATGATAAAGAAAAATCTTAAAAGTAGTGAGAGAAAAAATGTTATATTACTATAGCAGTGTAAATATAAACACAGCAGAATTCCCACCAGGAAACATGTAACCCAGAAAACAAGGGAGGTGGGTTTTTAAAGTACTCAACCCCCCCATAATTTTAGATATATACAGCAAAAATATCTTCCAGAAAATTAAAAAGGAATAAAGATGTTTTCAGAGAAGATTTTCAGAGAAATAAAAGGTAAAAAGTATTCTTTATTAGCACATCCTCACTACAAGAAATGCTAAGGCAAGTTCTTCTGTCATAAAGAATATGATACCAGGTAGAAATTTGGATCCACACAGAGAAATGTAGAGTTCCAAAAATAGTTAAGATACAGAAGAATATCAAATGCATTTTTACTATTTTTATATGCTTATAAAGACAGCTGAATGTCAAAAGCAAAAATAGTAACCATGAATTTTGAAGTTATAATGTACATAAAAGTAAAATTCATAACTAAAATAACACAAAATGTAAGCTAAAATCACATTGTAATACTGTTTCACACTCACCGGAATAGCTAAATTTAAAAATACTGACTTGAGAATACATCAAAGATGGTGGAATGTATGGGGTTACCTTTACAGGATTATGTGATTATATTATATAAGATTGTAGAGCCCAAAGACCAGTCTAAACCATGCCTGGACTCCTGACTCACAGAAAGAAAGAAAGAAAATAAAGGTGTGTTGCTTTAAGATGTTTTAAATCTGTAGTCATATTGTTACACAGAATTGGTAATTAATACAAACCTGGGACCGAGAAGCAAGTGACAGATCATGTTCACACTCAGCTGGAGCTCTCATACATTATTTGTGAGGATATAAAATGATACAACCTGGGAAACATTCTACTTCTAGTCTTTTCTCAAAGGAAATGAAAGGGAAATATCCACACAAAGTTTGTACACATCCAAACATCCATTAACAGTTGAATGATGGGTAAGCGAACTATGGCATATCCTGTGGAATACTGCTCAGCGTTAAAATGGAATAAACTACTGATACATGCTATAAAAACATTATCCTGAGTGAAAGAAACCAGTCATAAAAGAGCACATAGCAAATATAAAGCTCTAGAAAAAAAATTTAATCTTATAAAAGATTATAGTTATAAAAAAAAATAGAAAATAGTCCAGTGGCTGCCTAGAGCCTGGAGTGGAGAGTGTGGTCTAGGAAGGAGCAACAACAAAACTCTGAGGTAATATAATATTCTATAATCTTGATGGCTATGGTGGTTAAACCACATAGCCAGTTGTCAAAATTTATCATACCATACCCTAAAAATAGGTTTATTTCACATGTGTAAATAACAGCAGTTGCCCCTTCTCTGTGGTTTCGCTTCATGTGGTTTCAAGTTACCCAAGATCAACCATGGGCCCAAATGAAAGAAGATAATCCTCCTTGTGATGTATGGTCAAAAAGTCAATAGTAGCCTAACTTTATGTCACAATGTCTATGTCATTCTCCTCATTTTATCTCATCACATGAGCATTTTATCATCTCACATTATCACAAGAAGAAGGGTGGGTACAGTATGATAAGAAATTTTGAAAGAGACAGAGGCCACGTTTATAGGGCTTTTATTATAGTATATTGTTGTAATTGTTCTATTTTATTATTAGTTATTATTCTTCGTTTACTGTGCCTAATATATAAATCAAACTTCATCATATGTATGTATGGATAGGAAAAAACACAGTATACGTAGGGTTTGGCACTATCTGCATCTGCAGTTTCAGGCAACCCCTGGGGGTCCTGGAACATATTCCCCGTGGATAAGGGGGAACTACTGTATACATAAATAAATTTTATATTACAAAGAAAGAAAACCTAGGTGAGGAGTCAGAAGGCTTTTGTGATACTTTTTGTGTTGCCACTTAACACTAAGAATAACCTTGGGAAATTTCTTGACTAAACCTCAGGTTCCTTGTCAATAGAATGAGGGTAATAAGAACTTTCTTGCCCTGCACATAGGATTAATTAATAGGCATTATCTGAGTAATTTAAATTGTAAATCTTGTGAAAATATAGTTTTAAAAACTATTTCTTCTCTCATTTTCCCGGCCCCAAAACCACTCTTACAACTGAGTCAAGAATGCATCCTATCAGAGAAAAAACAAATTTGATTTCCCTATATTTATTGGCATCCTCCAAAACCAATTTTACTATACAGACAAACTTGTGAAATATGAGATTTATAAAATTCAAATGTCTGTTTTGAGGATCAGAAACATGGACTTTAAGGTCAGTCGATGTATTCGTTTGAACTCTAACATTTAGATGTTGCAGTGATTTACAATGGATTTAGCAGAAAGAGAGTGTTTAACCTTACACCTGAGTATTTCTTTTCTCTTTTATTATATAATGCAAGTTAAGAATTGCTAATCATTAAAAAAAAAGACATAAACATCATGTTCAGAGGTGTTAAAGTAAAAAGAGCGAACATCAGGCCATAGTTGAAAAAATGTAAAATGCAATCAAAGGCACATGTGATGCCATCTCTACTGCTTTGTTCTGTTTTAAATTTGTTCAAGCGGTGTGCAATGTGCTTTTCATTATCTGAAGCTTGAGGGAGGAAGCAGCAGCCAGGTATTGTGCGTCTCTATAGAAATGAGTGAGGTCCCTGCACAACAGCCCTAATATTTTATTGCCAAAGGCCAGCGTAATACATCATTTAGGAAAGGTCATGATAGTCTTTCTATAGTTAAAAAAGGTAGTATTTGGTCAAAGACCTCTGGAACGTCTATTAAATTTCCAGATGTCTTGGCGATAGCTTTCAAATAACCACAATTTTTGCTAGCCCTCACCTAATTTTATTAGTCTAGACACTGAGATAAAATATATGCATAGACTCTTCTTAAAAGCTGGCTCCTCTGTTCTATCAGGTGTGAGTGCACTGTCTCTTTTTTGCCAGTTTTTGCATGTGATGGTTTCCAGGAACTACTTTCCAAGAGTGAGATCATGCCTGGAACAGCAACTGCCAGAGGAAGGTGAGAGACAGATGGTGGCCTGACAGTTATTATTTCCAATTCTATATTAGGAAATTGCATAGAAAAAGTCTGCCTTTCTAAATATATGTCTAGTAAAATGAAGTTTGTGAACCTCTTTTATTCTCTCAGATGGCCCATAATTAGGATTTTGTCAGAGTATCAATAAATCTAAAAATAAATATGGAACTCTTAACAAATTGCATTAATTCAGTATTACAAGAAAATTATTATACAAAGAAATTGTGAGTATAGAGACAAGTAAAGTACAATTTATAGTATGAGATTCAAAATAATGGATATTTCACAGCATTTCCTGTGACTAACAGACAGAACTTAAAGAGTTCATGCAGTCTGTGGGGTTGAATATCTTTAATGTGTGTTCTTCCTGCACTTTATCCATTTCTTCTCTTAATTTTACACACATTAGGTCTTCTCAAAAAGAAGAGGACATGAGAGAGGACAATTAGAAGTTCTATTATAGAGGAAGCAAATGAGAAAAATGTGTGAAATAAATTACTTTGAAAGTTAATAGAAGCAAAATTTAAATTTAAATTGGTAGAAGGGAAAATATCTGGTTTCTAATTTTAAGTGTACACTAACTAGCTGGTTGACATTTGATTTGGGTTGACTTCCATCCCCAAAAGATAAGGATGATACAGCTTTGAAGCCTGTATCAAAAGGGTTTGTAAATGACAAAACCCATGTCTTTAAATCTGTCTCAAAGAGATGGGAGGTACATATAACTAATATAAGAGAAATCTCAAGGGTTTCTAAAAGCAAATATTTTTTAAAACCTTGTCAGATCTATGCCTTTATTGCCTGCCTCTTTTGATGATTGACCATCCACCTAATCACCCAAGCCAAAAATATGGGAATCCTACTCAATTCTTACCCACTTTTTATTTATTTTTAATTTTTTAAATTTAAATATCTTACTTTTATCCCAAAACAGAATTTACTAAGATTTTACTTTCTTGGTTTTAATGGAAGTAAACTTAATAATGTTTTCAAAATCCCATTTTTAAATCCATGTTAATAGTATTTTGACAGGCCAACGTAGTTTGGTAGGCCAGCATGTGAAGTTAGAAAATATTGCCTTTTTAAGAGGTTCTCAAGCTATTCTGGACCAACTAGTCTTTCAAATTTTGTAGCTTATTAACTTACATGACATGAAAAGTAAAACATAAACTGAGTCTATTTATTAATGTATTTGGGACTCAGAGCCTAATGAAAAATAATTTGAACATGGTATGCTTTGGATTTCAGACCCGTTTGATAGATAGGATTCTAATGGAAGCTGAATTGAAGGGAGAAACAAGATCTCTTTAAAAAAAAAATAAACATGAATAAGCTAAAACCTTGGTAATGTCTGTTATAGTAAGAGGCACAACCAGAATATTGCAAAGAAAGGTAGTCTCAGGTATGATGTGAAATATACTTAATATATTTCCTGCTCACTCAGCCTTCTCACTCCTTACAGGAGCCAGAATATAAACTGGGTTTAATAACATGTTTGATTATGCTGAAGGAAGTGATAAAAAAAAGACAAACTTTGGTTTAATTGAGATTCTGTTATCTTTAAGTCTCAACAGGAAAAGTAGCTTCTACCTAAGACTCTAAAATTAACAGTTACATTTAATTTACATATTCAATCACCATGTGCACTCCTCATAAACCTTTGGATTTGAGTATAGTCTATTTGGGAACACTACTTCAGGTGAGCCAAAAGAATCTCACACATTGGGATTTACTGGCTAGGGAGAAGTAGGATACAGCAATTGCATTTAAGTATCTCTTGAATACTTGCTCTCATTCTTTATCTCTACCGGCATTGCTATAGTTTAGACACTTATCTCAAATGGATTCTTCTCAAGACTTACAACTGATAGAACGTTCTCCAGTCTTGTCCATTCCAAGCCATTCTCTACTCTGATTCCAGAGTAATCTTTATAACTTAAAAATCTGATCAGGTTGCTTTAGTGCTTTAATTACTTCAATGGTGGTGCCAGACTTATAAAATAAAATGAAATCCCTTTTCAAAAGCCATAAAAATGTGTCTAACCATGACTTCTGCAATTCTCTCTCATAAATTGAACGTGTAACATATATACATGGGTGTATATAGTGTATATACACACCTGCATATGTACATACAGTTGTCATTTTTCTTTTCTTTTTTTTTTAAATTTTATTATGTTATGTTAGTCACCATACAATAAATACATCATTAGTTTTTGATGTAGTGATCCACGATCCATTGCTTTCGTAAAACACCCAGTGCTCCATGCAGTACGTGCCCTCCTTAATACCCATCACTGGGCTAACAAATCCCCCCTCCCCCCTCCCCTCTAAAACCCTGTTTGTTTCTCAGGTCCATAGTCTCTCATGGTTCATCTCTCCCTCCAATCCTCCCCCCATTTTTCCCTTCCTTCTCCTAGTGTTCTCCATGTTATTCCTTATGTTCCACAAATAAGTGAAACCATATGATAATTGATTT